>NC_022032.1:11030011-11055384 GCF_000317375.1 Microtus ochrogaster
ATCCCCACCCTAAGCATCCCCACCCTCAGCATCCTCACCCTCAGCATCCCACCTTCGGCATCCCCACCCTCGGTATCCCCACCCCAGTGGCTCACTCACACCTCCTATCATCTAAGGTCCATAATTCACATGAGTGTTCACTCTTAGTGTTCTATGAAATCACAGTGACACATGTGTCACATTAGGGTTCTCTAAAGGAACAGAATGGATGGGATGGAGAGACACATGAAATGGGGTTTATTAGAATGACTTGCAGGATGTGGGTCTGGATAGTCCAACAATGGTGGTCTCATGACAGAAGGGTGGAGAATAAGGTTGCCACTGAGTCCATGAACTGAATGTCTAAGCAATCTTTTTTTTTTTTTGGTTTTTCGAGACAGGGTTTCTCTGTGGTTTTGGAGGCTGGTCTCAAACTCACAGAGATCCGCCTGCCTCTGCCTCCCGAGTGCTGGGATTAAAGGCGTGCGCCACCACCGCCCGGCTCTGAGCAATCTTTTTCTGGTGCTGGAGTCCTGCAGGATTCCTGGAGGGATGGTGATGGTCTCCCATTTATGCTGGAATCCTTAAGGAATGGGAGTTTCCACAGCAGCAGCAGGAGAGTCAAGCTTGCCAGCAAGAGTGCAGCAAGCAAGCAAAATGCTAAGTTCCTTTCTTCTGTGTCCACCAGAAGGTGTGGCCCAGACTTAGGGTGGATCTTTCTGAGTCTAAAAATCTGATCTAGAAAATTTCCCCACAGGAATGCCCAGCAGTGTGGGTTTCAGTTGATTTTTAATATAAAGTTGACAGCGGACTTAACTAGCATACGTGTCTTCACCATAATGATGGGGGATCTTTAAAAAAAAACTGCTCAGATGCCCAGAGTGGCTTACCACAGGGAGAACTTGCTGACCCCAGGACAATAGCTCTAGATTGAGGGCCCCGGGCCAAGGATTCTGTCCAGCTAGTGTCTGTCTTTCGAGACTGGATGGTAAGTGACCACCAGTGTGCTGGGTGGTCCCATCTTGTCCTGAGTCCTGGGAAGTCCAGAATAAAGGCAGTTTTGATTCTGGCAGCCTGCCTGCTCTGCTTGGGGACGTTAAGGTCGGTTTAGGTTTCAGCTGGAAGTCCAGCTCTTGCACCTTTGTTTGGGAAAGATAAACCTACCAGGGAAAAATGGAAGAGGAAAGTCAGATCATCTAGATCCAGTGGCATTCAGCCCTTCCCACGCCTGTCCTTCCACCTGTCAGAAAGCCCTCAGAATTAAGAACATAAATTGTGTCTTTCCCAACATGACATAACCCGTATTTCCTCTCAGCACTTGTTTGAATGTTGCTAAGGCTCCTGACAGCTTGGAAATGGCCTATCTGTGACATTTGGCATGGTTGATTTTCCCCCTTTCTTGAGCACTTCTTTTCTTGACGTCCTCCTCGATCTCTGCTATAGTTATGAATAGCACAATTCAGTAGTCCATACATTTCTAAAGAACAGATTTATTTAGGTTGTAGTTCTGGGCACTGAGAAGCCCAGGAGCATGGCACCAAAGCCTGCCTAACACATGGGGAGAAACTTGTATTATAACACGGAGAAGGACATGCCATGTTGATATAGTCAGCCACTTTTTAGGGTCCCACATCTATTAATAGACCCAGCAATGCCACCGTGGGACTTCTCTCTCATGACTTCATCTAATACTGATTACTCCCAAGAGTCCCACCTTCAAATACATTGGTTAGGGGTTAAGTTTTTAACACAAGAACAACTGGGGGACACAGTGAGACCACAGTACTTGGCTTCCAGAACAAGTTTATAGTGGTTTCCTTCCATCTTCAGCTCTGCTCATGATGTCTCTTCATTCTCTAAACAATAACGCAGCCCAGAGCTCAGCCCTGGCCTGTCTTCCACCACATTCTAAACTTGGTTCCTCTGTCGGTCCTGATACAGTAAACGTCATACCCACCTTGGTATAGCCTGGACTCACGCACGAACTACAGACCAACCTATGTGTACCTCAGGTTCTTTATGCAGACGGGTCAGAATGTGCTGGAATGAACTCTCATTTCACCTCTTTCCCTGAATGGCTCCTCAGGCCATTTTCTCATCTCAGTTAACGTCAACTCTGTTCTAGCTGTTCAGGCAATATCCTTGAGGCCATCTTGACTTCCATCAACAAATTTGGATCTGCCAAGTGTAACTGGATACTGATCACCTCTCTCGGCCCTGATGTGATTAAAGGCCTCTTCATGCCTGTTGTACTGCAATGGCCGTTTAACTGGTCCCCTGGTGTTCACCTGCTCTTCTATAGTCCATTTGCAGCAGACCACGAAGAGAATAGTTAAAATTTTTATTGACAAAAAATAATTGCATTTATTTATGGGGTTGAAACAATCTCATGATAGATGCACACTCATATACATGTATATTTATAGATGTTTTATAAACTTATTGAATCAAGATAATTATTATATCCATCACTAGAGGATGCTTTTAAGAATGTTTAATTCCTATGGTCACAATTCTCTAGTGTGCCTTTCTCATTCAGCTCAGAACAAAAGCCTGTGCCCTTCTAGAGTCTTCCAGGCCCCACCACACCTTTCTTTTAGCTGTGCCTGCTCTCATGCCCCACTTGGCCTCTTGGTCACATGACCTCCTTCCTCAATTGCTCTTTCTCATGAACACCCAGTGTGCCCACATTTCAGCATGTGTGTGCAAACTGTTTCTTGTACCTAATTTTGCTCTGGCTTGCTCGTTGACTTTCTTCAGGTCTCTGTTCAATTGCCACTTCACCGACGATGCCTAAATACAGCAGTATTAGCCAGGCAAGAAGCACGTGACTATGATCCCAGCACTTGAGAGGCTGAGTCAGGAAGACTGAGTTTGAGACCAGCCGGTGCTACTTATAGTGAGTTCCAGGCCATTCTGAGCTATGCAGTGAGACTGTGTCTCAACAAACAAAACTACCAGCAGCCTGCCCCGTCTGACCTTTGTTCACCTCACATACTTTTTCTCCTTACAACTTAATCCCATTTGATAGCTATAGGCTATTTTTGTTTTAATTTATGTATTTCCTGTCAACCTCCAATGGAGAGCCATTTCCATAAAGACAGAGTCTCTGATTGGCTCTCATTGTATCTCCTGAATCTGCTTATGACAGGAAACTCTCAGTAAATAACCATTGAAAGATAAATAAATTAATAATGGAACAAATCGCATCGAACACACAGAGGAGGCACTTACTAAGTTCTTTCTGAATGCATGAAGACCAGTTAAAACAATTCTTGACGCAGAAGAGAAGAAGCATTGGATACATGAGTTGATAGCATTCAGATATGACGGACATATAGGATGCCCTCAATAGACACGTGAATGAAACGTTCAGAACAGTAGCAGTTCATAGGAAGACATCAACACACCCTTACATTTGCTATTCATATGCTAGCACTCCCCTAAAGAAGTTCCCCTTCAACGCACAGAGCACTAAGCTTCTAATCAACACTGGCAGTGGGAGGAAGAGGCAAACGGGAAAGTAGAATTGAATCCCCGAGGCCCAGACAGCAGGAAGGGGCAGACCATGATATGTAATATTAATGGTGCATTTCTTGTATGTCCATTCTGAAGTTCCCATGGCGACTCTGAGTGTGAGCATTTGGCAACTTTTTTTTCCTCATTAAACTTGTCTTAATGAGTCTAAAAATTCTGCTTCAGATTTTTGGTAACTCGTTTTCATTAAAAATTACTGATTTTAAAAGATAATTACTAACATTGCCAAACACACACACACACACACACACACACACACACACACACACACACACACCTCTATCACTTCCCTCCATCCCTTTCCCCTTCCAGCCTCTTTTCTTCCTTAATTTCTTTCCCAGATTCATGACAGTTTGTTTTGTGTTCCACATGGAAGAAATAGGGCCTCCTGTGTCACGACGGGTTTGGAAATATCCATTAGAGGCAAGTGGGCTCACCAGTGGGCACATGCCAGGATACTAAGCCTCCCTCTTTCCCCAATTCTGCTAGCAGCCAACAGCTCAGCAGTAAGCAGTAGGGCCCTGTGGTGACTGATCAGTTTGTCAGAGTTTAGAATCCCCAGAGCAGGAGTCCTCAGTTGAAAAATTGTCTTAATTGCCTTAATTGGTGTGGCAAGATCTACCTACTCTTAATGTGAGCAGCATAGTCAGGCAGTTGCCCAGATTGGGACAAGGAAGAAGAAGTTCATTTGCCTTTTGCTTATCTGACCTACCCTCTCGCCATCAAGTTAATTTACCCCGTTGTTGCTGGTTCCCTTCACTGTTCTTAGGACCAGTGTTTCCATTATCAACTGAGAGGACCAGTGACTCTCTAGAAAACTCCCAGGTTTCCATGGCCACACTGGGATTGCTGAGGTACCCGGCATCCAGGACTGTTGTGGAATGTTCGTTTACACTGTGAAGATGTGCCTTTGCCAAGGCTCCTTCTGATTGGTTTAATAAAGACCTGATTGGCCAATAGCTATGCAGGAAGAGGTTAGGCAGGACTTCCAGAGACAGAGAGGCAGAGTCACCAGTTAGACCAGTTAGGGAGGAGATGTGAGGCGCAAGATGGTTTTAAAAATATGGGTTAATTTAAGTTATAAGAGCTAATTGAGACAAGCCTAAGGTAAAGGCCATGCTTTCATAATTAATAATAAGTCTCTGGATCATTATTTGCAGACTGTCAATCCAAACATAATCTAAAAAGAAAGCTTGATACAAAGCACTGGGCCACTATTATTGGTTTCTCAGCCTCTCAGATGTGAGACGTCTTTTGTTACTATTTTGACTATATTGAATAAGCTGAGTCAATAAATGTGTATATTCACTTTATCAGTTCTGTTTCTTTGGAGAACCCTAACTAACATAGACCCTGTGAGCCTCTTTGCCATCCATAGCTGACTGTTGGGCAGACCTAACTTGTCTGGGGCAGAGGACAGTAGGCACAGGCACTATTCTTGATAGCCATAAGTAGACAGGATAGATACATTGTTTACATTGAAGCCTATGTTGTCCTCCAAGAAAGTCTCAACTTCAAATCTGCATGACACATATCAACAGCCCTTACTTCAGCCCTGACTGTAACAGAGGTGATCCTGTGCCAGGCTTGAGAATAGTAGTTCTCCTTAGCCCACAAGGACAGTACCGATACCTCCATTTTTGTAGACATTCTGGTGGGACCCCTTAATTGCCACCTGCTGTTTCCAGGTGCAATAATTCCTACCACCAAGCAGTTCTTTCCCAAACATGGTGCAAGGAATGAGGACTAAGAGGCCTCTTACAAGGTGCACCCATCTTCCTTGTCCTCAGTCATAGTGAGGCAGTTCAAACAATTAGCCGGTTAACCTTAAAAACAAAAGGTATCCAGACATGGTGGCTTATGCCTTTAATCTCAGCACTCAGGAGGTAGAGGCAGGGGGATCTCTGTGAGTTCGAGGCCAGCCTGGTTTACGTAGTGAATTCCAGGACAGTCAAAGCTACGTAGAGCGACCCTGTTCTCAAAACAAAACAAAAGATTATTTTTAAATTTTATTCTATGTATGTGTGTGCATGTTCGCGCGCGCGCGTGTGTGTGTGTGTGTGTGTGTGTGTGTGTGTGTGTAGACAATCAGTACTATTCTCCCACTTTCTGAGTCCTGGGGAATTTAACACAGCTCAACAAGCTTGGCTGAAGGCACCTTTGTAGTATTTTTTACTCTTTGGGGGCCTGCCACCCAGCTCCCAGATAAATCACACACGGAATCTTATTCTTTCTTACGAATGACTGGCCTTAGCTTGGTTTGTTTCTTGTCAGCTTTTCTTAACTTAAATCATCCCATCTACCTTTTGCCTCTGGCCTTTTACCTTTCTCTATTTCGGTTTATCTTTTCTTTCCTTATTTCATGACTGCTGTGTGGCTGGCCCCTTCTTTTCTCTGATTTCTCCTCCTATTTATTCTCTCTGCCTGCTAGCCCTGCCTATCCTTTCTCCTGCCTACCTAATGGCCATTCAGCTCTTTATCAGACCAATCAGGTGTTTTAGGCAGGTAAAGTAACACAGCTTCACAGAGTTAAACAAATGCAACATAAAAGAATGCAACATACCTTTGCATCCTTCAACAAACATTCCACAGCATAAACAAACGTAACACATCTTCAATTAATATTCAACAACACCGCTTTACCTGTTTAATTATCTTACTGGCCTCATTTAGCCTTTATACCCTCGAAATGCCTGACTACGATGACTGATTTTTGTACTAAAACAACAATAAACAAAGTAGGGCCACCCCATCTACCTACCAGTTGTTTACCCTTGATACAAAGTTTCACCACTCAGCCTTTTCCTCGAACTTCTTATGGATACAAGTTTGAGTTCAAAAATTGAGGTTTGCATGGGTAGGAAGAAATGTTGAGGGAGGGAATTTTTATGGCCAAGTCATCAGGGAGAAGAACAGTGGAGGCATTTGTACAAATATGTGGGCCTCACTGATGCAGTCAAGCAGAGGAGTGGGATCAAATGTAAATTTCTTCCAGATGAAAACCAGGCCGCATCCATATTGACTGTGGTCATTGTGTGGGGCCAGGAAAATCAACTCTCACAGCCCTATGCCAGGGCAAGGGTTTGATGCTAATTCAGTCGGGCAGCTGGAACCCAAGGGAAGCATCATGTAAATGTTCTTCTAAACCCCCCTTTTTCTTTACAGTCTTTGAAGAGGCTCACTTTCCACTTTTCCAAGGCCGTGTCAATATTAGAGCAACCCGAATGAAGCAGCTAAGAATACGATCCTCCGAGGCCTGGAATTGGCATCAATTCACTAAATGCACAGGCCTAGCAGTCATTCGGCTCCTTCCTCTGTGGATGGGATGTTGCTCACTCGTAGGATGGACATGGTAGCTCTGAAAATACGTACTCATGCCTGCAAAGTACTGGTGCCTCCTCACCTTGACTTTGCAGCCATCAGGATGAGTTTCGAAGCATCTGCTATCTTCCTCTAAAAGTCAGGGAGAGGTATTTCCCAAGGAGTAGCAGGAATACAAATGCACAAGGGAAGTGAGTAGCAGGACAATGTACCCAGAGGAACCTGAAATAGGAAATGAACAAGTTAGGGGGATTCCTTCTAATGTGCATTCATAGAGCCAATTACTTAATGTGTGATCTAAGATAAAAAAAAAAAAAAACTCAAGAAAAAGTCAAGAACTGTTGAGGCACTTGTGACCTGCAAAGTGTATTTGGAATCTCAGGGTTTGTGCTTATTCAGGTTCCCAGTCTTTTTAAGGTCATCAATGAAACCCATTTCCCAGTCCTCTAGGCACCTCTGGGGTGCTCTAGTCAAGCATCCCTCTCCTGGTCCCCAGGGCATCTCTGCATGAAAATGAGCCTTCATCACCATGGAAATGCACATCCATCCTTATAACCATGGAAGTTCCCCGTCCATCCTCAGTTAACTTTGCATTGAAAAGTTCTTGATGATTGTTGGCTTGGTATCATAAAAATGTGACCCTCTAAAAGGACTTCTGGGAGAAGACTAATATCCAGTGACATTTACGGATTCCTTGAACACCAACAGAGATCTTATAGCCCAGATTGACCCCGAAACTCAATACGTAGCACAGATTGACCTGAAACTCACTATGTAACACAAACTGGTTTGGAACCCATGATCTCACTACTTCCACCTTCTAAATGCTGACATTACATG
The DNA here is from genome assembly GCF_000317375.1 of Microtus ochrogaster. Classification (NCBI taxonomy): domain Eukaryota; kingdom Metazoa; phylum Chordata; class Mammalia; order Rodentia; family Cricetidae; genus Microtus; species Microtus ochrogaster. The sequence goes on from NC_022032.1 coordinate 11,037,689, forward strand.
CATGCGGCATTATGTAATTCCAAACAATTCTTTATTGCCACATTAATTAGCTAGCCAAATTGATGATAAATTCAATTTATGAAGCTAAATATGATTTCTATATATCAATAGATACAGTCTGAACTACTTTTATTTTGTTTCTTGCAAACCAGTGCTTGTCGCTGATGATAAGTCCCAAGTCCAAGAGTGTCCTTCATGCATATATTATACACTGCGAACCTTGATTAGAGGCAGAGCAATTTGACTTTGTTAGCAATGGCAATCAACAGCAACCAATGGCACAGTGCTTAATGTGAGGTGGCTGCCTTACGTGCAAAATTTCATCCTCACCACAGCCCTATGAAGAGGACAGGGTGGCTTCTGTTTTCCGCGTGAGAAAACTGGCCGCTCAGGGTGCCACTACAAAGCAGCAGCAGAGCGGCAAGCTGGCCCTGCTAGAACTCATTCGCAAGCTTGTGCTTTATTTATAGCATCTGGAAGGATGGTTATGTCTCTCCATGTTCTTCATGGGACTTGAAGACTTGAGCCAAAAGTCATGATTAACCAACTGTGGTGAAGATGAAGAGAGGCCAGTTCAAGGCCGCCCTCTCCCAATTTCACCTTGGTTTCATAGACAGGTGACCCCTAGTAACAATGCCTGCAAGGAATTCTGGAGAAGAGTAATGTCCGGTGACACTTCCAGATTCTCTGGACACCCGCAGTGTCTCCGTTTATCTTTTCTATGTTATATGTTTTCTAACATGACTAACAATAAAGGGTTGGTCGGGACTTCCGGTTTCCTCGGCTTACACATTTTTCTGATCTGACTTGGGTTTTACGGGAATACCTTTATTTAGTCAGGGACGAGCGTGTGAAGTTGTAGGTCTCTAATACCCTACCCTTTTGTTTCTTGTTTTTGCAGTGGAGCTATGGAAAATCAAGGGTTCATCTACTGCAAAAGTAACCCTGGTAATTGAGAGTGGTGTTTGCCGGGTTAGGCAGATATAACAAAGGTCTGAAATTATTTTAACACTGTTCATTAAATTGAACAAGAGAAATCATAATTAAGGTGGCGCATTTATTGAATCTATTAGTTTTTTTTTTTTCAAATTGAGGACCTGCTTGCCAACATGAGTGTTTACTGCCATGTTCTGTATATTCCGCATTATCCTAATGGCAGCATCAACCAGTCTCAAAGGCTCGCCTCTACCTTCTGGATTATCTTCCTTGACTTTCTACTGCCCTATCCACAGCATCAGATAATGTCTGTAACTGCCCCGAACCATGGCCTATTACTGCCTCTGTGTTCTGTGTAATACTCACATACTAGTGAAGGAAATTCTGGCAACCATATGGGAATCGTTTCCAGCATACCTAATCAGAGAAGTACTCCGTGCTCATTCAGCCCAGAAGCTCATAGTGGCGCCTCTCATTTGCCATTACCTTCCAAGACATGAAAGTGGACTTCAAGAATCCCACAGCTGAGATTGCTATTCTGTGGATAAGTCTTATAGGAGGAGCTGGAATCTTCAAGGCTCAGGGGGAACTGGAAATTGGAGGGCAGCAAAGGGACTGCCAATTACTGGTGGGTGTGACAATTCCTTATTGCTAGTTTTACCAGCTGGATGGGGAGCATGTGGGATGGATTTCCCCATGAAACCACAGTGTATCTCACAGTGTAAAGGCTAACAAGCACTTGAGAGGGTAGGTGTAAACGCCACCCGAAGAGGCTTCCAGGAGACAATGTGAGGGCCAGATGAAGGTGGAGAGAGAGCTGCCACTGTGAGCAGTGCTAAGAACTGGAGGAACTCGTCACGTGACTTTCCTGATGCTGTGACAGAACACCATGATCAAGGTAGCCTATGAAAGAGAACATTTAACTGGGGGCTCATGGTTCTAGAAGATTGGAGCCCATGATGGTCATGGAGGGGAGTTAGGGTTTCTATTGCCGTGAAGAGACACCAAAATCACAGAAATCATTATGAATGAAAATATTTAATGGAGTAGATTATAGTTCAGAGGATTAGTCTGTTATTATCAGGGTGGGATGTGGGGGCATGCAGGCAGACATGGTGCTGTAGCTGAGAGTCCTACGTCTTGATCAGCAGGCGTCAGGAAGTGAATTGAGACCCTGAGTGTGGCTTGAATATATCTGGAACCTCAAAGCCTGCTCCCACAGTGACGTACTTCCTCCAACAAGAGCACTCTCACTCCAAGAAATCCACACCTCCCAATAGTGCCACTCCCTATTAACTTATGGGGGTCAATTGCATTCAAACTACCACAAAGAGCTTGGCAGAAGGGAGGTAGGCATGGCGCTGGAGCAATAATAGCTAAGAGTTCATGTCCCGAGATAACAACCACAAGGCAGGATTAGCTGTAAATAGCATGGGGTTTTGAAACCTCAAAACCAGCCCCCAGTAACATCTCCTTCAACGAGGCTACACCTCATAATCCTTCCCAAATACTTCCATCAGCTGGGTACTAAGCATTCAAATACGTGAGTCTGTGGGAGCCATTTTTTTTCCAAACCACTACAGAAATTGCCTTTAGAAAGACTTCCAGGTGACAGGGCAGAGCACAGCTGGGGGAGATGAGAACAGATGTGGATGTCATCACCAAGTCTTTGGTTGGTGTGCTTTGGGTCATGCCTCTATGAAGCAGTTGCCAGCACTACAATAGCATGGTCCAATTCTTAGAGACTTTGACCTCTTGACCTCAGAACCTTGGTGCCTTAGCGTATGTTAAATGTCTTTACCCTCACATTTGAAAGCTCATTTTGTCCCTGCATTTGATCAAAACACTTCCTTAGGGATGTGTTTCCTGAGAAGTCTACCCATCCTGGTTCTGCATTCTTGGCCTGCTTTCTTTCTTTTTTTTTCTGGACATTTGCAACATCCTTTTGGTTTACTCCGTGAATCTGACAGTGATGTGTCTAGATGCAAGCCAACTTTCACCCGTTGGCAGACACTAGAAGGTGTGTGTGTTGGGGGGGGGGACTGTTTCAATCTGGGAATCCATGTTTGTTAGCATTGTGGGTATCTCTTCTGGGAATCCATGTTTATTAGCACTGCAGGCATCTCTTCTTTCACCAACCACCTTTTATCTGGATGTCTCATGATTTCATTGCTTACACTTCAATCTTTTCAATCTTCTCCTAAACTAAGCCTAAGACTTTTTCTACTGTTTCCATCCCATTCCTTTCTTTTTTCTTTTTTGTTGAATTCTCTGTTGCTTCTGTCATAATTTTTATTTCTCATCAGCTACTATTTTCCACAAGAGTTTCTCTCTCCTGGCGTCACGGGTCTTTTCTCACTTCTCTGACAGTATTATTAGCTTTTTGTCCCAGTCTCAATTTTTCTTACATCGCCTCTCTTCTCCTCTAAGAGTTCTGCTTTTCATTTCATGCTTCTTGTGATATTACTTCCCCTTCATTGCTTATATTGACAAGAGAAAGAAAGGTTGGGCCCAGGGTGGACTTTACTGGAAAACAAACAAAAACACCCAGTGATTTTCAAATTTTAGCATGAACTTGTTGGGCTATATTTCAGTCCCCACCCATACACGGTGCCTCTGATTCTGTCTATTTGGAGCAGAGGGCAAGAGATTGCCTTTGAGCCAGTGACCCGAGGGTGTGAGCCTATGGGTGTAAGATCACTCCCGGAGGGGGAGAACACTGTTTCCAGCTATTTTCTCCTGTGCTGGCCGTATTCCAGGAAGGGTCTCACGGTCTCATACACAGACTCTAACCTTGTCTGCTAAGTAGCCTCCGGGGACGTGGAAAGCAGGGCTTATCATTAACTATATGAATATCCTTCTGCCCCCTTGTTTACTGAGGGTGTTCTTATGACCCTCTTTAGATGGTAGCACTTCAGAGACCTGTCTCCTGTCTCTCTAGAGACCTTCTCCAGGATTAATAGCTCCCAACCTAGGCAAAGGTAGACAAGACTCAAAGTCTCCACTAAGCGGGGTAGTTTAGCGGGGAGGTCTGGAAATCCCAAAGATTCTTATGCAGAATCCCAGCTGATCCATCTGCAGCTTCACATTGACCCCCAACCCTCGGGCCCCCAGAAGTTTACTCTGTTACCTTAAGATTTCTTAGAGTTAGTTCACTTGTTCATCTGCTTCCAACTTCCGAAAGTTTCTTGTTGTTCATCTGAGTTCTGTTCCTCTTGAGTTCTTACCCTACTTAAGCTCCCATAACTGTCATTTGAGTTGGATTTCAAGAGGAAAAGGAGATAAATGAAAATGTTCATTCTGCTATCTTTACCCCAAAGTCTGTAGCAGAACTATAAAAAGATTTGGCTTAGTATTAATTGCAGATAATTCTGAGCCACTTGAATTTGCAAAGACAGATGTGGCCTCCTTGTGACAATTCCACATTTATGGGCCATTTTTTCCCCCTGTTCTAAAGAAAGCCTCCTATTTCAAAATAATGTTGCATTTTTATAAAATATATCTCCAGTAATGATCCCAGAATAAAATATGGGAGACTTTCACTTTCCCAGCATCTCCCATGTCTGTTAATTAGAAACTGCCCTAAAGATGCAGGAAGGCTGTAAATCGGAACCATTTCCATATTCAACGTACCATATTCGAGTTGTCAGAATTTTTACAATGCTTCTAATGAAGTGTTCAGCATAATGAATCGTACAATTATAACAAAATAGGGTTCTAATGAGCAATTATCCTTCTGAGGAAGAACATTCCAGGGTTTTTTATTCTCCTTCTCTCAAACTGGAGCTTAACAAGTAGCTATGAAAAAAAAATTAATGAGGAGTGTTTGGTAAACGACATAACACTCAATTAAAATGCCTCCTGTAAACCTAGTCCCCTGAACTTGATAATCGCAATGTCATCTGGGAAAATGGGTGAGCAGGTTTGGGTTCAGGAACCTTCCTGACCCGTGTGAACTTTCGTATGTGTGAGATGTGTGTGTTGGGTGGGAATTAATGACTTCCTTGTAATTGTTCTGAATTTGTGGTGTCAAGTGGCAATAGCAGGCTAAATGGGTCAGTGGCCCTGTGCCACAATCAAGGATCCAAGGGAAAATTAGTCTGTGAATTGCTGCTCCATTTAAAATAAAAGCTGAGGCCCATCTCATGTGAACTGGTAAGCATTGTGCTGGGTAATTTAGCCTGTGCTATACTGTGTTCTAATAACAACCCGTAAGTGCCTATGTTCTGAATGAGTCCAGGGGAAACCTGAGAGACGCTGGGTGAGGTGCCCACAGCTGCTCAGACTGACTGCAGACATCAGCCGTGCTCTGGGGTCACTTCCTCCTGATGTTCTCTTCACGCTCCTTTGAGTGTGCAAGCTGGTGCTCACTGTCTGTTTTCTAGAACCTGCTTTGCACAACTCCAGGGACGCTGTGATTCCCCATGTTAGATTCAAGAGCTGTGTGATGTGAAGGTTCTACCTTGCCCACCCGCTGCCCTCACTGGGGCAGTGAGAAAATGATCGTTTATCTTGGTTGTAGTGTTCCTGTTGCAAGTACCAAACTCTAAATTGGCCAACTTGAGGGGAAAGTAACAAACTCCAAGTTTGGCCATCTTGAGGGGGGAAAATGTGATTTTTTTTTAAAAAAAAGAATCATCACACAGAGGAGATTCTAGTTCAGAAAGACTCGAGGCTGGGTAAGTGTGTGACTCTGTAATGCTATCAAGACTCTAATTCCTCCTAAGTTCTGGCCTTGCCATCTTCAGAGTCCTGGCATGGCTGTGCCCCATTCCCCAGGCCTGAATGGTAGCACCACTGTTGCCAGCACTGTGTGCATCTGGAGGAAGATGGCGTGGGGGTTTGAATGAAAAGTGCCCTCACAGGTTTGTAGGTAGTGAAGCTATTAGGAGGTGTGTGTGGCCTTGTTGGAGAAAGTGTGGCTTTGTTGAAGGAGGGGTGGCTTTGCTGGAGGAGGTATGGCCTTGTTGGAGGAGGGGCGGCCTTGTTGGAGGAGGTGTGTCATTGGGGGTGGACTTTGAAGTCTCAGAGGCTCAAGACAGGCCCAATGTCTCCCACTCTCTCTTCCTGCTGTCTGCCGATCCAGGTGTCCAACTCTTGACCCCTCCCCCAGGGCTATGTCTGCCTGTGTACTGCCATGCTTCCTTTTCCCACCATGACAATAAGGGACTAAACCTCGGAACTGCAAGCCAGCCCCAATGCAATGCTTTCCTTTATAAGAGTTGCCATGTTCATGGAGTCTCTTCAGAGCAACAGAACCCTCACTACGACAGAGGGTGTCATGATTGAGCTTTTAGATGCCCGGTCCATAGCCTGAATGTTGATGGCTTGGTTGCCAGTCTGTGACTCTGGGAAAAGACAGTCTTTAGGAGGTGGAGCATCATAGAAGAAAGCAAAGTTATTTTTTGGCAGGTATTCTCTCAAAGGGCGCAGTGGAACATTAACCCCTTCTTTGGTCTTTGCTGCATGGCTGCATGGCCCTTGCTGTGGTAGACCTCATCTACCACACGTGTCTGTCACCAAGTGCTGTGAATCACAGCCCTGAAGGTGACAGGAAAGGGATGGCAGGTATGGAGTCTTTGATGCTAAGCCCACCTTCGCTCCTTTAAGGTGTTCATCCCAGGCACAGGGACAAAATGGTAACTAATATAAAGGGGCCCAAAGGCTGGCAGAGCTGCCCTTCTAAGTCCAGGAGACATTTCCCAAGTCTCACCCCTATTCCACCCTGCACCCCTACAGCATCCAGCAGGCTGCTGCTCTGTGTCTCACTGGCTGAAACCGGATCACCCTTAAGCCCGTCCCTGACTAGGGCAAGGTTTTCATGAGCAAAGCACACCGATGTGAGTTGTCTCCTGTCTTAGTTACTGTTCTGTTGCTGTGAGGAGATGCCATGACCAAGGCAACTTACAGAAAAAAAGCATTTCATTGTGGGCTTGCTTACGGTTTCTTTCAGAGGGTTAGTCTATTACTATCTGGGTAGGGAGCATGGTGCCCGGTAGGCGAGCTGCTGGAGAAGCCGCTGAGAGCTTGTTTCTGATGGCAGGGCCTGGCTTGGTCTTATGGAACCTTGAAGCCCACTGCCAGTGACACGCCTCCTCCAGCAAGGCCACAGCGTCCAACCCTTCTGTAAGAATCCCACTGACTGAGAACCCAGCACTCAAACACACAACCCCATGGGGACTGTTCTCCTTAAAATCACCGCAGCTCTTTAATCAAGTTAGGATTGGGAATGAGAATTTGAGAATTATATTGTGAGACCATGTCTCAAATGAATGGCAGGAAGGGAGAGCAAAGGGGAATAGGAGTTTGGGTGGGTGGGAGCTGGGGGTTAGGGTTTAATGATCAGTACCACAAAGCAGGGACGGGTTTCACAATCCACAGGAACCTGGATATTTATCTGTTTGTTAATACTCCCGACCTGGGCATCATCCGGTCAGAAGCGGCTGACAGTTGGGGATTCCACAGGCACTGGTGGCAAAGCTCACAAGTTGTGACTGTGATCCCTGCAGGCTAATTTCATTCTATTGAGTGACACCATGGAGTGGGAACGCTGCTCGGGTTCTCCCGGAGGCACTGGGACAAAGTTCTCTGTAAGACTGACAAACGATTCAACCTGGGATTCCTCTTGCATGTCACTTGCACCGCCAGCATGTCTTTTCCTCGAGTCCACACTGTGAGCCACACAGATGTATCTGGTTCATCCGCACTGTTCCTATGGAAACGCAGCATCACTGGGCTTCTCCGCTGAATGCAAAGTGCTCTCAGTTCTTGCAAAGAAAGAAGCACCGCTCACAAAACAGCAGCAGCAACTTTTCTAATTATCAGCCATTAAGCGTCCGCCAACTTCAGCCAGCAGATATGTGGAAAAGAAAATAAGTCCTTTTAAAACCCCCCAGTCTAGGGCCTGCAGAGATGACTCAACAGGGAGGAACATTTGCTGCCCTTGCGGAGGATCTAAGTTGGGTTCCTAACTTCACAACTGTCTCTAATTCCAGTTGCAGAGGAGCCAACAGTTCTCCTGACCTCTGAGGGTGCTGCACACACGGTGTACTCAGCGAACACTCAGACTCATAAAAATGATAAATAAAAAAACAAAACCCCCATTCTGATGATGTTACTACCTATTTGAAATGCTTGCGCGGCGTCCCGTTGCTTAGAAAATGAAATCCAAGCTGTGTAATTGGCACTTCACAGACCCAGTGGTTTTCTTTCTTCTCAAAACCAGGCTATACCACCTGCATCAAACTTCCTCCTCCTCTCTGGCAGGGAGTTTAGAAGCTTTGTTGTGCTGTGGGCTTGCAGTCCACCTCCTTAGCGGCTATAAGATGAATTTATGGTCCCATCTAGAACCTGGGTTCATGCACGTGAGAGCCAAATAGACTAACTCATGCACTGTGGAGCTTCTCATTCCCCCCCCCAATCTTATAAAAGCCAGGAATTCCTTTTTTTTTTTTTCAGGGGATTTTTCCAAAGGCTCTCCCCCTTCAGACATCCCCATCATGTTGTCCATGGCAACTGTTGCTTTTACTGTTAACTCTAGGCCATCTTTCTTACGCAGCACCTCTCCAGATCTTAAAGGGGAGCTGCCCTCTCCCTTAAAGGCCCTGTCATGTTGATATTGGTCCAGTACTCTGTCACCCCTAATGCTGTCCAATCTCAAGGTCTGCACATGGGGTGGGCTTTAAGGTTTCAAATGCTCAAGCCAGGCCCAATGTCTCTCTCTTCTTGCTGCCTGCCAATCCAGGTGTAGGACTCTTAGCTTCTTCTCCAGGGAACACCTGACTGCATGCCACCATGTCCCACCATAATGATAAAGGACTGAACCTCTGAACTCAATGCTTTCCCCTATAAGAGTTGCTGTGGCCATGGTGTTTCTTCCACAGCAATAGAAACCTTAACAAGACAACCACCATGGTAGTGAGGGTCACATTCCTAATGAAGGTCTTTCTGGAGGATCGTTGGTGGGTTTCCTTCCCATCAAACGTGTTGATCTTCCTCTGTTGTTCTGTTCTAGGAGTAATCAAGCATCCCAGGTCTCTGTATGATAATTCGGCCTCTCTGCTTTTCTGGTTTTTTTTTTTTTTTCCTTTTCCACTCTTACCAGACTCTGAACCACTATTCCTTTGTCTACACCTTCTCTCTTATTTACTTTTTACCACCGAAACACCCATTCATTCTTATGATCTCTAGTCAAATGCAGTTCACTGTGCAACCTTTCTTTATCCACTGTCCCTTTTTAATCAAACAAAATTAGTCAGTCTAAAGCTAAGGACGGTGATTCGTCCTTATGACGAATTTTACCATGTGAGGCAGAAAGACCGATATGTCAGATACCAGTCTGGGCTGCATGGTGAGTTCCTGGCAAGCCTAGACTGCAGAGTGAGACCTTGTCTCAAACAATTTTTTAAAAAGCAGGGCTAGGGACATAGCTCAGTTTGTAGATTGCTTGCTTAGCATGAGTGAAGCTGCGGGATTGACCTTCAACACTGCATAAGAGGCATTGCGGAACAGGGCAGCCCAGTAGACCCAGAAGTTTAAGATCATTTTCAGAAGTGAATTCAAGGCCAGCCCAGGGTACACAAGAACTTATCTCCCACTCCAGCAAAAAAAAATAAAATAAAATAAAAAAGAAAGAAAGAGAAAAAAAGAATTTCTCATCAATGGACCTTCCTTCCTTGTTTTTATCTCCCTCTAAGGCTTTGGTCACTCGTCCCTATAATAAAGGAATTCATATTTTCAGAACTTTCTGGGCCACAAAATTAAGCTTCTCCAGGACTGAGACCATCTATGCCTTTTGCACTTCCTCTTCCTGAATGCACAGGAAGGTCCCATTTTCCAGATTTCCTTGGAGTTAGCTACAGCCTATGTGTCTGATTCCAGCGAATGTTATGAGGACAGAGATGATGTAAACACTTTGCAAGACTGGTCCTTACAGATATCCTGAATGACCTCCTGCTCTTGCTCTGCCTTGAGGATACAGGCTTGCTCATAAAATGAAAAGATTCCTCCAGGATAGCTACCCACAAAAGCTGCAACCCACACTGCAAATCATATGCATAAAAAATAAACTATGATCATATTATACCACTGGAATTCCGGGGTTACTTGTTATTGCTACACAACCCAGCTTATTTGTAATGTAGAAGAGACCGTGTATTATGCGTTTTTTGTCCCCCTGTCTCATTTTTTGGACTTAGTGGGTTTTACTAATACTTTCCAACTAGTGATGAAAAGCAAGCTAAATTGCTGTCATAAAACACATGTGTTTTCCATCTAGAAAAAAAAACCTTACAGTTCCCTTGGGAGCAACATCTCTGTTGTCTGCAAGCAAGAGATAAATTATTTAACGAGCATATATTTCCAATGCTTACTGGAAGCTGTTAGCCCTCCTTTGATGATCATGAACGACAGAAGCAAGAGATGGAGGGGAGAGTGGGGTAGGAAGCGTTGCCAAAGACAAGGCCTTCTCCTTATAACGGACTCCCTCTCCTCCGTAGCTTAAGGGTCACTTCTTGTTCACCTACTCTAGCAATGCCATACCGTCTTCAATGTCCTGTATCTTCACAGTTTACTTTAGGGAATGATCCTCAAATTACAGCTACTTCTTTGGCTTGTCTAAGTTGCAGACAAGATTGGAAGCCCCGTGGAGAAAGGTCCAGATATTGAACCATCTTTAGTTCAGGCTCATGTGAGGGGTTAAGGTAAGGGGGCAAGGGAAAGTAGCAAAGAGGCCATAGCTCTCACATCAATAGCTTTAAACCCCAGTAACCAAGAACCAGAGGCAGCTTGGTCTACACAGTGAGTTCCAGGCCAGCCAGGGCTCTATATAGTGAGAGTCTGTGGGGAAGAACAAGCTACAATTACACAAAGTGAAGTAGTCGGTGTCACTCCTCAGAGAAGATAAAATTATGTTTAGCCATGGACATTTAAGAAGGGGACAGACTGTCCAGTGTCGTGACTGACCTGTCCACTGTTGTGGCTGGAATCAGCTGTGCCTCCCATAGACTTCCATATTTAAACAGTTGGTCCCTGGTTGGAGGCACTGCTTGGGGAGATTGTGAGGAATATTTCACACGCAGGGCCTCCCTCAGGTATAGGCCACTAAGAAGAGACCTGCAGGGTGATTCTCTGGCCCTGCTTCTGGTATAAGTCTGTTTCCCATCTTCCAGCGCATGTGCGACCATCTTTAAGTTCCTTCTGCTGCACTGTGGTCTGAGTCTGTCTCATCTTCTTCCTCACCACCAGCACGATATTCCCTGAACCATGAGTCCACATGGACCTCTTCCTCCTTGAAGCTGATACTGCCAGGTATTTAGTTACCGTGATGAGGAAGTGGCTAAGCAACCCCAGAGCATGGTTAAAACAAGAGGATGCTATTCTGACAGAGGAAAGTCATCCGTGACTGGGGACATCACCTAAGTCTGTAACTAAATCCTCTCAATCATTCTCACCGATTCATTCATACATTTCTCAAAAAGAAAAAAAAATACTGAGTATGTGTCTAGGATGCATAGAGCACTTTTCTGGAAATTGTTGGAAATTCTATGAGGTCAATGAATTGCATTTCAACCTCAATTAATTATAATTGAAAACACGAGAAAAGCTGTCCTCCTCTACCCTCTGCCCCTGAAATTAGGTGCCTTAACCGTCACCTTAATTGAGTCCTCTGGTCCACCTAACTTAAGACTCAAAGGCAGTGAAGGTACCGATCCCACCCCTACCCCACCAACATCTTTGATAATTCTTTTCATGAAATATATAGTGCATTCCACATAGTTAATACTCGGTGGATGCGAGCTGTGTAATTAGTGGATACACTCACAGAGCTCACTTTTCTGGGTTTTCCTTGGTAAAGGACAAGTCTTGAAACCAGCAAGATGGCTCGGTGAGTAAAGTTCCTTGTTGCGCAAGCTTGGGGACCTGAGTTCAAGTCCCAGGAGGCAACTAAAAACAGAAGATAGAACAAACTCCACAAAGTGGGCCTCTGGCCACTGCATGCACCCCCACCTGTCTCCCCCCCCCTCTCTCCCTCCCTCTCTCTCTATCTTTTGCCTTCTCTTCATCTCCACCCATCCCCAACGCATGCAAATTTAAAATCTTTTGAGAGTATGTCTGTATCCCACACCGAAGTATCTCTTTGGCAAAGCTCTCCAAGTTTTTAAGTCATAGATCAGTGTCCCCGCAGCCACCAGGATGCTCTGAAGATGTTTCCAGATTATCTTTCAGATTTGTCAGGACTGTAGGGCCTTTTCGCTCCATCCTCGAGCAGGAGCTCATGAGAACTAGGAACTTGAATTTGAAAATGTCCAGTAAAACAAACTGAGTATGTTTGTCACTATTTATAAAATAAGACAAAAATGGGCTATTCACATGTGTTCCCGACAAGGCACACATTCATCTTGATGTCAAGTAAAACCAATCCTGAGTTCAGAAAACCTGGTTTCGTGATCTGGGTCTGCCCCTAATTAATTGAATGACCCAGGGAAAGAGCTTAAAATTTAACTCTCTCTATTTGACCAGCAAGCCGTCAAAAGTCCCTTTTAGTTCTCAAACATCCACATGTTTTTCTATACTAGCTATGCGGGTCCTGTTGAATAATGCATTGTACTATCTACTGTCAGGAAGAAATAATTTGTTGGTATGTCAGGTGTGGAGGAATTCTGAATTGTCATCAAAGCAAGGCAGAGCCCGGCTGAGCAGTCGTTAGCTGCCTGATAAGAGTCCGTGAAAATACCCAGAATAACAAGGGTGTTTGATGCTTTTGAGTCTCTGCATTAGATTTGTGTTTCTACAAAAGCCTTTGACTAACGAATAGGACATTTATATCAGTAAGTCTTTCGGTATTATTTCTATTAAACACAGAGCAGGTTTGAACAGAAGCAGACTTGAATGTCAGAGCTTTGGTGCGTGGTGATACTTCAGTGGGTAATCCACCCTTTGGTTCACGTTAGTCTGTAAGCTTACATCCCTGCACAGTGATTAGATGTACTAATCAATCCTTTCGATTGGGTGTTCGGAAATTCTCAGCACTGCACCGTGAAGATGGACATCTGAAGGAGACTTTCCCCATGTTGCTGGAATATGAAGTCACAGCACTTCCAAATCCTTCATTAAATAACCATTTAGCTATCAAGGCCATACAGGAGAACGAACTGAGGTGCTCAACCAATCATGTAACGATAGGCTTTTAGCAATGATTGTTGCCATCATCACTTCTGCTAACAAGAGGGGAGGTGATTATCACCCAGTTTTGTTTTTTTTTTTTCTGTCCAACACGGTTGCTTCAGCGAATTCCGCATCGAGATTTGAAGCAGTAGTTTGGGGGCACAGACTTCAGCAAGAGGGCTGGCAGTAGCCTAGGATGGTCTGTCTTCTGATTCTCCCTGTGAATGTCCCATGTTCCCATCCCATGTTCATGTCAGGGGATGGAAGCTGGAACTGGACATACAATCACCCCATCAATCTGCTCCATCAGTTCTGCCGATCTTCAAGCCCCAGTCCTGAAGCTGGTCAAGGTGCTGGTCCAGCCTGGAGAGAAATTGCTCCTCATCCATTCACACCCAACCGGCCAAATCATCAGACATCCATTACTGGCTGAGTGAGGATAAAATAATTGAACTGGCGAGGGTCATTGGCATAGCTTCTCTGGCTTTGGGTTAACATTTATCTAACCGTGCAGCAGCAAGCAGATTCCTTAGGAACCGTTGTTAATTTGAATGAGTTCACTTCCTTTGCTGCACTGATGATTCGACCTATTGTGTTTTAAGATAATTTTCTCAGTTTCATCCTCAGGAGAGGCAGGGCTTTTCTGATGCTGTTAATCCACAAAGCTCCCAGAATTTCACAGCTATGTTTCAGGGGATCTCACCATCTGCCCGGGTGTGTGCACTGAGTTGCTCGGCGGTGCTGCTGTGCTTTCGAAAGGCAGAACCTGACAATGCGTCGCTGTTCTTACATTTTCCACATGGTGTGTGATGCAATCACCGTTCTTCCAGGGAAGGTGAGAGATGTCCCAGTGGATGCCCGGCTTTGTCAAAGAGGCCCCTTACACCCAAATGTGACGCTGACCATGTCAACTTTGGCCTTCTCCACCTCATGGGCAATATCTACTCCATTTCTTTTCCTATGCTTCTATCTACAGAAAAATGGTACTTTAAAACTTTTTCTTGTATTACTATTATTGCTGCATTTATTTATTGCTTGCATGTGCATGTATGTGTGTGCCGTGGCACAAGTGTGGAGGTCAGAGGTCAGCTTGTGGAAAGCAGCTCTCTCCGCTCTGTGGGTCACAGGGATAGAACTTAGGCCACCAGGTTTGGCAACAAGCACCCCACATGGTGACCATCTTGCCGTCCCTCACCCACACACACACATAATAAATACCTGTGTAGGCGTAATAGTCTGTCCCGCCAGTCAGCTCCCAAATAACCATGCAGAGGATTATAAGCACTCAGTCAATAGCTTAAGGTTGTTACTAACTAACTCTTACAACTTAAATCAACCATATTTCTTATCTACATTCTACCTCATGGCTCGGTACCTTTCCTCAGCATTGACATTCATAGCCTATAAACAGCTTGTGCCACTGTGACTCTAAAATATGCTCTGGATCACTGGTTCTCAATCTGTGGCTCTCGACCCCTGAGGGAATCCAAAAACCCTTTCACAGGGGTTGCCTAATTGCATCCAAAACCACAGATGTTTGCACTACAGTTCCTAACAGTTATAAAGTAGCAATGAAAATAGTTCTGCAGTTGGGGGTCACTGCAACACGAAAGACTGTATTTAAGGATCGTAGCATTAGGAAGGTTGGGAACCACTGCTCTATACTTTTGTATTTGCTTGCATCTTCCTCTCGGCCTCCCTACTGCAAGTCTTTATTGTCTTCACCTGGGCTACCTGCCAGTTCCCAACTAGCATCCTTTTGTGTAACAGCTTCCCCAAAGGTTAGAGACTTTTGGAGGGAGGGAAACATCTCAAGGTATAGGATGTAAAGGGAAGTGAAAAGACAAGATTATTTAGGACAAGATATTTTCAGGAGATGAAACAACAGAATGTTCTAGGGGGTGTGTAAAACACTCTATTCTTCGGGGAAGCTCCCTTAAGACAGCAAGTAAACAAAACAGTTTCAGGAAGTCCCAGAAGCTGATCAGATTCTCTAGGCCCCTCCTTCTTCAAGAGTTTGTAAGCATTAGAGACTGTTGAGAGTCACTTTCAGATGAGCTAAATATCTACAAAGAAGACTCTGAGATAAGACCAACTGCTTGGGAAAAGCTGGGACCAGATGAGAAGCCTGTAAAACGCAGGGACCAGATGATCTGTTCAGAGGAAACAAAGACCAAGAGAGGAGCCTGGAAGAGGCTCAGACCAACTGAACCACCAGAGAAGGACACTTTCAAAACTGTTAATCAAACTGATGACTGCACAGTTCAGGTCCCAAGAGCTGCCACCTGTGCTGGGGTGGACTTTGGTGATACAACTAACTGTCATTTATGCTCCTCTTAGCAACCCCTGACCCTCATTCCTATAAGTAACCCCAATAAAACTCCTGGGCTTACCAAGTTGGACTTCAGTGCTATTCACACTTCTGTCTGTTGTGGGCTCACAATCTGGGGTGAGTGGATAGATGAGTGTATTGTGTCTCCTCAGGAAGTCTGTCACACAGCAGCTTCCTATTCGATCTACTTGGTCTCTCTCCTCAACATTCCCCACGTAACGAAGTAATGTTTCAGGAATGTATTGGATCCCATGACCAACCTCTTTTAGTTTTCCTTGTAAACAGCTTCCTGTCACCCATAAAGTAAAAGTCAAACAAACCCATTAGGATAATGTACAGAACTTGATCGTGCTGGACTTTGGCAATGTTCGGGACCTTATCAGAGGCCAGGCTCTGGGTCCCACATTCCATTCCCAGGAGACCTTGTCTTTTGGTTGTTCTCATCTCTGGGCTCCTGTGTTTGCTCTGTTTCCTCTGCCTGGAAGACTCGTCCCCAAATATCTATATATTTGATGTCACCTCAAAAAACTATCATTCTATAGCTTAAAAAAATGCATTTTCCACAATTGTTGTATCGTACAACTTTTCCTGCAGAGTTTGGAGTGACTTTGCCATTGAACACAGCTGAGAAACATCTGTCCCTCTGCCCCATGCCTGCCATATCTCCCTTAGGCTAGAAATACAGTACAGTAGCAAGCATATGTGTAGCATGCACAAGGCACTGAGTCTGAGCCCCTGAACCACAAAAATAAAAGAAACACAGCACTTTCCCTATTAATTTTGCTCCTCTTGCTATGATTTGCTTTCTGTGAGGCACCATGACCACCTAAATGATCTTGTTCATTGATTTTCTATATTCTGCACAAAGATGGGAGATCCCTGGGAACAGGATGTCGGGCTGCTTACCCACTCAACCAGCACAATGCCAGGTACAGAAAGATGGGAGGCATATGTATTGTATACGGTGAGGTGGCAGCAAGAATGACCTGTGGACAGGGAAAGGTAGGTTACCTTCCTGGTTTTCCTTTCACTTTCTGGCTCACCTGCAAATACTGCTTCCGATTTGTCTTCTCCTAGGTTTAGATTGCAGCGGGGAGTCCCTCAAGGTGAGCTCTGTAATTATAGGGGTTCTGTGCTTAGTTTTGAGAAGAACCTGATGCTTGGCTTTCCTTTCTAAGTAGGTCATAGCAGTGAACAGGTCCTGAAATGATCAGGAATCGAAAGCAAATTCTCTGATGTTCTTATAGTCTAAAAAAATTATGATAATTTGTTCTATTTCTCTGTGGATTTTCCTCTGCCTAAGACAGAGGTCATAACAATCAATCCTGACTTTCTCAGTTCAGAATGCTTCCCTGCTCACCAGGGCAGGATGGGTCTTGGCTCACAGTGGTGAGATCTGAGTTTGTCTGCAACTCTGCCACGAACATAGCTGAAGAGCCCAGTGAGTTCATAGGCCTTCTGGCCACTTGGATCTCTCATTGCACCATTGCACAGGTGGCAGCTGAGGCTAGACAGGACCACACATCTACTGCCTTGTCATACAGGGCAGGGCTAATGTGGACTGTAAGACACAACCCCATAATCCCGTCTCTCCTCTGTACCCCACTACTGTGGCCTTCCCTGAGAGCCACCTCTCTGCTGTCAGAGCCCAAACAATGCTCTCATTCTTGCCACTGACAGATGTTTGAATGTCCACCCTCCCAGATCCTGTACTCCTTCACAAGGTTTTCTTTATGCCTAGAACATCAAAGGGCTCCACTTGAACAGCCTCTGCTTGTGTGACTGAAAACTCACCTCCGTCATTAATTCGTAAACCCAGGAAGACCAGGAGCCTGGCTCCGCACCTCGGACCACTATAAACACACACGATGAAGTCAACACGATAAAAACATTAATCTCTGAGTGAACACACAGGAGGCAGGGGCAAGAGGTTAATATTTTCAAAGAATAGATATGCTAGAATCTTGGGAACTCGTGTGATTCAAGGAGGGAATTTGAGATTTCTGTATGAAACAAAAGCCGGGATTTTTTTTTTTTCCAGAAAGTTCATCCCAGTGTTGAGAGCTGGCCAAAGACTTTGCCAGTCAGTTGCCTCTTCCTAGTATGGGAATTCAGCTGTATTTTCTTTGATTATATAAGGAGAAGAAAGGAAAGACTTTGAGTTGATTAACCAAGCCAGGTCAGCTCTCTTATCTGAAGGAGGGGTGTTTTTTTCCATTCTAAAATTCTAAAATAAGGCCAGCGCTCTCTCTCTCTCTCTCTC
>NC_022032.1:11055484-11062152 GCF_000317375.1 Microtus ochrogaster
CACACACACACACACACAATGTGCCAGTACTGCAACCCACACCTTATGGGCCCTGTGCCTGAGAATGCAGAGCTGGCAGGTGGCCTTCGTTGACCTGGACACAGAGAAAATCCAGACTTCCTAGGAACTGAACAACAGCTCTGTCTTGACTCAGTGTACAGCAGTTCAGCTGCCGAGTGTGACTCCCGGGTTATGATTCGGCCATTGTCTGGCTCCAGCTTCATCTACATGTAAACTAAGGAAGGATTTGATGACTTTAAGGCTTAAGGGATTCGGGACAGAAGGTTGGCTTCTCATTTTCCCCTGGCCACCCAGGAAGAGCATCTCCCTGCTTGTCTTGGGTAGAACCTCATATGGTTCCCTAGGGGACTGTATGACAATGCTGATTCCACCTGGGCCTCTCATAGACCAGTTGTGACAATGCAACGGGGCCCAGAACCAAACCAGAACAAATATCTCTAGGACAGAAAGAGCTATTAGACCTAATAACACTGCTCCCGGGATTACAGTAAGAAATGACCACCCCTTACCGTTGGAAGGAGTGACTGTGCCACCTCACAGGACAAAAGGACCTAGAGACCTGGCAAGAACAATCAAATTACAGGGCTTGAAATTGGAACTGCTGGATTGGGCTCAATGTAACTGCCAGGAGGCATGAGCTTAAAGGAGGCTATATTATATGGCCCGGGTTCAGAGGTTCGAGTCAGTGATCAGTTGTTCCCATGGCTTTTGGTCTGTGTTAAGGTAAGCACATCGAATCAGAAGTGCATGGCAGACGACAGTGCTCCCCTCATGGTGAGCAGCTGAAGGACAGAAAAGGACACCAGGATCCCAGAATCTCCTTCAAGAGCCAACTCCTCAGTGACCTAAAACTTCACATAAGTTCCATCACTAAATGTTTTCACCACCTTCCAATAGCACCAATCTGGGGCTAAGACTTTAAAACATGGATATTTGGGGCACAGCTAAGATATAAATTATTAGCGCTCCCTGTAAGAAAGAGGCAGACGGCATGGTTAGAGTCAGGGGAGGAGAGATGGTCATGGAAGCATCAGTGAGGTGAGAAATTTTAAGAAGAGGCAGAAGAAGGGCTTTGCACCAGAAAACACCAACCTTCCCCTAGGAGCTGGAACAGGTAAGGAAAAAAAAATCCTTCCATGAGGCAGCAGGGAACAGAGCTCACCGATACCTTGAGTTTAATAAAATAAGACTCATTTTGGACTTCTGAGCCCACAGAAATATTAATTTGTGCTGTTTCAAGCCATAAAGTGTGTAATAATTTGTTAGAGTGCAATAGAAACAGCTGTTATTAAACACTTTCAAAATGATTTATTTTTATTCTATGTGTGTGAGTGTGTTGTATGTATGTCTGTGCTTTGCATGTGTGTAGCATCTGCAGGGACCTAAAGAAGTCTTTCTATCCCCTGGAACAGGGGTTACAGGTGGTTAGGAGCCACCATTGTGGGTGCTGAGAATTGAACCCAAGTCCTCTGGAAGAGCAGCCAGTACTCATGAACTACCCCTCTAGTTCCATAACAACCAGTTTTTAAAACGTAAATGCAAACAACTTTTGGACAACAGATTTGACAACAGTAGAAGAGAATGAATCTATTGCATCTTTAAGAGCAGTCAAGATGTTTGCTATGGTTGGTATATGAAATAACCCACAAAACGTTCACCTATGAGAGCTATGCAATTGGTGGATCCGATCACTGAGGTGATGGGATCAGAATGACAATTACATTACTGAGAGATGGAGAAACGAGGTCACAAGACAGTTTGCACTTGAAAGGTATATGTAGACCTGAGCCCCTCCTGTCTGTCTATCTGTCTGTCTAGAGGTGAGCAGTTCTGCCTCACCACAGGCCCAGCGTCCATGCAGCTAAGTGGTAGACCAGAACCTCTGGAACCATAAGTTACAACGAATCTTTCCCTGTTGAAATCATTTATAACAAGGGCTTGCCACGCTGATAGAAAAGTGCTAACACATACACCAAAATGAAAACAGAAACTCAGAAACAGAGGACTAAAATATCAGGAAGGTTTGTGACTCCTCTCCCACTTGCTAGGTCTCAATGGTCTGCTTGAGACACGCTGTCACAGTATCTGCCCCAGCCCAAACTGCTTTTACATCTGTGTCCATATGCAGAACACCGTACTGGGATTCAAACAGTGACCTGAGATCTTAAAAGATGCTTCAGGCTTACTAGCCTTTCTTTCGTCTCTGTTACTCCATCAGGAACACGAATGCAGTCCATTAGAAGAAATTAATATTCTCCAAGAACAGTAGCTGAGTCAGAAAGACCTTGAGAATTAGCATTTTTGGCAATAAATAAATCCAATCAATTAAAGTAGTCATTTTCAAGATTCTCCTTCAGCCATTTTACCTAGAACTAACAATGAGCATAAGAGCTACGGTGCTGGGACTGAGAGCATCTTATACACAGAGTCATGGGTCTCAGAGCCGGTGTCTTCATGATACAGAGGCATGCAGGAGCATCCCTCATTCTCTGTCCCACTGTGTTATTTTATTTCGCCATCAGTAAGCTAATGTTATATTATTTATCTGATTAGCATATCCTATTTCCTCTCATTAGCCTATTAGCCTATCACCTCCATAAGGCAGAAGCTGTGTCTAATTCATTGTTGTCACTATTGCGTCTAGAACAGTATGTGGTTAATAGTGTGTGCTTTAAAAATAGCCTTTGAATGAGAAGCACATTAAAAAGTGCTCAAAGGTTCTTTGAGGGAACAGGAACCCAGCTTGTTGAATTCTTCCAGTGAATCTGAACTGTTCCGAGACTCACATAAGCCTTGAAGCAAGCATGTTGGGGTGGCAAGGTACCATTTCCACTGTGCATGTGAGGTCAGGAAGCATCATATCTCTGCAAAATGTTTAAAAAAAAATACTTTAACCTTACTTTATGCACATTGGTGTGAGGGTGTTAAAAACCCTGGAATTGGAGTTACAGACAGTTGTGAGCTGCCATTTGGGTGCTGGGAGTTGCACCCAGGTCCTCCGGAAGAACAGCCAGCATTCTCTCCTACTGAGCCATCTCTCCAGCCCAGGAAGCAGCATATCTATCTAGTCAAGAGGTGGACAAAAGACAAGCTAGAAGCTCCAGTGAAGAAAGAGTCTAACACGGAGTGTGACCCTCCAGACTGGAGTTGCTAAGCAGCCACAATGAACTAGTCTGAATATAAGAATGCGAGCCGGGCAGTGGTGGCACACGCCTTTAATCCCAGCACTTGGGACGCAGAGGCAGGCAGACTTTAAATCCCACTGAATGGCAAGCCCCATCAAAGCAGGAATGCTCTAAAGCCTCACTGGAGAAAGTTTTCTGACATTAGGGACTCCAAGTGTCAGCCTCCTTGGGAATTGGGCCAATACACATCTAGTTATTTCATTCTTTTGCTTATCTATATCTTGCAAAGCCAGACCTCATGAGGAGTGGTATTACACTATACTCCATATGCTGGACATGGTGGTGCACACCTTTAATCCCAGCATTCAGGAAGCAGGCAGATCTCTGTGAGTTGAAGGCCAGTCTGGTCTACATAGTGAGTTCCAGGACAGATATAGAGAAACACTGTCTCAAACAAACAAACAAATGCAGACTATATAATTGTCCAAGACCACATAACTTTGAGTTTTAAAATTAGTTTTTAACCCATTCCTATCTGAATCTCACTCATAGGATCCCTCTATTATGTCAGGAATCACAGAGGGCCTTAGGAGTTGGCAGCCTGTGAGCTTGGTAAAGGAAGAAGAATGACATAATGAACATTTCAGGCTGGATACAATTTCATCAGCTGAATGACAACAATGGAAGCCATAAGTTCTGTGAATTCTGCTTCTTCCAGTAGAAAATTAAAACTATAATTCTTGATTCATAGTATGTATGCATATTCATGACCTAACATACTTTTTACATTTAGCAAGACATCTGTAAGCAGCGCCCTTCATGACCTCTGCATCAGCTCCTGCCTCCAGGTACCTGCCCATTTGAGTTCCTGTCCCGACTTTTTTGATAATGAACAATGCTGCGAACATGTAAGCCAAATGAACCCTTTCCTCCCCGAGTTCCTTTGGTCGTGGTGTTTCACCACAGAAATAGCAACCCTAAGTAAGATAGCTTCCCTGAGCAACTAGTTATTGGCAGGATAATTTTATGTCAGCTTGACACAAGCTAAAGTTGTCTGAGAAGAGGAAACCTCAATTAAGAAAATGACTCCATAAGATCCAGCTGTAGGGCATTTTCTTAACTAGTGATTGCTGGGGGCTGGCCTAGCCCATTGGGGGTGCCATCCCTACTAGCAGTCCCGAGTTCTATATGAAAGTAGGTTGAGCAAGCCAGAGGGAGCAAGCCACTACATCAGCTCCTGCCTCTGGATTCCTGCCCTGTTTGAGTTCCTGTCCTGACTTCCTTTGACAAGGAACAGTGAAATGGAAGTGTAAATCAGATTAACCCTTTCCTCCCAACTTGCTTTTGGTCGTGGTGTTCCATCACAGCAATAGTAACGCTAAGCCAAGTCACTTCTTCCTTCAGCCTGGGCCTCCACAGTTAAGAGGTCAGAATGAACGCTGCTGTTGGTCGACATGAAGAAGCGGAGCCACATGACTAATAAAAACCACCTTGTGGGACATGGAAGCTAGTCTTCTCCTCATCTAGAATCAGTATGGTGGCTAATTCCCAAGGTATCGATATTTTGACCAGCCAGGCTTCAGGGCATGTGCTGTTGCTGACTCTAGGTTGATGTTACCATTTTCTTTCCACCACAAAACCCTGCAGAGTTGGGGAAACTCTGGCAGGTGGTCTTTGCATATGTGCGCCTGTTAGACTACTAGAAAATTTTGCTCCATTTTCTTCTGTCTATCTGTCTCTCTTTCTCTTGTAGTGGGACCTTTTTAATACTGCCAGCTCCCAAATACTGAGACGGAGACTTCTTATTGATTATGAAAGTTTGGCCTTAGCTTAGACTTGTTCCCAACTAACTCAACTAACTCTTAAAACTTAAATTAACCCATTTATATTAATCTCTGTCCTGTCAAATGGCCCATTACCTCTCATCAGTGTAGTATATCTGATGTGTTCTGCATCCCACTGGCCAGTCGGGCCTCTATGATTCTTCCCCAGAGTTTGTCTCCCTCCCCAGAAGCCCAGGCTATCCTCTCCTGCCTAGCTACTGACTGTTCAGTTCCTTATTAAACCAGTTAGAAGTTGCCTTGGCAGAGACCCATCTTCACGGTGTACAAAAAGATTATTCCACAACTCCCTTTCATTAGCCCTGTGACAACCACAGCTCTTCCAACAATTGAAAGCGCTCCGCCCTCAGGCTGAGTCCCTAGTTTCTTCAGGTTTAATTTTTCTCACATGGTTGATGCTGGGTTCTCTCACTAGACTGAGCAGAATTAAGTCCTAAAGAGATTGCATAATTAAAAGATAAAGTTACAGCAAATCTAATTTCACAGATCTTAATTAGTTTTATTTGCTGTTCTAGCATTATACAATGGTACTCACTGACAAAGAAAGGTCCAGAAGGCCCAGGCCCAGCACATAAAGGAAGTAGCACACAAACAAAGTGAGCCACACATGTAGACTGACTGACCATAGCTCTCTCTTACTAGAACACGATTCCAGCAGTTGGCTGCTTGTGACCAGCTGCCATTCAGCTATTCTAACAGTTATAGAATGTTTTCGGATCAAGTTAGTCTGTGGGTCACTAGATACAGAAAAACATTTAAGCCAAATTTAAAACACGAAGGGAGGCAACTTAAGGCCAAGCCTAGTTCATGATGAGAATGGCACACGGCACTCCTGATTCACCCGTGGAGTTTAGACCCTATGTACCCATTGTGGTCTTATGGCTCTCTTCCCGTATTTCTTTTAGGTACCCAAATGTTTAAGCAACCATAATGCATAGATAGCATCTGTAGTTATGATAACTGAAAATTCCTCAGTTTTTCCGACATCCTCCCTTTTCTTCACGATCATCTGAGTGAATGAACATTGCAGGAGGCTCTGAAGCTACAGAGTTTGTTCCATATGCAACCTGATGGATTCTGGTACATCATGCTCAGTGCTGCAGGTTAGCTAGGAGCTGGGGCAGCATCACAACCTCCTTTCAGGACAGAGCAGGGTGACTGTGGGCCAAGTACCATATAGTCATGGGATTCCTTGGAATTCTGTTCAGGTAGAAGCTCTGGATGCTAGCCTCTGAGGTGTAGGGATATCCTTTAGAGTTATGCAACATTGTGGGTTTGGGCTATGAGAGATAATTTTTTAAAAAAACCCAAAGTATTAGTATTTGTATTTGTGATAAGCAAGATGTATTTATTGACCTGTAAGTGTCCAACATTTCTACAGCCCAGATATTATTGCACATAGTTGAGAAATGTACAGGACTTTGTAGTAGTGTGTAGAGACTCGGGTCATGGAGCTGAAGATAAGAAAACAGCACTCTCCAATGAAGAAACCATCAGAATGGGAGAGCTGGAGTCAGAAAGACTGACCACGCAGAACTGTATCCTTTCTAATTCTTAGCCAATTGTTTCTTGCTGGCTTTGAACTCAGCTTCTGGGTCCATGAGTGTGAGTGGAGCTTTGTTTTGTTTCCCAACCATATGGAGAGCACTATAGCCTGAATCTTTTTTTTTTTTTTTTTTTT
>NC_022032.1:11062252-11112601 GCF_000317375.1 Microtus ochrogaster
CCTGTCCTGGAACTAGCTCTTGTAGTCCAGGCTGGCCTCGAACTCACAGAGATCCACCTGCCTCTGCCTCCCGAGTGCTGGGATTAAAGGCATGCGCCACCACCGCCCGGCTATAGCCTGAATCTTAAATGGCCTCACAGGCTCATGTTTGGGAAGCTTGTTCCCTGGCTGGCGGGGAGCGTGGGTACTTTGACAGGCCACTCCATCTCCAATGCCTCCCTCCCTCCTCATCCACAGCCCACTCTTTCTTCATCCAGGTGTGAAATCCCCAAGTCTAGGCACAAGTGATCAAGCTACTGCAGGACAAGTTCTTGGAGAAGGAAGCTAACCTTGTGGATGAGCTTTACTGTAAGAGAGAGCCTCATGGCCAGGAGGGCAGACATGATGGGGCCTTGAGGTAGGAGAGCAGCAAAGACAGCCCAGTGAGTGAGTTCTTGCATGGAGGGAGAGAAAGGCTTCCCTGCCAAAACTGGGAGAGGAATGTCATGCAAAGAGACAGCTTGAAGTAGAAGACCAAAAAGATAGCTTCCCTGCACTGCAGGAGGAGGCTAGTAGCTGAGTATGAGAGACAGAGAGAGCCTTTAGAGAAATACTTTTGAAAAAACAGATATTTTCTGGCTTTCAAAAGTTACAGGGGCTGCTAGGAAGTTGTTTCTGCACCATGTGAGTTGGTCTAGCATAACCTACATGCACATTATACATTATACAACTCTGGTGGAAGGAAAAACCTATAGTGGGCATTTTGCAGCTTAATTATATTTTTTTAAAAGAGAAAGGTAATTTGGTAGTTTATGGAGAGTCACATAACCCTAATACCGCAATTGCCAATTGTTTCCAATCATATGAAGAGCCAATGATTCCTTGGATAATTCTTCTAGTGTCTATGTCCCAGAGATTCTTTTATAAGGTATCCCTCAGAAAACTGGTGTACCATCCAAGAAACATTTTCACCTGGGAAAGATTTAATGAACAACCCTCTACATGAGTAATGCCATGTCTTATCTTAATTAAGTGGAAAATAAGAAACCAACACAGGTTCAAGACTCCAGTGCTGTCATTTTACAGCCAACGGGGAACTGACTGTTGATCTTTATCTCTTCATTTCACTACAGAACAAGGAAGGTTTTGTCAGCAGGCATACACCCTTCGTAAAGGCCAACCTTTGGCAGAACGATCCTTACCCAACTTGGCCTACATTAAGTAAGTTGATGATCAGAAACTTCTCGATCAATAGTACAGTGAGTGACTCTACCATGAGGATGGAATCAGTGTATAGCAAGCATCTCCAAACTCCTTTGCAGAACTCTCTTGACTGCTGACTCATCTGGGGATGGTATGTGATAGCCAATATTTCCTGCTGCTCCTGAACACATTGATATGTGGAAACTCAGTGACAAGAAAGTAACGAACCATCTACTTGGTTAAAATAATCTCCTCTCCTGACTTGTTTTTCAATTTGCTTCATTGCTGTTGGCTTGATTCAGGGGCCTTGCTGGTGGGACTCCGTAGTTGAAGGGCATTTTATGTCTCTGGCCATCATGTTCCTGATAGACATTATCACAGTCTCCCCGACAAATTCTGTCTCTTTAGGAGTCTTAAGTGGTTGTACATGGCCACCCACAATGTGGGAAATAGTCTCACTCCAGTCAGAATGACCAAAACATGAAGAACTACAAAAAGAATCCCCCTGTGAGCTGAGTGGATGCATCTCATAGAGACTTTGTGCAAAGTCAGACTAGAACGTAACTGTCCCAGTTGATTCTTCAGGAATTCAGTGCTGCCTTAACATGAACATATATGAGCCTACACTTTTGGGCAAGCAGAAATGAGAAAGGAGAAGATAATCCAGGCCCCAGTGAAAGCAGCTCTGACGGACACAACCATAGCAAGCCTCTCAGGCCACTGCCTGTCCATATGGCTGCAGTTCCTACCTTGTTTGAGGCACTTTCACTTTGGAAGAAATAGAAAAATAACTAGAAAACAAACCCTCAGCATGACTTTAGGGTGAAAAGTAGCCTCTAGGCTAACCTTCACCTGACACTCTATAATCCTGCCCTAAGGACAGACGAAGTTAACCTGCGAAGCTGCAAGGCGTGAATGACACACATAGGGACCCAGGTTGCTTTTGGAGATATGTCTCTGAATGCAAATAGACAGAGAGATACAGGCACTTCATGCATACGTCATCATGCTGGCATCAGAGGGCATTTGCTAGTGATGTAACTACAATCCTCCAGTCTCCAAGATTCCCTGTGAACCTGGTACTTAACTAGACACTGCTAGTGAACCCCTGGAAAAGAGGACATTAAATATATATTTGGCAGTCACCCACATAATAAGGTTGGCATTAGCTCACTGAATAGATAGTTTTCAGATGTTTCTGTATGTGTTTTGATAATTATTATGACAGCAGACATATATAACCCCAGGTACATATATAATTATTTGTACAACATATATATTTTAAGGGTAGCCTCACCACACACTATTGTCAATTTTCTACTTGTGCGGTGTTTTAATAATTACTGTGATTTAATGCCCATCTATAATTTCACACATATAATTACATAGAATTAATATATAATATAAATACTGCTGTTCAACATGAGCCATATTTTTTTTTTTAATTACCCATCCCCTAGTCGATTAGATTACAGGCTTGAACTAGTTCTCTTCCCTTGGCTGTGTGCACAGGGGCCTCCTGTCTTAGGCTCCTGAGCCCGAGGCAGTCAAGGGTACCACAGATGAACAACTTTGGCTCTAACAGATCGTAGAACAGCTTCACTTGGGGCAGGTTACCAGACAGGCTTGTTAGCATGCCCTTCCCTCCCCAGCTGCTGCCAAAAGTTCTTGTCAGGGTATCTTGTTCTGCACAAGATAAATCAGAGGTTGGAGCCTGGCCAGGCATGAGAAGTCTCTGGAGTTGTCCCAAAGGGGCCCCATGCAATTGTTTAGGCAGGTTGCCTGGCCGAGCCTGTCAGAATATTCAGGAGGCCCAGTAAGTGCTTTTGTTTAAGCCATCTACCATCATGGTTCCTGGGGACCATGGTTGAAGTGAGACTTGAGTGTACGGCTGTCAGGTCGCTTTTTTTAAATAACTCAGATAAAAGCTGGGAAGTCGCATAGCAAAGGGTAGGATTACCATGCTCACCCTTGCTACAGCTGTCTGGGATCCCCTTTTGCCACTCTCTTCCTGCAGCTGGGCCTCTGGGTCTTTGGGGTGCTCGGTATCCTAGAGGGGGTCTCTGGTGCCCCATTTCTCCTTCATCCTTTACTTCCCCCCATCTTCTGCAACTGAGAGCTGAGTTTCAAAAGTCACTTGCAGCCAAGGTTTCCCTGTGTGTGTGACACTGCCAGGCTGAGATTGATTTACCAAATAAATGGACATTAGAAGTCCACAGAGTCAGATCAATCTTTAATGAAAAACCAACAAACGTTTAAAAAGCCACCATTAAGTAGCTCAGGGTTGAAGGCAGCTCTCGCTAATTGGCACCCGTAGGCTTTCACCGGCTGCCAAGTTCCAGGGAACTGGCTGTCACCCCAGCTCCACCAAAGGAGGTCAGCGCTCCGCAGGGCTGGGTTGCAAGTTACTAATTAGGGGATGTGGGCGGTAGAGCGCCCCTATCCAAACGGACTTTCTTCTTCACATAGGCATCGCCCTGAAACCTGTAACACGCCCTGATCAGTAGCGGAGAAATTGCTAAGCGGTTTCTGTGCTCGCTATCAACCACCTCCCTGGTGACCCGGGGCCAGAAGGGAGGAAGCCGTCTTCCGAGAGAGAAGAGTATTCACCGTGGTAGAGCAGTGTATAGTTGTGTATGAAATTGGACTTTCGGAAAGATAAAACAGAATGACTCCCTTTGCAAACATTTAATTGTCAGTGTTTTTCCTAATTAACTCGTTTCCAACAATTTTTCTCACCCTCTAGATACTCGTTAGAAGTCCCTGGGCTGGGGGCTGGGTGCCCAACACAGGCTGTTCTCCAACGACTCTGGAGATGGAGTCTAAACATCGGTGATTATTGTCACACATCTCCCAAGATTGTCCAAGTGGGGCTGCTTAAAAACTCCTGCTCCACAGGAACAGACAGTTGCCTGATTTGTTTCATTTTTTTCTTTTTTTCAGGACTTTGCTCTACAGCCCAGCAAGGTTATTAATTTGCCATCCCCCTAGAGCTCGGATTGTAGACCCGTGACTTCTTCACCTGTCTCAATATAGTTGGTTCTTCGCCTCCTCCTCCTCCTTCTTCCATCTCTTCCTCCTTCTTCTTCTTTATTTTCGTGTGTGTGTGTGTGTGTGTGTGTGTGTGTGTGTGTGTGTATGTTATGCTCAGATGTCTGCATACATATGTGCCGCTGGAAGGCAGGTGTATGCTTGTGCGGAGAGGTCAGAGGTCAATGTCAAATGTCCATTATTTTTCACCCTACTTTTCTGAGTCAGGATCTCTCACCCAACCCAGAGCTTACCAGTTTGGCTAGATTGGCTGCCCAGCAAGCCCCCAAGGATCCTCCTGTCTCTGCCTCCCCGGTGCTGGGAAGACAGACACATGCTGCCACAACCGACTTTTTAATGTGGATGCTGGAGGTCTGAATTCAGGTCCTTAGCCTTACGGAAGAAGCACTTTATCTACTGAGTCTCCAGTCCAAGATGCTTTTTTTTTCATGCAACAGTTTTACAAATACATAACCAAAACGGTAAAAGCACCATATAGGACGCTGAAAAGGCCTTACTTATTCTTGTAGTCTCCAGATTGTCCTCATGGCTTTGAATACATCCATTCATGGAGAAGTTTTTGTCTGCAAAACACATATTTTTCTCAGCGACATGTATCAGTCTGCAAGAGTTGCCATAACCAAGTACCACAGACTGGAGAGCTTCAACCACAGAAACAGATTTTCTGAGTTCCGTGGGCCTGAAGTCCAAGCAAGATCAAGTTGTCTCTCCCGTAGCCTCTTCCCTCGGCAAGCAGATGGCTGCACTTTCCCTGTGTTCTCACAGGGTCCTCCCTCTGTGCATTTGGGCCCTGGACACCTCTGTTCATCAGGAGTCATATTTGGATCAGGGCCCACGAATATGAGCTCATTTTGCATCAATTGCCTCTTTAAGGAACCCTGACTCCGCCAAGTAATTGCATTCCAGGATTCTAGGGGTTAGGAGGTCAACATACAAGAGGGAAAGAAGGACAAAATTCATTCCATAACAAGCATTTGGAAATCATAGTAGATGTTTTTAAAATGATGGTAGGGGGAAGTTAAATTAATACTGCTTTAAGGCACGTTTATTTAATTAAATAAAAAAGGAATTGAGAACAAACAGAAGTTACCCGGGCATGTGTAATATAAAGGTCTTGAGCCACAGCCCATCATGATGGGAAATGGTACCCGAGGGAGCAAGTCCTAGGGCTCACGGAAACTCACTCCAGTACATCCTTGTAAAGATGTCCTTGATCATCTGCCCATCTGGGCTCTCGAGTGTCTCCCTTGTCCGAGTTGGCCCAGGCAGCCCAGGTGGCTCTAAGACCATGGTGTCGGAGATCGTCCCTTCCTAAAAGGTCTCTCCTCTCTTGGCACAGCAGGTGTTCACGAATTTATAGTCATTGAAAAGCGGCTAGGTTCTAGAATTCTAAATGTAAGTTAAAACACCAGATTTTTTTTCCACCTGAATAATTCATTCTCAGGACTGGGAAGATGGGACCTACATCCAGTCCCCAGAATCCACGTTAAAATGTAGGGAATGGTGGCGTGTGCTTGTAATCCCAGGGCCAGGGGTGCAGAGTTGGGAATCATCCCTGTGACTTGTTGGCCAGGATGCCTAGACTGGCAATCACCAGCTAGACGAGAGAGACTTTGTCTTCAAAAGCAAGGCTAATGGTGGCTGAAGAGGAACAAACACGGAAGGTGGAGCTCATACATGTGCACCTGTGTGCTCCTATACATACACAAACATACACGAATGAATAAATCTGTAGATACGTGACTCTGGGAAATAGCACCCCTGTAGGTTTGAACTGATGCACTGCCGAACTTCTTGTGAAATTGCATGTTCCCAGAAAAGGGACAGTAAGGAAGATGGAAGCAGATCAGAGGAAACACTGCCAAGTGTGTGGGCAGGTGTGTAATGTGTGCTTGTGTGCGCATGTATGGTATTCGCTTTTTGTGTGGCATATAAGTGTGGGGGTGTGGCAGGAGTTCAGAGAAAAGAGAATAAGGATGCAGAGGGATGAAACTCTCGTCGACTGTCCTGGAGAAGGACCATCACTACCTGAGGTGTGGATTTAAAAGACCTGTCTGGAGGGGACTGGAGAGGAGGCTCAGCAAACATGAGCTTCTCTTCTAAGGGACCCAGGTTCAATACCCAGGACCTACACTGCAGCTCACAACCATCTGTAACTCCAATTCCGGAGGATCCAAGGCCCTCTTCTGGCCTCGTCAGCACCGGGTACGCAAGTGGTACACAGACATGCCCATATACACAAAATAAAATAGAAATAAAATAAGTTAATCTAAGTGAAAATTGAAAAGAACCTGTCTAGAGAGAGTTGATGTGTGATGATTCAAATGAGAATGACCCCCATTCAGCCTGGTATCTGAGTACTTGGCCATCAGTTAGTGGAACTGTTTGGGAAGGATTGAGAGTATGGCCTTGTTGGAGTAGGCGGGGCCTTGTTGGAGGAGGTGAGTCCCCGGCAGTGGGCTTTGAGGTTTCAAAAACCCATGTCAGGCCCCCCCCCTCTCTCTCTCTCCATGCAGATCAGGATGTAAAGCTCTCAGCTGCTGCTCCAGCTCCAGCACCTGTTTGCTCCCTGCCATGATGCTTATGGACTAAGCCTCTAAAACTGTGATTAAATTCTTTCTTTTCTAAGCAGTGTCTTCACAGCAGTAGAAAGTAGCAAAGACACTGTGAGCCTGAGCGTGCATAAATGAATCTCCCATTCCATGGCTTCTGCTTCAGTAAAGACAAAGTTGACTATCATTTGTGTAAAGTTCATGTCGCTCTCCTGTCACTATCCCATTCCTTCAAGGGTTGGTTTCTGAGAAGCCATGTGTACCACGCTGTGCAGAGAACCATGGGAAATGCTGAAACACACCAGATGTACTCACTACTCTTAGCCAGGAGACAGTGCAGGTTGTCTAGGGAAGTGAGGCTGGACGTGAGTGCGGTACCAAGAGGACTTTAGTCAGTGATAATCTACCTCTGCAGGGAAAACAGTCTCAGGTGAGCCGGACTCACCTTGGTTTGCATAGACATGGCCAAGGGTTCTGGTTGGTGATGAATTGGCCCGCTTGTCTGGGCCTACACCAAGGCAGAGTGCCATGATGGATGAGCCGTGGGAACAATGCCACTCCTCTCGGGGCCCAGAAGCAGAAAAGAGGAGGAAGAGGGCAGTTTTCTCACAGACTCCTTCAAAGGTATACCCCCAATGACTCGAGAATCTAGACCTAAAACTATAGCACATGGTCCATGTAAAATCTACCGCAGGAGTTAGACATGCCAAGCCTGTTTGTGCTTGCTAACTGGAGCTGAATGAAGACAGGTTTCCACTCTCCCTATAGAGACTGGGAAACGGGCCCAGTTTTTATTGTTGTCTAGAGCGAGCAGAAAATTTGTTCAGCAGTCTTGGGATTTCTAAGGCAAGGGGTCTAGGGTCGTTTCTAGGATGGGTTTTAAAGAGTTAGAGACCAGGCTAGTGTCCGTTCAAAACTTTAGAGGCCACAGTTGAGGCCTAGATAAGAAGGAGGTTCAAAGACCACGCCTAGATGTTGACCGAGGAGAATCTTTGCCAATACGCTGGTTCAAAGACAACCCACTGTGGAGGTTACAGAGCAAAGCCCAAGCTGTGTTCGGGTGATGTGAATTCAGTCATCCCTGAAGAGCCTCACAGCCAGGAAAACCGAGAAGAGAAACTTCCAACATGGAAGGGGTGGAACGGTTCTAAAAATGAATCAGGCCCAACCATTTTTTTTGTTGTTGTTGTTGTTTGTTCGTTCGCTTGTTGGTTTCGCTTGGTTTGTCTTAGATTGCATTTATCAGATGTAGGATTCAGTAGGGGAAAAAGTCACTGAACACATTTATAATAAGGAATGAGTCAAATTTCAGCCAATTGCTCAGCCTCCAACAGGACTTTCTTTCAGGCCTAAGCCCCCTCCAAACCAGCAGGCAAACAAGCCTATGACTTCACAAGCTACTCACACTGCCATCACTGTCCACGGGAAACTAGATCCTGGCGAGGCACACAGTAATTTAACAGGGGCCAGTTTGGGCCTCAATAAAACCTGGTCATTACAGAACATGGGAGACCCGACTCCTCCTCCAAGAACCTGCCCTGGGTAGCTAAAACCGGTCTCCTGAATTAGACATTGGTGAGCAGAGAAAACAGTATGGACTAAGGGACTTCCAAAAGTCTTTTCTTGCTTACCAGCAAAGTAGGCCAAAAACAGCAACCAGTGTAGACTAGAATTTATAAAAGCTATCTAGATTCCACCTCAGGAATGTGAAGGGAACTGAAGTCTCTCCTAAGCAGTATCTTTGTGTGCAGTTTGCCTTAAAAAATGCAGTTGAGTTTAGGTCACTGTTCCTTTTCTACAGTTTTTTTCCCCCTTGAATCAGGGCCTTGCTACATAGCTAAGCCTGGCTTTAAACCCACGGCCCTTCTGTCTCTACATCCCTAGTGCTGGGATTAAGCATGGGTGACCATGTATGATTCCTTCATCTTCTAAGCCAGTCTCAGAAAGAGACTTGTTTTCTTTGATTTGTGGTTCCTAGATTTTGGATAGTCTGTGAAATCAGGTCTGTGTGTCTGATGCTAAGTGGATATAAAACTGAGGGACTAAAGCGGGTGGGTAGGAAGGGTGCCGTTCCTGCCTTCTCATTTCCCTTTATTAGTTGGGAAAATACTGCATTGTAGATGATTAATTCACTGTTTGAAGCAAGCTGAAGTAAATGCCCGGCCTTTGGCTAATGCTAACTAGATCTCATTGTTCATAACTCTGGCGGGTAAGCAATAGAAGGTGAATCACAAATGAACTGAAATATGGATGAGACTTGCTCTCTGCTCCTCTTCTTTG
This sequence comes from Microtus ochrogaster, assembly GCF_000317375.1. Classification (NCBI taxonomy): domain Eukaryota; kingdom Metazoa; phylum Chordata; class Mammalia; order Rodentia; family Cricetidae; genus Microtus; species Microtus ochrogaster. Next base: position 11,071,318 of record NC_022032.1, read on the forward strand.
CCCTCTTCACTCTCAGTTTTATTTCTTAAGAAACACACAAGACCTTAATATCTCCCTTCTGGAACCTCTGCATTCAATGAATTCTTATAGCCCCCCGATGATAAAACCATCACACACGTGCGCACACACAAACGCACTCATGCACACACGCCTGGACTCACCACACAAATGTGTCTGTCTAAATATCATGACCAAAACAAACTTGGAGAAAGAAAGAGTTTATTTTACTTACAGTTTACAATCCATCACTGAGGGAAGCCAGGGCAGGAACTCAAGACAGAAGCCTGGAGGCAGAAACTGAAGCAGAGACCATGGAGGAATGCCGGCTTGCTCTGCTTTTCTGATACAACCCAGGCATACGGTCCACAGTAGGATGGGCCCTCCCATGTCAACCAACAATCAAGAAAATGCCCACATGCACTTGCCCACAGGCTAGTTTGATGTAGGAAATTCTCAGCTGATATCCACTCTTCCCTGATAAGTCAAGTTTTATGTCACGCCGATAAAAATTGTGATAACATCCTCCATCCTGGCTTTTCAACCAAGAAGCCCAAGAGGAAGAAGAAGCAGATAACTAGAGAACACAGAAACAAGCCCTGCATGGATTTGATGGTGTCCATATGCTGGCCCAGAGATACAGCTGCCAACATCACAGGCCTGGAGACTCTGACTTCCGGTGGTTATCCAGAAAACCAGAAACTCACTGTTTAGGATTTCAAGGAACACTCCGGCTCTGGAGTTTTATGTAAGATGATTCAATTTTCCAACCCTGGTTCAGTTTTTTTTTGAAAGATTATGAGTACTGAATACAGATGTCTAAAGCTGTCTTTAGCCCCGGGATGCCAATTGAAATCCCTGTCACCTTCCCAGCTCCCATCTTAGCGGAACCTCCTATTTGCACTGGAATTCAGTCAGAGGGAACACTGGAGCCATTTGTGTGAAAGCCTGCCTGGTGGCCTTCAAAATTTAGAAACTCAACCCAGAGGTGTGGGTGCTGGTAGCTAACTTTAGTAAGTGCAGCTCAGAGTCACATGATGACTGTCCACCTCCCCCAACCCAGCAAAAGGATCTAGGATATAGGTCTCTCTCTTCATCCGCAGAGGTTGGTATTCACATCCAAAGATGCTCATTTCTCACATAAGATAGAAGATTTCATGTAAATTACACATCCTCCCACATACTTCAGAATCATATTTAATTACTTATAATATTAATGCACTACAAATACAAATACTATGGACGTGGGTTTTATGCTCTGTTGTTTAAGGAATAGTGACACTATGTGACCGTTCAGTGCAGAGGTGTTGCACACCAATCTCCTCTCAGTTGGAAAATTCCATCTTGGAGAGAGACTCTAGGACTCAGGGAATAAACCAAACTTGCAAGGCTCATGAAGCCAACAACTCATGAGTCTTGGGAAGCTTCTGAAATTTATAAGATTCAGATGGCACCTCTCCAAGCTTACATGAGCAGTAAGAACTACTGGGGAGAGGAAACTTCCTGGCTTGTCAAGTTGCCTGCAAGCCATGTAAGGAGCTCCAGGGATACAGCTTTTGAGTCCTCACCGTTATTGGGATGGGTTCTTTGATGATGTCTTTGCCTTTGAGTTACTCATGCTCCTTTAGGTAACCCCTCACCCATACTCCTGTAAGCACCCCAATAAACTCAGTGGCTTGGTAAGTTGGTCTTTTAGAGTGATGATTTCTTTGGTCTGCCATTGATGATGCACCTGGAATCAACATATGTTTGTCCATGCCTCCCCAGAAAAAGCTGGGCAACAAGAAACAACTTGTATAGGGAGGCATAGTATAAGAATGAGCTGTGAGGCCCCAGAAAAGATAAGTAACAAGGAGGACCCTAAGAGGGACACATGCATCTCACTGGGAAGAGGAAATAGATGAGATCTCCTGGGTAAACTGGAGGTGAGGGGGTAGAGGGAGTGGGGATGGGGAATGGGAACATGAGGGCTTGGGATGACTTGAGTTGGAGGCAGGACAGAGGGGAAGAGTAATAAAAGAGATATCTTGATGGGGGGGGCATTATGGTGTTAGGGAGAAATCAGGTGCCAGGGAAACTCCCAGGAACTGGCCTTCCCCTGTAATCATATTTGTGACTACCCTAAGTGTCATCATAGAGCCTTCATCCAGTGACTGATGGAAGCAGATGCAGAGATCTACAGCCCTCCACTACGCTAAGCTCCAGGAGTCCAGCTGCAGAGAGGGAGGAGGGATTATATGAACAAGGGACATCAAGATCATAACGGAGAAACCCATGGAGACAACTGACCCAAGCTTGTAGGGGCTCGCAGACTCTGGACTGACAGCTAGGGCACCAGCATGGGACTGACCTAGGCCCTCTATATCTAGGTGACAATTGTGTAGCTTGGTCTGTCTGTGCAGCCTTTAGCAGTGGGACCAGGACCTGTCCCTGATTCAATAGCTGGCTCTTTAGAACCTATTCCTATGGTGGGATGGATGCCTTGCCCAGCCTTGATGAAAGGGGGAGGAGCTTGGTCCTGCCTTTACTTGATTTGCCATGCTTTGTTGAGTCTCATGGGAGGCCTTACCCCTTCTGAATGGAGACAGGGGAGGAGTGGACGGGGGGATGTTAAAGAGAGGTGGGGGAAGAAATGGGAGGAGAGAAGTGAGGGGAAACTGTAGTTGGTATGTTAAATAAATAAATGAATGAACAAATAAATAATAAAAGAATGAGCTGTGAGATGAATAACGTTCAAAAGAACAATGGAGGGACAAGGAACTGTGAAGTAGCCACAGTGGTCAACTCTAAGATTTGTTTCATTCAGCTTGGTGTTTAGCAAGCAACACATTCAGAGTTGTACTTTTGTAAATACATACACACACACAAACAAATGTCAGTGAACTCTTGAGCTGTGGCTAGAACCTAACCTTATGGACAGCCGACTCAACTCCCTCCCTAGAATAAAGCCAGGGGCACTGCTAAGGTCAAAGATTAATCTGAAAAAGTGCTGCTTCTGCCTGTTGGATGACAAGTGACATTTGAAGACTGGAAAAGAACAGGACCTCAGTAGACCTCAGTAGAAGATGTTCTGATGTCAATAAACACTTCCAGTGTCAGAAGAGGAAGGGCTCGAGGCAGAGTAACAGGGAACACGGGAAAGGTCACAGGAAAGGTCACACATCTGTGTTCCTCTGCTGGAAGAGGATGGGTGGCTTCTGCCACTAAGGAGATACGAAGCTGACTTAGGACAGTCTACACTTCCCTTCTGGGGCAGATTTCAGGAAAATGGCTGTACAAACCACATGAATAAGCTCTCCTTCAACTCAAACAGCAGTAGCAGTAACGTATTACATAGGAAATGCAGGAAAATGGCTGCTCAGTCTGAGCATCCTCTCCCTGCCTGGCTAGGCTTCTTATTTTCCCATCTTTTGTCCCCTTCAGTCCTTAGAATCCTGCAACTCTTCATCCTCCTTTGTCCATATGCAGAGCACTGGAACTCATCACAAACTTTCGGCTTATTCTAACTATCCAGTTACAATAGAGGGAAGCTAGGGACCACTTCACCTTCTAAAGTAATACAGTCCATCAGAAACGATTATGTCTGGCACAGATGTTACATAAATTTTAGCAGCCATTTGTTAACAAGCATAGGAAGAAGACAGTTTTTTTAATAACCTGTTTATCTGATCATATAAATTCAAAACATTATCATGTGATATGTATCACACCCAATATGTAATCAATCTCTGTCTATCTGTCTGTCTGTCTTATCTGTCTATCTGTCTACCTGTCTATCTGTCTATCTAATGTTTTTCAAGGCAGGGTTTCTCTGTGTATGCCTGGCTGTCTTGGAACTTCCTCTGTAGACCAGGCTGGCCTCAAAGTCACAGAGATTCACCAACTTCTGCTTCCCCAGTGCTGGGATTAAAGGCATATGCCATTACCACTTGGCTTGTAATCAATATTTTTTTTTACTAATGAGGTCTTTATATTTTTAAACTTTTTTATATTGAGTTTGTGAAGTCTGGTGTGTATTTCGTGGTCTCAGCTCAATTAGATTCAATCTGGCCACTCTTCTAGTCCTCCAGAGCCACCCGTGGCCAGAGACTACTACCTAGGTGGCACACCTTGAGAGTTTGAAGACAGAAACTTCTTGAACATACTGATCAAATTTCTTTGTCAATCAGGTAATGCATCTTTGCCTAAAATATCCTATCCTGGCGTATTTGAATAAAAATTCAAAATGTTCTTGACAAATTAAAATGGTTCATTGAATCCTGCAAACGAAAAGCCAACTAGGCTAAATACAGAATCCCATATTTAGACTTTCATAAGTCAATCACATAAATACAAAATGAGGAAGCTGGCTTGACAGTTCATGGCAATAATAAGAGAACTGTTTTAAAATTTACTTCCTTCTAATAAGAACTGCACTGCAGTGTGTTTTTTTGTTTTTGTTGTTGTTGTTGTTGTTTTTTAAAACTGACACAGTCCATGTAATAATCCACAGCACAGGTCCTGACTGGGATCAGGAGGTGTGCTGGCTATGCTGGAGGCCGGGACTTAGAGCTATAAGTTCAATATTGCTGGATGAATTAGGAGAGACAGGGCATGTCATCTTCCAGAATTCCTGTTTGAATGCAATAGTTCTCATTAAGTTCTTGGCATAGAAGACTGTTCGACAGATACAGACTACATTTAGGGCTCCTGAGCTGAACTGCACAGTGATGAGCGCGTGTATTGATAGTTTGTGTTTGCCAGGTAGGGTGTGCAGTCAGTACAGTGGAGTGAAAGGAGAGATAAAATGGTTTCCTCTGCTAGTCTCCCCTGCCTGAGTAGCGGGTAGGCAAATATCTAGAGCACAGACATCTGAAGGGACATGAAGTTAGTGGTGACTATATCTTTTTCTCAGCCAATATCATGTCTCCACAGAGAAGTGTGCCGAACTTCTAATGTAACAGTTGGGGATGGACTTTGACAAACTGGAGTTTCTGATGAGGGGAGGAGAAACTGGCCTGCTATCTCATAAGTGATGGTTAGGAACGTAAGATGGCCAGTCTAAGGGAGATGATAATTGTTGAAGGAGGCCACTTGGCTGCTTGTTTGTTTCCTGGCAGCCCAGACCCCTGAAATAATCACACAGAAACTGTATTAAAATTAAATTAAATCACTGCTTGGCCCATTAACTCTACCTTCTTATTGACTAACTCTTACATATTAATTTAACACATTTCTACTAATCTGTGCATAGCCATGTGGCTGTGACTTACCAGCTAAAGTTCCAGTCTGTTTCTGACAGAGCTACATGACTTCTCTCCAACTCCTCCTCCTTTCTCCCAGCATTCCATTTAGTTTTCCCCACCTAGCTCTGTTCCCCTATAGCTCTGCTATAGGCCCAAAGCAGTTCCTTTATTAACCAATGATATTCACAGCATACAGAGGGGAATCCCACATCAGGTAATTCTCAGGGAGAAGATGGAGTTTGCAGGGTACTTTCTGGTATTGAACCACTAATGTCAACTCAGCCACCAATACCCAGACCTCCAGGCTGACTGCTGGAGTCATAAACAAGGCTCTTAGGCCATTTGCATTTATCTCTAACTTCGCTACAAACTTTGGGGTTTGGAGAACTCTCTTACGTCAGTAACTTGTTCAGCCTTCAGAAAAATACTGTGTTAGTATCATAACTGATTATAAAGCATACAATTGGACAGTCAAATAAAGGCGTACATAGTGTGATACCCCAAGGAGTCTTAAGCACAAGATCTTCCTCTATAGAATTGATACATGCCACATGAACGTCTTTGTCCATTCAGAGGCTCCATGAGCTCAGTCAATAGATGTTTTTTTTAAATTTTTTTTTATTTTTTCTTTTTTTAACCCTAACCCTAACCCAGTAGTTGTTTTTTTAATTGACTTTTTATTGCTAGCCTTATTGATTAAATCCTCAACCACTAAGAATTGACATTGTAGGTTATCATTTGAGAGATTGTTGACTAGTGGGTATTTCCCTGTCTTTTCCACTGAACACCATATCATTGTCAGGTGAGCTAGAGCCCATAAGCTAAATATGAACTATTTATTTGTATAGTCCAAGAATAGTTTTATGTTTTTAGAGGGTAAGAAACAAAATCAAAGAAGAATATATCTCTAAGATTGTATGACTTCTTGGCAAAAAAAAAATTAAACTTTAAAAAGGTTAAATTCAAATATGTTTAATATCTCCTTATGGATCCTGATATTCCAGACTATAAAAATAAGACACATTATTTAAAAATATTTGTTTAGGTCCTGGAGAGAGAACTCAGCAGCTAAGACCATGTGCTGCTCTTGCAGAGAACTCAGTTTTGGCTCCCAGCAACCACAAGGCTGCTCAAAACCAACTGTAACTCCAGTTTAAGGGGATCCAATGCCCTTTTCTGACCTTGCCAGTATTAGTCACAAACATAGTATACAAGCATACATGCAGACAGAACACTCATACAACAAGAATGAAAGAAATAAAGTCTTTAAGAAAATTTAAATCTTTGAGTAGATATGGAGCTGGTAGTGATTTTAGATTTGTCAGGTACCCTTGCCAGTATTAAAGTGACTACTGTCTTGGTCCACAAGGGGAAACGGTACATGGTGTCAGTACTGCAGTTCCAATACACTGCTGGTGTTGACCTTTGCCAACTTCCTCAGGTATCTATTTCTCACCTACAAGCAGAGTGAGATCCAGGGAAGTGCTAAGGCTGGCTCCAGATCATCTGACTAATTAGAAATACAGAGAACATAACCCAAAGCAAGCTAACCGCTCAATGCTTCTCTTTGTCTTCAGAAAATTCTAACTTGGTCCCAAGTTATAATCATTGGTGTTTGCTCACACAAAGGCTCTTTTACAAAGATGCAAATAATTAAACCTATGCAAATAAAACAAGAGGCGACCTCATACCTTTGTAGATAAATCTATTAGAATATTGGGCTCCCAAGAACCTCCGAGACATCACCAGTTTTTAATTTCCACTTTATGAGTATAGAGGCAGGGAAATTGTTCTTCAGGGGCAGACTGCCAACAGTGCTTCACTGTGTGCCTCTGGCATACATGATGCACATTAACATTGCCAGCCCCAAACATCACAGGACCTCTGTATTTCCAGACCCAGAGGTCACTTCTTTGACTTCATCCCACTCAACCTTTCAATGGCCTTCCACGTAGCTGATGCGTCTTGCTTTTCCAGTTATCTGTGGACCAGGCTTCCTGAACACCATACTATTTGATGATGTTGTATCACTACAACAATGTCCAATGCTTATCCTTACTGGAGAGTGACACTTCCTAGTGTTTGACACAGGAAATTGCTGTGGGAGCACATTCTGCTCCTTCAGCCAATAGCCTTTAAGATACCAGCCCACTTGGGTGTGGTCTCTTATACTGCAAAAGCAGCAGTAATGGTGAACCCACTCTCTTGCTTCGGGTTCCTGGTTCTGGCTGCTAGACTCTGTTTCTGTTCGCGCAGAGGACTGTGGTCTAGGACAGTGATCTGTGCGTTTTCCCCTTAAATAAATAACCCTTTTATTAATTATAATTCCGAACTGGTGCGGGATTGTTTTGTGACTTACGTCATCAGGAAATGGGTGGGGAAACAGATATCTCTGCTTTGGAGAGCCTTTAGGAACCTCACATAGTTCAGTCTTCCTTCATAGTTAATCTTCCTTCCTTCTGAGTAATAAAGCAGAGCTTTAACGGGATAAACTAAAATTTCTGTATAGGTCAGTACCCCATTTTTAATTGGATTATTTGGTATATTGATATCTAGTTTCTTGAGTTCTTTATATATTTTGGAGATCAGCCTTCTGTCTGATGTGGGGTTGTTGAAGATCTTTATCTATTCTGTAGGCTGCTGTTTTGTCCTATTGACTGTGTCTTGGGAACCTACTCCTCATGCTGAATTGCCTTGCCCAGCCTGAATATAGGGGAAGGTGCTTGGGCTTAAGGCAGCTTGATATACCTGCTTTACTGACATCCATGAGAGGCCTGCCCTTTTATGAATGAATACAGAGGAAGGCAAGATGGGGGGGGGATGCAGAAAAAAGGTGGAGGAGGGACTGAAAGCTGTGGTCAGGATATAAAATAAATTAAAACAAAAAGAAAGATATTTGGCTGAGGTATGTTGGGAATCCACATAGGAGGATCCCAGGACCCCAGGGCAGGAGTAGGTATTTATAAGATATGCTAAGTAAAGTTCGGCCGTTTACCAGGTGTTTCCCCAAACTATCAACACATCTGGAGTCACTTAGCAGATTATCTGGGCAGCAGAACCCTGAGCAAAGGGTTTGTCTGACAGTCCTAACAGTGTAGATTATTTTATAGGATTTCAGATGTAGACCTGGGACACCAGATAAGCTAAATGGTTGTTACAACCCAGATGACTCTAGTCATGTCAAACCTGTTCTCTACCGTGGTACCTTTTTCCATTTCACACAAAAGCTTACATATAGTAAGATGCCAGATGACCTGTTATACCCTCTTACTTTCTTTCAAACAAACGTTCATCATTCTCTGTCCAAGAGCCTTTGTATTATTTTACTAGGGCTGCTATACCAAAGTACTACTAACAAGGTGGCTTTAACAACAAAAAAGGTTTTAAATCAATATTTCGACGTCTAAATGGCTAAGGGTATAGACTGGGCCATATCCTCTAAAGGAACCAAGGAAGGGCCTCTACCAGGCCTCATGCTGCCTTTGAGTTTCCTGTCTTGTGGTAGCCTAACCTCCATTTCACATGCCGTTCTTCCTGTGTGGGGTCAATGTCCAAGTTTGCCGTGTTTATAAGGCTATCGGTCAGATTGGATTAGGACCCACCCTAATTCAGCACGACCTTTCTTTAGCTTAATTATTTATATCTGTAAAGTCACACAGGATTTAGAACCTCAACATATGAAATTGGGGGATAAGAACACAATTCAAGGCCTAACACCTATTGTGAGGCTCAGGGATTGAGGACCATTATATCCTGCATCCTCACCTCAAAAGGCTCTGATATAGCATGCATACACTGGGACCCCCAGGATGAATATGAGGCAGATGGTATGTTCTTCCCATTCCATCCTGTCTCTTACTCAGGCTGGGGATGGCCTTCTAACAAAACAATCATTCATAGCATTTTATGAGTCTTCACTGATGCATACAGATACCCCTTTTTGTCTATCCCACTTCATCCCTAACCAGAAAGCCAACATCTACCCCTCCCCACTACATGACTTTGGCCATGGAGCACATCCCACAGGAACCTTCTCAGAACAGTGAAGTGAACGCATTGCTTATTCCCTTGGGCAGTGTTGGTAAGGTTCCCAAAGGCAGAAAGGTGATCACACTCCAGTGTCTTCATTCCCTGGGTGCTTGTCTGCTGTGACAGAAGTGGTCAGGGCAGCTTCTGTGTTTTCACAGCTCTTAGGCAATCTCCCTTGGGTGAGATATCCCATTTCTTACCCGAACCTCGGTCAGTGCCAAGCACACATACAACAAGGCCCCTGCCTGTGAATGCCCTCCGTCAACTCTTCCATTTCCTTTCTTGTCTTTGAAGAGGGAAAAACAGCTCTCGTGTGTGGGTTGAGCAGCTCACAGAATTTAGGAACTGGTCATGGGGAACCTGAAATTGAGAGGAGAGACAGCTTGGAGAAGATGGAGAAAGCTGATTCTAAAACATTCCTTGAATATTTATTTTACTATGTATCTTTCCTGTGAGAGAAGATAAACTAAAATAATAACACAGAGAGGTTCCTTGGACCATTGAAATCATGAAGAACTTGAAATTAGACAACTGGTGTACCTTAAAGTTTTCTTAATGTGCTAGAGATGACGTGGGTCCTTGAATGCACAAGACAAGTCAGGCAAGAATACTCCCACTGAGCCACATCCCCAAGCCCTTAGGCAATTAATTTTCAAAGTCACGACTTTGTCTCTCACATCTGGCATTTTGATTTTAATGGGAAAACTCATCAAGTTTTAGCCATTAAATATGTGCAGCATCCTGTATATCAGTCAAATCTCTGTGTGCTCTTTAAATTGAAGGTGCATTGAGATGGGATAGTCAGGTCACAGCTTCAGCTATGGTTGCACCCTCATCTGGCCTGTTGTTTCCTTTCCCTTAGGGTCACACCCCTCTCGAGGGTACTAGGCTTAGAAAAATGCTGTAGCTCACTACAAAGAAATCCGTGCTGTGTTCTGGCTCTTGGTGCCCTGTCTTTGGCCCCCACATTGCTGGCACCATTTTGCAAAAGATCTGGGGTATAATGGTGCCATCTTCTCTGCTACCTCTCCACTGATCAGACACATCATATGTCACTCCCTGTAGTGATGCACCCTGTCTTTCTTGGGATTGGCCATCTAATTAAATGGCTATTGGACCTGCCTTTCAGGACTGAGAAGCAGATATTTCCGGATTATTCAAGTCCAAGGAGATGTGTGTCAGACAGGCAACACATTGTGTGTTGAGAGTCCAGGCTAGACACAATGCTGCTATTGGCTACTTGTATAAAGCCAAATGATTTAATCTAGTCTTTGTGCACATGTTAGTACATTCATCTTAGTATTAATAATTAGTCATATTATTAGTTGTATCAACACATTTTAACTTCATCTAAATGAGAAATGTTCTGGGGTAGATTTCAGAGGAGAAAGAATGAGAAAAATGCCTTTCTAATAGTTGATTATCTCCTGACCCCAATTCCAATTCTTTTAAAGTTCTAGGGAACAGAGTTCACTTAATGACCTGTCTCCATGTTTCTTTTTTCATCAAAGAAGACAACATTCCTTAATTCCTAAACTGGGCAGGGAAAAGCAGAACCTGAGCATGATATAAGGGCACTTGGAGCAACAAAGAAAGGGCCACACCCTGCTTGGAGCTGACCCTGGAGGGGAAACAGCTGCAGAGTGGGAGAGCATCCGGGTCACAATTCCCTGACTCTCAGAAGGCAGCTGAGCAGCCATGACTCAAGCCTTGAAGCCAGAAGAGGATTTGGGTGTTCAGGACTCCTGCTAAGCTCACGACAGTGACACAGTGACCTATTTTAGAGACCCTACAGAACGTCAAGTCCTACAAAACAGCCATTCAAAGAAAGGAAAGTCAGAACAAATGCCAGCCATCAAACGCGAGCACAATAGGTCACCCGCAAAAATGTAAGCACAGGAACTTCTACCGCTGTTCTCTGTGGTCAGGAAACAGTAGTGAGGCAAGATGCACAAATGAGGCAGTCATGTGACCTGACTGAAATGGCAAGCTGAAACCCACAGTCGTGAGACATCTTGCCTCATGCTGCTTTTCCCAGAAGATCTGATAACACCTGAAGTCAGAAGAGGATGCTCTGATCACTCCAAAGAACAAAAATGCAAATGGATACTCCAGACAGCCATTTCATGTGATCTGTAGTAGGGGATTTCTAAAACTTCCCTTGGTACCTAATTCTGCTGTTGGTTTTCCACTCCTCTTGGTATCTAAGTCAAAGCTCTCGACTTTGATAAAACTGTATCAAGCACAGGCACACTTTAATCCTCACCTCCATTATAGGGGCACCAAGATAGACAGACGTACAAGCACATCAGAATGGAAGCCTTCATATATTGATATGCAAGTCAAAGGAGATTATTTAGTGCCCATTCTTCAAAGTATCAAAAAACAATCGGAAGCCAAAGTAGAAGGCACATGACCATCTACAACATACGAATCCTTACACACAGGAAAAGCCACGATGATTCAATAATAAAAAGAGGACTACAATAGGTACGTCAGCACAAGAGAAAAGTAGAACTTTATAAAAGAAAGAACAATTAGTAAACATGTATGGAAGCCAATAAATAAAAGCAATAGATTAAACTCATAACTATAACTGATAATGTAATTCTAACATATGAGACACTGGTTTTCCTTTTTTTTTTTTTAACTGGCCAATGTTCTATACAAGTCTCAGTGTTGACAAGAGTTGAGGAAATAAACCCTTAGATTTTGCTGTAAAAAGTTTTATGGTCCACATTACTGGAGCCCAGCATCCTTGAGCTAATCTCAAGCATCTTACACCCCAGATTCCTGGTTTGCATCCCCTAATGACTCTTCAGTGGATTGTGATTGATTATGTCAGTACTTCAACTCCAAGTCAGCAGAACTCTCCAGTGTTCTGTGACCAAAATCCAGCAACTGTTATCTTTCTCCCGGCACTGTCAAGGCAATGGAAAGGATGTTCAAAACTGGCACGCTGTGTTACGATACGTCTTCCCTGAGAACTTGTGTGCTTGCAAGAGTAACAAAGGAAGGGCAAATAAATTATCAAGTTGCAAAGAGGACATGAGCGTTAAGCACCTGGGAACATTCTATCATCCTCAGCTCAGTGGTTTTCTGGGTTTCAGTTCTGTTGATGTTGCCTGGGAATGGATGTTTTTGTGATGCCGCGAGACCACGGGGGTTCTGCCAATAAATTACTCCTGTTTCACATGACAGAGACGGAGTCAGGTATAAGCATCTCCCATGTCTCTTGGCCATAGCCACTTGTGTATATCATCCACGGTTATTTATTTAGTCCTTCCTGTATGGCAAGCACCGTTCTGGGGGCTGAGATAGAATCGTGACAAAGTCCAAGTCCTCACCCTGCTGGAGCTCACATTCTCATGGGTTAAAAAAAAAAAAAAAACCAAGCAGACCATAAACACTACAACACAAACGTATATCGTGACAGAGAGTGACCAATAGAGCTGGGAATCTTCAGAAAACTGAAAGGGAAAAGATACACAGAGAGGGGATTGGAAGTGAGGTTGCTGAGTTTAGCAAGTGGTGAAGGAGGGCTTTGAAAATAGGTGGCTGTTTAACAGAGGTGGAAAACACAGAATACTAGCCATGCGCACATCTGGGGAAGGACATTTTAATTTGAAGAAAACACACATGGGAGAGTCCTGTGGTGGGAGTGAGCTTAGCATGCTCAAAAGAAAAAAAAAAAGAAGTGAAGAGGTCTCTTTATTTGGTCAGAACGGAGACAGAGGGTGGTACGGTGGTCCAGAATGGTGACGTGTGATGCAGGTAGCAAGAGTGTATGTCATGGGAGCTCATAAAGGATAAGTTTACATCTCACTCCCATCCGTGAACTACTGTTTGATAATATCATCACTTTCATTGGTTCTTTTAGGTACTCATTGACCTATTATCTCCGGCTCCTGGAATACTGAGACCTTTTTATTAGCATGTGTTAGGCTTTTAGGGCATTCATGAATAATTGTCTACACATTACCCAGGATTTAGAACCAGTTCTGATTGAAACGCCGGCTTAACTGGCAAGAATAACTAGGGAATATGGCACGGGATGTGTGGACCCAGGTGGCTTCATAATTCTTCAGGCTAAAAATACCCCACTCGAGCAAAGGAAGGGTATGCAGGTCATGTCCAAAGAGGTGCAGCTGCGCTGGGAAAAGCCATTCAATATAGAGAAACAGTTTTCAGAAAGATCCACTCTTGACGGTGAACACATCTGAAACAGATCCCCTGCGGGACAGAGTTGAGAAATCCTAGTCTTCTCTCTAGAAGAGCAGATGCTCTTCCTGATTAGCAACTACCGAGTTGTCATGGAGGAACTATTGCTACAAATTTATGGAAAGATGAGGTCGACTCATGGGGGCTTTCCCTGGGAGATGACAGGTCATGATTGTCAACATTGTTAGGCATTGGTACTTGTCGCCTGTTGCCACAGAGCAAATCCCAGCATTGCAGTCACTAGCCACTGAGGGCCATCGTGGAGGTTACCTCCCACAGGCTCACCTAACAAATTCCCTACTTTTTTGAACCATTCATAAATTCCTAAGAGAAGAGTTGCTTGATTATGGGATGTTGTTAATTAACTTTTAGGCTAAACTATTGCTAATAGTTTATTGGTGTTTTTTTTATACATAGGTTTATAATGTATTTTGTTCCTAGTTTCTTTATTTGGTGGGTCTGGATTTGACTTACATAACATAGAAAATTGAAGTGATAAAAGTGAATCTTTTTTTAAGTGTATGTAAATGTGTGTGTGCATATCAATCGCAGGTGTTCATGTGTATTGCAGTTGTGCTTGTACATGGAAGCCATAGGACAACCTCAGGTATCATTCCTAGGGGGCTAGTCACCTTATATTTTCTTTCCTTTTTTGTTTTTGTTTTTGAGAGAGATTCTCTCATCGGTCTGTACCTTTTACTTTTCTATAATCCTGTTATCCTGTGGTATCTATTATACTTTCCAAATATAATTCTTCCCCAGCCTCTTACATCGAACCTTACTGACCTTTAATTTTGCTTTTATGTGTATTGATGTTTTGCCTGTATGTATTCACATGTAACATGTGCATACAGTGTTGTATGCCATCATGTGGGTGCTGGAAAGCAAACACGGTTCCTTGGAAGAGCATCAAGTTCTTGCGATTGCTGAAACATCTCTCCAGCCTCTTGGTTTTTCCTGTTTTTATTGCAATCTTGCAATAGCTCCAGTTAAATTTTAGATAAAGTGTTTTGTCAGCAATTTTAATCCATTCCTACTAGTTCATTTTGTTTGTACTGCTGGGGACTTCGTACCTGGAACTTCATACGTGGTAGGGGCTCTGCTACCTACCTACATTGTCACTCCACATACTGGTTGATTTCACTGATGTGTGATTAATTTAGAAATACAGTTTGAACAGTCAGACAAGGTGGCTCACACCTCTATGGAAGGCTGAGGTGGTATGATTGTCACAAGCCCAAGTTGGGCTACATAGTGAGGTTCAAGCCATTCTAGGCTACTGAGTGAAACCCAGTCTTAAAAACAACCAGAGAGAGAGAGAGGGATAAAGAAGAATTCTTGGGTTTATATGCACCAGTGAGGTCATATATTCTACGAATAAATCTCATTTCTACCTCATGCAGAGCTGGTCCTCCAGAAGATGTCTCTCACACTGAATGAGTATGAATCCTCAATGGGTTTCTATCATTGGTCCCTGAGACTTCGGTGACATAAAGGAATAAAGTTGACTTCTGGAGCGTCTTTCTGTTTAGCAGATCTCCCACTCACAGTCTCCCAGCGCATCTCAGCTCCTCGGCAATGGCGACTAATGTGTCTGTGATGCTGTCCGACAGCGTTTGTCAAGAACCCGAGCCACGGAGTGTAAGGTGTTGAAGAGAGAAATGCTGTTTGTAAAGCAAAGCTATATTTGGCCATTTCTATGATGCCTTCGACGTGGGGATAGCATCCTTACACAGAGTCATCTTAACCAACCTTTGGAAGACATTTGCTTTCTTCATTCTTCAGGGAATGGATCGAAGTTGCTGATTTGCATGATGGAGTGCTGACTCTTTCCTGTTCGGCTATTATCAATGTTAAATTAAGTAAAATGACAGCACATAAATGTGCAGGAAGAAACTACAGATGGATTTACTAATAGGTAATATATTGATACCATTCCATACTCTGTGTCAAAAAGAATCTTTAAGTAATATGGAATGTAGGGAAGAAATGAGACCTCCTTCAAATTCCTTTAAGATATAGTAGGTAACAGTTCTTTTGGCCATTGTATTAAATCTGAAAGAGTCATTCTAATATCCTTACCTACATGAGAAGGAAAAAAAAACAGCATATACCAATTCCTTTTTGAGTCATTGAGAGACCATGGGTGTGGTAGAATATGTCAGTTGTTATACAGGTCACATTAGTAATATTCATGTTTTATGAATGTGAAAATAAGCAGCAATGGGTGGCATTGGATGCTTCCTCCATTTTTAATATACAACAGAGCTACAAAGTGAGTTTGGAGGAAGAAATCCCCGGTGCCTTCGTTCAGCTACACAGAGAGAAAATCATTCGATTTTGCTGGGGCAGGACATCCTGGCCTTCTGTTTAGACCTTTGGACACCGTGTGTGTGACTGGACTTCCAAGGGGGTCAGGCAAGAGAGTTCTGCCTTAAGATCCCAGCTCCTGGCTCTGGGCTGGCATCTCTTGCAGGTAGCATATGCAGAGGCTCAGGCGCCGTTCCAGAGGAATGCCATTTGCACCAGGGTCTAAGTTTCTGGAAGGGAGGGAATCAAAATGGAAATGGGTGCAAATGCAAATGTTCATCCTGAGTCCCTCTTTCAGCACACTAAATGCCTCCCCCCAAGAAGCTATTTGGTCATCTGCAAGAATCACAAGTTCCCACTTCCTGCTGCCAGATGTTGCTTTCTGTGGGGTGAAAAATGTGTTTAAAATTGATTGTTTCTTTTCCTTTTTTCTTTCTTCTTATTTTTTTAGGGAAAAAAAACAGTTCTAAGATGCCAAGGTAGGATATGTTTTCCCAGAATGACTTGCATAAATGGAGAGGGTTTTAATGAATACTGACTGATATGCCAGAATATGAAATGAAAGATTAACAGCTATGTAAGCCTGTGACAGATGTTGCACCCAGTATAACACAGCCCTAGGATGCCATCCACATTCATCCCAACAGAATTAAAATAGAACTGCTCATGAATACAGAAAGCATCTCCTGCTTTTCTTCTGTTTGAAAAGAGCACCCTGTTTCTTCAAGCCCAGACCAATTGTTTTAAATATTTCTTATAACTTATACTCTGGGCCTTGCTTTCTGCTGGGAAGCTTTATTGTAAATATGAACATTTCCTTTTGGATTGATTTATTTTACATGTATAAATGCTATGTTTGCAAGGACGAATATTCTGCCTGGTACCCATGGAGACCAGAATAGGGATTCAGATCCCCTGAACTGAAGTTACGGATGTTTGTGATGGGAACCAAAACCAGATTCTCTGTAAGAACAACATGTGTTATTAACTACTAGGCCATCTCCCCAGCCCCACAAATATTATTGTAAAAATTAATCTGCAGTAAAAAACAAAAATAGAAGACAGTACTAACATACACAAACAATTTTAACTTCTGTTCTGAGATGCAGGAAGTGATGCAGACATTGAAGTTGGGCATGAAGTTGGGCACAGGTAATAATGTCCACTGAAGCCTCTCTTCTAGGAATACAGGGAGTCACCTTTTTCCTGAATGGCCCACAAGTAGAAAGAGTAAGAAAAAGAAAAAGAAAGGAAAGTTAACTGTCTGGTATGTCTTCTCATCTGATCACCAGAACCCTTCTCTCTTCACCTCATCTTAAAAGCTTTACCTCCCAGTACACCAACATTAGGGATTAGGACGTGCACATGGGCTTTGAGCAAGGTGTCATGTAGGCACAGCAGCTGCCCTGTGTGTTAGGTGGCCTCCTTTGTTATCAGCACAGGCAGAACAATGTAGACACGACTAGATGATAAGCTGAAAACTATAAACTAGGAGCATGCTGCCCGGCCAAGTAGGGAGTACACTCATTCATTCTCCAATCCTCTGTGTAGACAGTCAGTCTGCCGACATTGCCTCTAAACTTTGCTTTAACTGTGACAAGATCCATACCAACCCTTGAGCGTTGTAAGTCTGCTTACAATGTTCAGTCATATCAGGTGCTCTCACAAGGACGTACACCTGACTCCGAAACTCCTCTTTCAACACCGAAGCTATGCTGTGAACGAGCACCTTCCCCGACCCCCTCTAATAATTTGAATAGAAAGAAACAAGTAAAGACTCAAGAACTTCAGTTGCTATTTGAATAACTGTTAAGGATCAGGGTTTTAATAATAAGCTAAGTTCTAGATTCTTCTAAAGAGTAGACATGATTGTTTCACAAATAGGAGTTTGCGAAAGAATAAGAATGAAATGGGATATAGGATGGTTGATATGTTAAAACTCCCCTTTAAAAAATCACAAGGGCTCTCTCCGTTGCCAAACGGATGTCATTACAAAGGTTGTATTCATGCTGTATGAATATTTTGCCAGAAAAAGGAAGCCAGGAAAGAAAGCATACAATAAAGCAGTGTTTCCTAGACTTCCCCCCTTACAACAATCACCCAAGACACTTGTTAAAACTATAAGTTCCTGGACCATATCCCAGGCCCACCGCATCACGACCTGCAGATTGGATCCCAGATAAGATGCCGGCAAGCAACATTCATCTGGAGGGTAAGGCATCTGTGTCCAAGTACACGTCCACCTTTCCGAAAGGCTTCCTAGTAACAAAGATGAGTGATGGACTACGGTGGCTCCATTCTGAAAGGCAAACTGATTGTTTGCTGCCAACACGGCAGCACAATTGGCCACAAAGGAGGCTAATAGCTAGGAGACGGGCTGCTGTGCTTCCAGTAGAGTCAACATGGCACTTACAGGACATGGGTGGAAATGAGCTAAGAGCGAAGCCCAGGCCACACACGGGGAACGGTGTGTTTCTTTCTACACACTCTATCATAGTGCCCGTTCTATAGCATTGGCTTATAGCTTTGTTACTTCACAATTGTCACTGGCTTTATACCAAGATGGAAACAGAGAAAAAGCAAACTACCACCCACTAAGAGACTTGACCTATATGATGGGGGGATGGGGGTGGGGGTTTGGGCCTAGGCTGCAGAACCCATTGCAAGGAACTGAGATGAGAAAGAAAAGGATTCCGTACAGGAAGCAGTGGGAACAGAGCACCAGGAGCAAGTAAAACAGATGCCAAGGGTAAGCCAGGCTGCGTTCTGAGCCGAGGGTCCTATAACTGCGTGTTAACAAAGCCCCCAGCCTTGTATCCCTTCCATGGTACCCACAGCTTCTGACATGATGGCTTTCTACAGCTACAAGATGGGTTTTTAGTGTCGCTATCCTTAGACATGATTCTTCTTAAGCTATTATTTATCTATCTTAGTATCCCTGACATTCGTGAAGGAGAAAAGTATAAAAGATACCTCCCCTCGCAATGGCCAACACTCTCAAGTTGCTGCAAAGTGAGTTTTTCCTTTCTGCACATCTTGTATTTCGATAGTGAAACGCCCACTCCCAAATTCATGTGGCAGGCTTTTCCATTGCTCTCCTTTCTCATGGGAGGATTAATAAAGTGTTCTTAACCAGTCATTCAGGAGGCTGTGTGGTAGGGGGAGGAGAAAGTACAGATCTGTATTAAAACCGTGTGTCCTGGAGCTACGGAGATGGCTCAGTCGGCAAGGTACTTACCATGCAAGTACAGAAACCTGAGCTTGGATCCCTGGCAGTCAGACAAAAGCCCCAGGTGGTGGCCTATTTCTGAAACCCCAGCACTGGGGGAAGAGGGACTGGCGGATCCTTGAAGCTCGTTAACTAGACAGTCTAGCTGAATCGATGAGCTCCCTGCTAAGTGAGAGACCCCATCTCAAAAAGTGAGGTGCAGAACCATGGAGCAAGATACCCAATGTCAACCTCTGTCCTCCACAAGTTAGTGCACAAGCCTGCAAGCACGCACACACTCACTGTATGTAGTGATGTAACGTCCCCTACCCCCATCCCACAAACCACAAAACCTCCAGGTGTCCCACGTTTAACGAATTTCCACATGTGTCTCAAACCTAGAGTAACCCACATGACCTGGTTAAGTTTTCCTCTCGGTTCCTACCTTCCCCTTCCTTCGGCTGTGTGTTTTTATAACGTTCTGAACTAAAGCTGTTCAACTCACTGTCGACCAGCACGAACAGTTCTAAATCCTGCTCGTGATCACAGCATCCCAAACGCCTGCAGCCGCTGGCTTCTGGCTCACTAGTGAAGTCAGACTCCTTCAAGGTCAAGTGTGATGGGTAAGGCAGAGAGGAGGGAGAGAGGGGGAATA
The DNA here is from genome assembly GCF_000317375.1 of Microtus ochrogaster. Taxonomy (NCBI): domain Eukaryota; kingdom Metazoa; phylum Chordata; class Mammalia; order Rodentia; family Cricetidae; genus Microtus; species Microtus ochrogaster. The sequence goes on from NC_022032.1 coordinate 11,090,963, forward strand.
AAAGGGTTTATATTTTTGAGGGTTCTTACATTTTAAATATAATTCTGTCAAAACCTCCAAAGTTTGGCAATACGTTTACAATTCTCTGCAATATATGTATTCCTCTAAAAGATGCTCCAATCAGTAAGTGGATAGGAAATGTCAGAAAAGAACAAACTAGAATCTTAGGGTATTGCCACGTGGCTTTTTCCCATAAGATGATTTGAAAAGGAATTTACAATGTAACTAATAAATTTTAATAGAAGATCACATTTAATAATGAATTAACCTTTCCCAAGTCATAGAGGATGTCATCACTTTGCCCTTAATGTCAAAAAGAAACATGATAGCCAAAATATTTTATTTTTTCTTTCTTTCTTCCCTTTTTTTCCCCCTATTTGTTTTGTTTTAGACGGTGTCTCCGTCCTTGCTTCAGGCTGGTCAAGAACTCACAGTGTATTCCAAATCTGAGTCACCTCACCTGGTTTCAAACACGTCTCTTTAAACAACAGAAAGCATGTTGCTGTTTTCAAGGCTTCCCCGTCATCCTGATTGTTCACTGGATGTTTTGTCAAAATAGCAGAATATAAAGCTATGTTGCCCCTACCGCCAGTACTACACACACGCACATTTTTTCTTTCTTCCACACAGAAAATGTGGGGGCGTGATGATAAAGAAGAAAGCACTGAGGAGAAACGAACCCACTAGCACCGCCCCCCCGCCCCCTGCAAACCGGAAAGAGAACTGAACCACAGGAAGTGACCACCCTCACTCAGGTCAACCCCATGGCCATTTCCTAGAAAGTTCAGCTCATGGGGACCTTCAGCTCTCTAAACTGAGCCTTTTATCGGGGGAAGGTGTGCCCTGGAACACAGAAGGTACTGGAATAAGAACGATGCAGCTGTTGGGGTTTATTAATATCAGGGTTACTGTGTCGTGGGCCCAGAGCTAAAGGGTTCAGAATATGTGATCTCATCTAGTCCACACTGCAGGTGTATGAACAGAGCACATTCCATTTTTCTCTCTTTTTCTTATTGCTTTTCAAGTCCCTTTTACTTATTATGATATTCTTTATTATTTCCAATTCTCTCTCTCTCTTCTCTCTGTGTATGTGTGAGAGAGTGTGGTTGTGATGTAGACACATAGTGCCACAGTGTGAACAGGGAAGTCAGATGACAACCTCAAGTGTCAGTCTCTGCCTTCACTTTGATTGAGACACAATTTCTTGTTGTGAAGGGTTTGGGGGGGGGCAGAATTCGCTTTGGTTGCTTGCTTGCTTCTGGGTTTTTGTTGTTTACTTTGTTTATTTGTTTTTTATTATTTCTGCAAATACCAGGCTAACTGGCCCCGTGCACCCAGGCTTTCATCTCTCTCTACCTCTCATCTCCCCTTGGGAACATTGGGCTCACAGATGTGTGTCCTCCCATGTCCGGTTTTACATGGGTGCTGGGGATTCGAATTCTGGTCCTCATGCTTGCTTGGTAAGCACTTTACCCACTGAGCTGTGTGTTCCCCCAGCCTCTATCTTCCCATTTTAACAATTAAGAAGATAGGTTTTATTCAAGGTGACGGAGCAAGTCACAAGCGTGACTGCTCACCCCAGAACTTGCTGGATCTTGACGAGAGTATGTCAGCTATCATTGTGATCCTTATGTTTCATTCAAACCAGAGTCCCTGCTCCTACCCTGTTGGGCAGAACCTTGCTCATTTTACCAAGCCAATCCACTCTTTTCCCATCTCAAACGATGGCTTTCTCCTGGGGCAAGGGAAGGGTGCTCCTTGCTATTGCCATGACTCTGACACTTCATCCCTCAGAACTGAACACTGTGGGTACGCAGTGACTTACAAACATCCCAGAGACACTTCTGTTGTGGAATACTTGTTTAGACTGTGTGAAGATGTGTCACTGTGATTGGTTTAATGAAGAGCAGAATGGCCAGTAGCTACAAGAGAATAGGTGGGACTTCCGGGCAGAGAGAGGAACTGGGGATAAATCTATGCATGCGGGAGAGGTCAGGGAGACACTGAAGAAATCAGACATATGGTACAGCGGAGAGGTAACCAAGCCACACAGCAGCCAAGAGATGAATAGAGACAGGTTTCCCAAAGGGAAGCCCAATTTCCCTCTTCCTTCTTTATAAGTATGTAGATCTCCTATACCCTACTTACCACTGTGTCCAGGGTACATAGCACAGAGGTCCAGGGCACAGAAAGTCAAAATATTTCTTGAATGAGTGGGCTGTGTAGGTCTTCCTTTACTGCTAGGGAAATGAGAGTGGAGGAAGGTATGAAGCTACTAATGTCACCCAGAAAGTTTAGCAGAGAACAAAAATTCTGTATCTGAACCCCTGGGGAGGGCTTCCCCAACTTTGCTCTCATGATTCTCTTGCTTAAAATGTCCCAATCCCCCCCTTCACTCACCATCTGCATCTTTTCATTCTCTGGGTTCCATCCTGACACTGACCTCCATGGGCAAATGTCCCAATTGTCCCCTTCACTCCCCATCTTCACTTCCTCATTCTCTGTGTCCCCTCCTGACACTGACCTCCGTGGACATATTCATGATCCTTATAAGGCATTCATCGGGCGACTAACCGATCACAGGGGCTGCAATGCATTCACCGTTGCTTCCAGTTGCCTTTCAAATCGCCTCTCCTTCCCTCCCATGTTGAGGTGTCCACCTCAATGTGTACACTTTACTCTGTAGTCTACAGCGGGGACTCTGGTTGATGTTTGCTTGATTTTGGAGCACTGTGCAGTACAGACTATCCTTTACAGAGTATCACAATCAAACAGTAAACCATTAGTTCCCTACCCTCAAGACTGCAGGGAAAGGCAAAATGGATTCCCTTCTTCATCCTTGCCACAGTTGTAAGAACACCAGTACATCACGTCAAGAAGTCCTAATCCTGGGGGCTCATGGTTCCTAGTATATCATTCTTGGTGTGTATTGACCTAATTAAGACACCCAACCATCTCTACTGTCCATACCAATCACTTTCTGGGCCGATGATCTACTTTCCAAATCGAGCTGTCTAAGCAATGCATTAGATTACCTCTAGAAACACCAAATAGTTGCCAAGGGAGGAGGATAAGTGACAATAAGGTTTCCAACCATAACTGACTGGTTGAAGGAAGGACCGAACAGAAAAGATAAAGGGGAGGGGCCACCAGAAAGCGATAGAAATGCCCTGAGAAATAAAGTGAGAGTGGAAGTTTCCTGTTCCTCTAACAAGTCCCACGGTGGGGAGGTAGAACTACTTCTGTGTGCCTGGCAGGCCTACGCAGAGGAACAGAGTCCCGCCATTCCCTTCAAGGGCACTTCCAACAGTGACCTAAAGACCTGATGCCTGCTTCCTGAAGGTTCTACCACCTCCCAGCTGTGTCACTCTGGGAACCAAGTTGTTACCACCTAGGCTTTTGGAGGAGCGCAGAGATGACAACCCTCAGACAAGAAGAAGAGCAGAGACTGAGTACCCAGGTTATGTGACTCAGTACCCCAATGTTACTCTGATCTTAAGTCAAGAGAAATAAGGGGAAGGCACAGTTCACACGCACACACACACACACACACACACACACACACACACACACACACACACTCATACCCCACAAGGGAAAAACACAAAAGCATACTCTTGAGGTCTTTAAAAAAACTCTGTTTCAGGAAAAACAAACCTTGGTCCATTTTCACTTCTCAGCTCCATGGTAACTACATTCATTCATCACTTAGCTTCCCTTTCTCTTTGAAATTCTCTAAAATGCTGCCTACTTCATCTTGAAAAATCTATGCCTGCAGAAGAATGTGCAGTTTAAGCACAAAAGGCTTCAAAATGCCACAGGAGTGATATCAAAAATCAGCTTAGGAACTTAACAACAAAACAAAGCAGCAATAAATCTCCAGTGAGAGCAAGTGCGCATTTTAATAAGAGAATTCCTGAGCTAAGAACTACAGAACAGCCTGCCAAATATAAGGTACTTTCCAGTATCCTATGCTCACAATCATAATAAAAAGCCTTATTGTAAATGCTACTGCTGGGTACAGGGGCCATCTGGGCTTAAAGGTTTTATTACAAGGAGGAAGGGCACAGTTCCTGGGAACACTGCCTATTAATTTTCCAGATTCGGTCTTAGCTGGAAGTTGGACTGTTGATTCACCTTCTCTACACGATTTTTTCTAACAGCCTTCGGTCCTTAAAAATGATGATGACAGAGGCTGGAGAGATGGCTCAGTGGTTAAGAGCACTGGCTGCTCTTCCAGAGGTTCTAGAGTTCCATTTCTAGTAACCACATGGTAGCTCATAACCATCCATAATGGGATCCGATTCCCTCTTCTGGCGTGCAGGCAGATAAAGCATTCATACATATAAATAAATAAATTTTTAAAAACGATGGTGACATAGGAAGACTCAACCACCTTTTATCACGCTGACTTCTTTCAAGACACATTTACACTCACATTCGCTCGTGTTGCTTTGCACACTCTAGAAGAGCCTCAGGCACACTTTTGATATAGTGGGAGAAAAAAATCATGTTTTCTTCCAAACCCTTACTTCAAAAGTGCAAGTTTTCCTTCTAGACTGAGCAAGTCACAAGGAAAGATTGTGACCTTTTGATCATGGCAGCTCCCGAGAAGACAGAACTCTGGTGACTGCAAAGTAAGGCGCTGGACTGGGTGGCTCCATTCATGAGCATCACCACGCCTCCACACACACACACACACACACACACACACACACACACACACACCTGCACACACCACACCCCCGCCTAGCCGCTACCCAGTGGATGGGACAAAGCTTGAGAGAAAGCTATTTGCATAGCAACACCAGCGCAATGGCCACTGACAGCCTTGGCATCAGACAAGCAAAATAAACAGAAGATTCTGTGCTGTTCCTGAAATCTTAGTAAAGGACCTTCAATTTAAACCGAATCTAGGTGAGTACTTAGTCTTCTTTTTTTCTGTGACTGAAAACGCACAGTGTCATAACCTGTTTTCTGTAGCTATAACACAGTATTAGAGTCTGGGTACTTTCTAAGGAATAAAGCTGTAAGGTTGATAGTGCTGGAAGATGGGAAGTCTGAGCATGGGGTTCCTGACTTGTGAGGATCTCGTGGTACACCACAACATGGCAGAGGCATCTTTCAGTGAAAAAGAACAGAAATGTTTGTTCACTTTTTCTCCCCTCCATCTCATTTCTCCTCCTCTTCTTCCTCCTCATCCTCCTTCTCTTCTTCCTGTTTTGCTTTGGTTTTAGCTTTGTGACACAGATTCTTATTCCGTAGCCCAGCCTGGCCTGGAACTCACCTCTACTTTCCGTGTGCTGGGATCGCAGACATCACCACTATACCTGGTTCTTCTTCTTCTCTCAAAGCTACTAGCCCGCCCTCATGGCCATATCTAATATGATTCCCTCCCAAAGGCCCCATCGCCAAATAGAGTCAAACCTCCAGCTTGGTGGTTAAATTTCCAACATATGAGTTTATATAGCATATATGTCCACTCACCACTCACCTTCCCTTACCTCTTCAAACAATGTGCCTGCCATCTCTAGGAAGACTAGGTGTGGTGGAATATTTGTTTAACTATGCAAAGATGTGTTGCATTTGTTTATGTTGCGGAATAATTGTTTAATGTGTAAAGATGTGTTGCCTTTGTTTAATTATGTAAAGACCTGCTGCTGTTTTGCCTTGCCTGCCTAAGACACCTGATTTGTCTAATAAGAAACTGAATGACCCATAGCGAGGGAGGAGGTATATGTGGAGCCTCTGGGCAGGGAGAGTAGAGCAGGAGGAGGAATTTAAGATTAAGGAAGAAAGAAAGGAGACGATGGGGAGACTCCAGAGGCCAGACAGACAGACAGGGAGGAAGCAGGAAAGTAGGACATACAGAATTAAAAAAAAGTTTAAAAAGTCTAGAGGTAAAGTATAGATGAATAGAAACAGGTTAAATTAAGTTAAAAGAGCTCACAGGACAAGCTTAAGCTAAGGCAGAGCATTCATAATTCATAAAGTTTAATTATGCAATTACAAACATGCGCAGGTGCATGTGTGCATGCATGTGTGTGTATGTGTGTGTGTGCGTATGTGTGTGTATCTAGCACACAAGCTCATGTAGGCTGAAATAAACGATCGTTCAATTACCTCTGGGCCCATAAGCAAGTGTGTATTTACAGGAAAAGAAAGAGTGGTTTCCCTTGGCTCCTAATATTGATGAAATGAGCCCTCCAAAGTACACCATTGATCAGCTTCCTGGCAGCTCCAAATCCCGAGGTCAGAGGCACAGAGGGGAGGAAACACGTTGGGGGGGCGGGGGGCAGCCCAGCTGAAGCTGGTCTTCAGTAGAGCATATTCTCTTTGGATTCCCCAAGGTGAGGAAGTGGAATCGCATTGGTCAGCTGTTTGTACACATCCCCAAGGTCCTCAAAGGAACCTGCACAGGTCCTCCTGGTCATTCTATTCCTGAGAACACTGTGCTCCAGGTAAGCCTGGGTTTCCATGGAACTAAACAGAACTCAGGCTTTCTGGATGAGTCGTGGATAAGGCACAGCACAGTGAGGACCGAGAGCCGAGAGTCAAGAAGTGACGGCCAGACTTGCCTTGCGATGGCTGTGGGACAAATGCCCTGTTCTTATGTTACGATTAATGACCAACCTGCTCTTGAGTTGAAAGCCACTAGCAAGGTTATAATGCTCTCACCTTTCGGTCCTGCTAAGCCTGCACCCATAATCACAGCTGTGGAAACTGAGGCTCCAAGAGTTAAAATGACAGACGTGACTTAAACCTCACTCCATGGTTCCCTCTTCTGCTGAGCTCATGATTCCAAAACTGTGCTCAAAGCCCTGGTCCACTGGCCTCAGAGACACACCAACCTCATAGAGATTTAAAAAGACAAAACAGAGACCAACAGAATGTCCCGTGCATCTGAAAAGGTGTAGGTTCCTTGTCAGCGAGGATAGGTACACCCTCACAAAGCTGCGCTTGCCCAGCCCACCACACACTCATCCCCACTTCCCTAGAAAACAGCTTGAGAGAATGAACGCCCTGTCTTCCAGCAACTCTCACTGCGAAACCAGCACTGATTCCTAGGGTAAGTCTTAGATTGAAATGGCTTCGTTCTGGTTTTGCTTTGGGGTGTGCATGTGTGTGTGTTATATACATGTGTATGTGTGTTACATGTACATGCATGTCATACACATAGATGTGTGCATTACATGTGTATATATGTGTGTTGTATGCATGTGTATGTGCTTTATTAATATGTGTAATATGTATATGTGCATGTGTTATGTGCATGTGTGTATTATATGCATGTGTGTGCTGTATGTATGTGTACTATATGCAGATATGTATGTGTGTTATATGCACATGTGTGCTATATGCATACGTATGTGTTACGTGTATATGTGTGTTATATGGATATGCACATGTATGTATTATATGCATATGTGTATTGTGTTATGGGCATATGTATATGTGCAGAAGTGTCCACCTGTGTCTGCACTTGCAGGGAGTCCAGAGGAGGACACTGAGCCTCCTACACTATCACTCTTTGCCTTATTCCCTTAAACCAGTCTCTCATCAAACCTAGAGCTAAGCCAGTGGCCCGCAATCCCCCAGGGGAGTGAGGGGCTTTGAAGCACTCTCTGAATTCCACCTGTATCACAGATGACTAATATCGGTGTTCTGCCCCTCAGTGGGGGAGGCAGACACTATCACCACCCCAGCCCACCCCAAAGTGTTTGCATTCTTAGCTTTTCTTTAAAGTTACAGTTCATCTCAGCTTCCCTGGTAGCCCCTGGTTGAAAACTAAAAGTCTAGCCCTGGGCAAGCAAGGAGCACCAGCATGTATATCTGCAGTCTCCCTGCACCAAGCTGGAGGTTCAAGACTCTCAGCGGCAGCACCACGGAGGCTTCTCTGGATACAAGGGAAGCCAGTCAGTTCAACGACAGAAACTCCAAACCCGGGGCACCCGATCTCCCAGCTGTGCACAGAACAGATTTATATCATGTAAATGGTTATTCTAATGAGGCAGTCGGTACACCACCTGAAACTCAGGGGCATGCAAAATGTATCATGTACTTCACAGTCCTACAAATTTCCAGTGGCGAAGGCAGCAACAGAAATATTTCCAAAATGGATGCCATTTTAATTATCAATCTAAAAGGAATCATTGCAGGTGCCCCCAGTTTTCTCCTTTATAATCCTGCATTCCCATCCTCAAGAGAGGACGCTACGCTACAGCACTGTGATGATCTACTGTCCCAGCCAGCACTGGCTCTGACTTGAGTTTGGTATCTGCTCAATGTTACAGTCATATCTCTCAGATGTTCAAAACTCACACAGTCCTCTGGAATCACATAAGCCTACGACCCAGATTATGTGTATGCTCCTTTGGTACACGTTGAACAGATAGTAATCACCATGGTGACAGATGATCTTTAGCCGTGTGCATGCTCAAGCACATGTTAAATATCTGTGGACCACATCTCGTAGACAAAAGCAGAAAGAAACAAAATATAGTAATATGATTCCAAACAGGCAGTACAGCTATTAAAAAGCTCAATTGGATTAACAGTGACGATATCAGTTAGAGTAATACAATCAATTTTACCCAGCCACGCTGAAAGATGTACCTACCAAAACGGAGCTCTGTGAAACAGCCTGGGGCTAGAAGCTCAGCTCTGAGGTGGGTGAGCATGTTCAAGTCCCAGGTTCAAGTCCCAGAACTGAAAAAATAAAATAAAATAAAATAAAATAAACCAGCGGGTCAGCAACAGTGGTGAAGAAGAAACAGTACCATCTTGGGTATCACTGAAGGGGAACCCTGAAGAGCAGAAAGAATGAACACAGGATGGCATGGCCAACCATCTTGTCCAGAAGCTGCAAGGCCATCCTGAGACTCTGTAAACATGGGGTTGCAGTGGTGGTGAGCTGTTCAGGTCATTACCTGTCACCCTCTGGATGACACTGCTGTGCCTGTGTGTCTTAGCAGATACAATAGGCTGGCAGACATCTTACTATAACAAACACAAGCTCAGTCTACAATTCCTCCGCCTTCGTCTCTCTACCTCTGCTTCTGCCTCTGCAGCACTCCCAGGAGCCTCTAGCAGTGTCTTTAACCTCTTAGCTGCTTGCACAAACATGGAAGGTTATTCAGAAAAAGTAAGGCAAAAATTCGTATTTTTAGTATGATACTATAATTGCTCTTTTTGTATAATTGGAACTTGTTAGTATTTGTAAGAATCTTCTTCTGGGAGCACACAAAAAGAGCAATGCTTGCAGAAGTTGTATTAGAATTGTGTGGGTTTTTATTTTTTCACCTCCAAGTAGTTTTCAGTGTAGAGATACTGGTTTGTTTGTTTGCTTGCTTGCTTGTCTGCTTGCTTTCAGTGCTGAGATCAAAGCCAGGGAGGGTCTCACACACTGTAAGCTCCTGCTCTGCCTGAGCTGCCCCCAACCCCATGTATTGCATCATAAGACAAAAGGGCCATCGCACACTGGACTGGCATTTGATTAGCGGTGTCCTCTCCAGCACGGCCTGCTGGAAAGCAGCCTGAACTGAATAATCCATAAGCCAGAGTGAGATGACAGGGCTTCCCGCCAACAGTAGTGGAACCAGACGCTGGAGGTCTGCTCCATGGCAGGCAGGTGTCCTTAGAGCATGCTATCATTCCTCTGTGCCACAACGCCTTCCCTGCCTGTCGGCATGAGTTCGGGCCAAAGATTAAAATCTGGAGACAAGCCACAATGCAATTTAAAATGGAAATTTGCTCCTAAAAATGAATATTAATTTGCCTAAAATTAATTTTAAACTTAATTTAGTTTAACTTTAATATTCAAAAGGGAATTCATTTTGTCCCTACTACCCCCAGGGGACGAAACCACTGAGATCTATATGCAAAGTGGATTTTTTAATTCTTTCAGCATTTTTTTGGTTGTTATTATTAGGCTGCTATACAACAGGAGAAATGCGTCTTTGATTTCAACCAGATGGGGCAATATCAACTTAGGACAAAGCAATAACATAAAAATTGTGATTTAATTGTGACCTCCCTGGAGTTCTTTGCCTGGGGTGGGAAGCTATGGCCTGGTAAGCCTGAGTTAAATACTGTAGCCTGGAAAAGAACAAGCATCTGTTCTGGGGTGCATGGCGGGGTCACATGCTGACAGGCTTATTAAATCTGCCTTATTTTGCTCAGGAGATCCCATGCTGGAGGGACAGGACCACGACAGGACTCGGCGAGCTCTTGGTCAGTTCATCTCTCTCTGTCTGACCCCTGCTTTCTCTCTCCTCGCCTCTTCTTCCTTTGCTTCGGGGCCAAGGCTGAAGATGACAGCAATGGGACTCTTCCAGAGACAGCTGCAAGCAATACCAGTTAAGAGCTGGGCGTGGTGTCACGCGCGCCTTTAATTCCAGCACTTGGGAGGCACAGGCAGGTGGATCTCTGGGAGTTAGAGGCCAGTCTAATCTACATAGTGAAAACAAAACTAGACAATAAAAAAAAAAGCCAGTTAATAGCCACACAGTTCACAATAGCTCTCTCTCTTGTAATTCCTTCTGCATGGTGGAATCTTGCCTGAAGCACAATGCACAAATTAGCCCAGCCAGAAGAGAGTATCTTGGTTCCTAGGTAGAACCTGCAGTCCACAGGTTGCCAAGGCCACAGAGCTATTTATGGCAGCTTTGACACGGAGCTCGAAAGCGTCCCTTCTATTCTCAGTAGCCAGTAACCCGATATTAACACTGGAGAACTCAGGAAAACCGCCGACCTTCTGTATTTGCTCAGTGTATGCTCAGGCGTCGCGCAGTGACTCTAGATGGCCTTCCCCAGCCTCTGGGGAATCAATCTGCCCTAGATGGGCAGGAGTCACTTGGTTTGTTGTGTGTTCATGAAGCATGCTGATAACTAAGAGCTCGCTGCAGGTTCCCGACGAAGGATGTAGCAGATATTTTCCAAAATGCTCGTGGTATTTCCAGAGTCTGGTGCTATTGTGACACTCACCACCAAAAGGTAGGGTGTGTCATCTCTCTTTACCTGGGCTGGTTTCTGTGACAACCGGGTCTGGTGGAGTGCAGCAGAACTAACATGACATGGCTGTGGGGTGTGGGCAGAGGGGAAATAGCCTTCCTCTCTCTCCCTCTTCCTATTCCCCCTTATTGTCTTTCTCCCCCCTCTCTCTGTCTCCTTCTGTTTCTTATTTTCTCTCTCTGGCTCTCTGAGCTACCATATAAGAAGCCGGATGTTTCCAGTACTCCGATGATGTGGAGACAGGGATAAAACAGACACTGAGATGCTTCTTCTACCAGACCAGTCAAGTGCTCGTTCCTAGTCGAGGTGCCAGATTTCTGAGTGGGTCAGCCTTCAGATAATTCCAGCCCTAGCCACTGACTGGGAGTTCATAAGGTGACTTGCAGGAAACCTCATAAGGGAGTGTTGAAAGTGGGAGCGAGCTCTTGGTTATCAGCCTGCTTTGGGAGGAGGATGTGCTTCAGGGCTAAAGAAGTCTTCCCAGAAGAGCCATGGGGGGGGGGGGGGTTGAGATAGGTCCTGAAAGGTAAACAACTGACTGCCAGATAAAAAGCCTGTCTGGGCCCAGTGTCAATATAGAAGGTGACAGGAGCGCTGTAGTTGCTTGGGCAGGAAATGAAAGACTTTATTTCACAAAGAAGGACACAGGCAAAGGAGACAGGGTCTGGCTGTCTTTTGAGAAGAAGCTCATCATAACGGTAGTGGAAAGAGCGGAGTGGAGGTAGCAAGATCGGCAACAAGGTGGAAAGAATGGAGTGGAAAACCAATTCGAATTAAGGCAGCAGGAGCCGAGAGGGAAGGAAGGTGGGCCCGGGAGGGAAATGGCCTGACAATGACAATGCCTGTTATGGTGAGAGGTGTGAGGCTGCAGCAGTAGAGGAGACGAGGGAGACGTGAACTCCCACGGACCGGCACGGCATATCGGGTGGGAGAAAGCAGGCTCCTATTCCCTCAGCCTATATGCTGCTCCCATGGGGTGGTAAGGCTTCAGGGGGATGCAGAGGTCTTATCAGCAGCAAAGGATTGGTTTTTTTGGTCCAAGAGATGGATGAGCCTTGAAAGAGTGAAGGGAAAAGAGATAGACGTGCTAAGCTGGGCAATGACAGCAGAGAGAACTGAGCAAAAGGCAAGTCAGGGAGTCAAGAGCTAATCACGCTGCCACTCATAGCTAGGGAACCGGTGCCAAAGGATGCTTGTGTACGGGTGGCATCCAGACAGGTCCCCTCGACTTAATGTCTGTCCTCCCACAGTTGTGCAGAGCATGGCATTTTCAGAAACGCACAGCCCAAGTCCAAACACCGATCTCTGCTTGAGCACTGAGGAGCACTAATAACTGTTATAGTTTTCAAATATGCTGGTGGACTTCAACAATTGGGGGCAAAAGTTCAGTCCGTTCTTCAGGCATTTATCAGAGTTTTCAGTCAGAGCACACTTAAGATGCAGGAAGAGAGTGCTGCGGCCCTTGGATATGGTCCAATTGACACAGTAACCAAACCTGCAGGTATATCCAAATTCCTTTGGGGCACCCAGCCCGGAGGAGAGCTCAAAGTTTTTAGAATACTAAAGAATCTCGACAGCTGCAGAATGTAATGAATATTGATGGTCCCTTCCTAGGAATTGTGGGCTTTGAAAACACAGATGTCATCAACTCTGACCTCCAAACCTTGAGACTTCAGATGGTGTCATTAAAAGGCAGCGATGAGAGGGATTATTTCTGCAGGAGCCAGAGCAAGTAAAGACATTTTTGATGAAGAACCAGCCTTCAGGGGCATATAAATTATTGATTCAGCCAAATAAATATGGGGATAAAGGTGGATTGGTTATAGACGAATCACAGGCTTTCCCTCAGCTAGAGTTCCTGTGGCCAGGATTCTCCTTTTTCAGTTAAGAAAACAAAGGACCATAATGGTTGGACAACTGGCTCAGGGTCAAAGTCAGAATTGGGATGCCTCCTGGGAACTCCTGAACGTTAGTGACCTTAGTGACGTAAGTGAGGTCTGTCCAACTACCTCCAGGCCATCGCCAACTTTATCTCCTGTGTCTTAAGTCAACTGCCATAAATATTGAAGGCAGAGCATTTTGTTCTATGTTGACAAATGATTTTCCAACCTGTGCAGCCACTTAAATGTAGGGATTGTTTTTCTAGTGTTTACCAAATAGACTTGGAGATGCAAACACAACTCAGGCTGCAGGGCCTAGAGAGAAGACTCCGTGGACAGTAAGGATCTGAAGTCAATTTCCAGACTCCACTAACAGCCAGGCATGGACAAGTATGACTATCCCCCAGTGCTGGGGAAATGGGAGACAGGCTGCTCCCACAAGTTTGCTGGCTTGTCAGTTCATCTGAACATGAGCTTCTGGCTTAGTGCAAGACACTGTCTCCAAAAATAAAGTGGAGAAGTGACCCCGGAAAGAGATCTGATGTTTGCCTCTGGCCCCCACATATACATGCGTGGACTAGCACTCTCCCACACACATAAATATACCACATGCAAAAAAAAAAATAGGGAAAAAAAATCATACTACAAATGGGTCATTCTGATGTGCGTTGGCAATCAGGTGCCTTTTATAATCCTTAGTGAGATGAGAAAAATGAAGTGAAATTTTATCCACAGAGAGAATGTAACATGAACCACTTTATTGAAATTGAAAAAAAATTAATTCTTAAGGTGCCGGTTGTAGTATCACTATGTGCTTTTAGGAACTCGGCAGTGCCTTCCTGAGGCCCCCAGCTGGCATAGTGCCCACTTGAGCAGGCAGCAGAGGGTCAGTATTTATTTGCAAGCCTGTGTTAGTTTTGTTGTTCTTTGATTTTTTTTTTTCCTTTTGAGACAGTCTCAGTATGTAGCCAGGGCTCCCCCTAAACTTGAAATCTTGCTGAGTCCAGCCTCCCTTGTACTGGGATGGCAGACTTGCATCTTTGATCACTTCTTGAAACTCTCCATCATTTTCTGGTCTATATAATTAGTCTCTTAACACAAAACCCTCTGCTCTATTGTCCCAAAGCAATGGAGACAACTGACCATGGCCTGAAACCTCCAAACTGTGAGAAAAGACACACACACACCCTTTCTCTTTGTAAGCGGATTATCTCAGGCGTTGTATGATAGTAACAGAAAGCTGGCTACCACAGCTGTCTCTGTTGAAGTGGGTTCCCATCACTTGGACTCTGGACTGTTTTGGGGGAGCAGGAGTTTTTACAATTGTGTGGCATTCTGTCTCCTGCTACCCGACCTTCATTTCTCACAGACTCCCTAGCTCTTGCCAGATTGCCTCACAGATGGGCTTTTTAAACTCTGCTCCATCCTGCTTGCTGATCTCTGTTAGTACCCAGTTTGTGGTGACAAGGAAGAAAATGCCATTTAGGATGAGTGTACCCATCTGGCTGGGGTTAACACTCAAAACCTTGGTGGGTGTCTCTGCGGGTGTTTGCCCCAATATTTTGGTAGGGTTAGCCAGAAGTTAATGACCTAACATTTGACTGACAGGAGAGGGTACAAACTGGTGAGATCCCAGGAACAAAGCTGGTAGGTAAACTTTTTCCCTCTTCCCAAACGGTCTCGGATGTCGTTCTTACGATGACCTTTTTTATTTGGGGTGTTAGCAAGTACAGTCACCGTTGGCATTGTGGGGGGATTGGTTCTTGTACCTGCATCTGTAGATACTGAAATTCTTTACACAGAATGACATAGGACTCACACACAACCTGTGCACAGCTTCCAGTAAATGTCTGTGTATGTAGTACACATGTGTCGGAACTCAGTCCAAGAACGGAGTCCTGTGAGAATTCTGGGGGCTTGTGAGAAAACGCCAGGAAAACAAGGCAAGAGTCCTGAGATCTCTCCAAAACACGGGATTGTTCCTGGAATGTGCTTTCATGCCCCTCCCAGGTGTAGCAGATGGAAGGAAGCTTTGTCTCAGCTGTCCTTATTCGTGCTCCTCTGTGGAAAATCACGCTTTTTGCCACGTGTGGCTAGTCTTTGTGATAGTACACTTTACTCAGGCGACTCTTCTTGACCGTCAGAGTATAAACTGCCTGACTCTCTGAAAAAGGTTGGCTACTCCAGGAGGCCTTCGCCTGCCTCATTTTTAGGGCCCACTCTGCCATGTTCATGCTGCCAACTAAAGCAGTAGACATGCGTGTGCATTCCTATACACACGTGTGTGGGGGCTAGAGGTCAGCACTGGGGCACTGTCCTCCATTGCTCAGACCTTATCTTTGGAGACTGCATCCCTCACTAAACCTTAAAACAGCCTTTCTGCTAGACTGGCCGGCCACAGATTACAGGAGCTTGCCAGGGCACTGTCCTCCATTGCTCAGACCTTATGTTTGGAGACTGCATCCCTCACTAAACCTTAAAACAGCCTTTTTGCTAGACTGGCCGGCCACAGATTACAGGAGCTTGCCACCATACGGGGCTTGCTACACGGTGCTGCAGATCTGAATGGAGGCCTTCGCGCATGTGTGGCAAGCACTTTCCCCCATGAAACCATCTCCCGGCTAACCACCCTGAATGCTCTAAACCTCTCTCATACTTCTGAGCTAGGCATAATACCTCATATAGTGAGTATATAGTTCAATGGTAAGGTCAGTCACAGACCGTATGCCGGATATCAGGAACAAGAAGGGGTGGCGTTTTCCACAAGATTCCCCATTCCCAGAAGACTCCCTGAGTAAATGCCTGCTACCAAACTTGCCTGTCTGAGATCCACATGGTAGGAGGAGCTCTCACTAAATGTAATTTTTCTAAAAAAAATTAAGGAATTTTTCAGAAAGGCAAGGCGTGGTGATACACACCTGTAATCCCAACACTCAGGAGACGAGGAAGGCGTGAGGGTTGAGGGTTCAAGGCCAACCTTCACTACATTTCAAGATTCTCTCTTATCATCCTTCCCTGATCCCTTTTAAAAATAAATAAATAAATAAAACAGCTGGGCGTGGTGGTTTACACATTTAATCCCAGCACTCTGGAGACAAGAGCAGATGGATCTTTGTGAGTTCTAGCCTTTGTGATACTAGCCTAGTCTACAAAGCGAGGTTCAGGACAGCCAGGATTACACAGAGAAATCCTGTCTCCCAAAACCACACACACATACACACAAAACAAACAAACAAACAAAACCAATTTCTTCCCAGATCCCTCTCTGCCCACACCGGTTACTCTCTGGTAAATTTGGGAGCCTTGAATATTATATTACTTGTTTCTGGAACAACCTCTTCTTCACAAAACTGCCAGATGGTTTGCTCAATTCAGATTCAAACTGGGATGAAATGAGCGCTAATGTTTGATTTGGTGGGGATCTGCGCATGGCGCGGATGCTGGAAGAAATGCGCTCTGTGCTCAAATCTGCTCCCATTCGCAAGGTGTGAAGGTCAGAGGGACACACATTCACCTGAGATGACTCAGTGGCCAAAGGTGCTTGCTGCCAAGCCTGACAGACTGGTAGCCACACTGTGGGAGGGATTCCCATAAGCTGTCTTCTGACTGGCTGTCATTCCATCTCTGTCACCATGCAGTGGTCACACCATGAGATAAACGCCAGCTTTGACTGGGTGTTGTGGAAAGACGCTCTGAGGAGATAAACTGGGATGCAGTTATCCAAGGGTCTCTCCTCCCCAGCCACACCCTACACAGCCAGTGTGATACATTCTCAGCCTTCACTTTCCCACAGAGCCAGACACCAGCAACCCATGGACCTCGAGGCTATCCTATACCCTGGACAACTGTCCCAAGGCAGCTTGGAACCAATTCCCTACGGACTGCATGTAGGGCAAGGTGTTTTGTTTTGTTTTTAAACAGTCAGGATGCCTGAGATATTTGCGAATTGTTTGGGTTAGGAAAACGTGTTTCCAAGCCCGGCTTCCTCCTAAAAATCAGTGTTGTTTGGCATCTGCCCACCTATTGTGAGGTCTTTTCCTTTGGCCTAGCCCAGACCTCAGGGCCCTGCCCCCTTACCAGCTGCATTTTTCTCCTGTCTTTAGCCCTAGGGTTTCTCCTTCACCTGCCCACGCTTCCTTCCCGGTGCTTTTGCGCCAGCCACCCCCAGAGGCTGCTTGACCCCTCTTTGTGTCAAAGCCAGCAGCCCTATAACTTAATCTCCCTGCGCGGCCGCCCACCTGTGAATGAGGCAGTTGTCCTGGCAGTCAAATCCAATTAAGACCTGTGTTTGCAAAACCCAGCGTTTATTCTGCTGGAGGCCCCCAAAAGGCCCTCAAATTCAATTCAGCAGCCCACAGAGGCAAGATAAAGAGTCCTCAAGATGAGGCTATCAGTCTTTCGCATCTGGTTGCCTTGAGCTTCTGACTACATCTGGTGGACAGAGCCTAGGCTTCCCGGTCAGACAGATTTGATTTTAACTCAGAGCCCAGCCATTTGCTGATTGCTGTGTGATCTTAGATAACGTGCTAATTTCTCTGAGAGTTCCTCAGCGGTACCAGTTGGATGATGATGGGACCAATTTCTAACCAGGAGCATGTCACACAACACAAGGCTAATTCAAGCAGGAGGCCAACATCTTGGGGTCTTGAGCTTAGCGTTAAGTAAATGTGCACTGTCTTTTCCCACCTTTCTATAGAAGAGACCACAATACAGGAGGAGATGGACACCCTCCACCAAGGACAGTGGGCGTACGGTTACCCTTCAGGCTCCCGAGTGTGTGTTCTGTGTGGTAGGTAGCAAGAACCACACCTCTTGCAGAAGTGGCTTTGGTGATGACCAAGGTCGGAGGCCAAGTAGCTATATTGTTCATTTCTTCCCTCCTTCCTGGAAACACACGGTTGCAGAAGGCAAAAAGCCAAGTGCATGCTAACCGAAACCCCGTATGGAGAATTGAACAGTGTTTGCTTATATCGGCCTTTGCCACTTCTGATGGAAGTCCAACACAGGTTAAGCATGGAGTCAACTCGAGTCACTCCCATGGCCACAGCTACAACAGATAGGAATTGCCCGTGTTTGTTTCTCCTCTAAGTGAAGTTGGCGTTGGCCTCCAGAAGTGAGCTGGCCACCATTGCCTTCTTAGGTCTTCGTTATTTTTGTTTGATGGAGGTAGTTAAAATGGGGCTTCTCTCTTTTCCAAACTTAAGAGTGCTTGACGCACTCGGTATCATACAGAAACACTACAGGACACCAAGTGGAGGGAAGGGGCTCATTCCCTTGAATTTGAACCAGTTTCTACTGGAAATGTCAAGAATCCGCAGCCAAGTTGGCTTGCTTAGAAGAGAATATTTTGTTACCTAAGACCCCAGAATGCCACACTCTAAAGAGCTCTAACTAGAACAAGTCTCACTGTATTTTTCCTATAATGCATATCCATAATAAAGTTTAATTTATAAATTAGGTACAGTAACAAATTAACAACAATAAAAAAATTATAGTCATATGCTTTGATAAAGTCCATGGAAATGTGTCCTCTGTACATATATACTTTTACACTTATATGCATTATATATAAATATATTAGCATATATTAGCACATAGATGTATATGTGTACAATACACACACATATATACCTGTGTATGTGTGAATGTACTGAATTCTCCCTTCTTCTGGTTGAGCATGAGTAACAGAAATGCTGGAAAATGAAACCAAGGATTGAGCTGGGCAGACCCTCTAAATCTATGACTACGAACAAGTGATATCTTTGTTGGCCTCAGTTTCCTTCCTGGTAAGTAGAGAGAATGACCCACAAAAAGACAGAATCCTTTTAAACACTAACCACTCTGATTCTCCAATATACTTTATAAACTACAGACTTTGGCATATGGTTTGAAGTCAAGACGCAAAGACTTGGCGTCTTGAGTTTCTCCACCTGAGCAAACACTGCTCCCACAAAGTAGACATTCCCCTTGGTAAGGTAAACAGGAGGACCACCCTAGGAGCGGGAGAGATGAGGTTAAAGGAGCCATAGGGAGGGAGGCCTCTCTTCTCAGCAGCAAACAACCTTCCCGCTGCCAGATTAGAGGATTGTTAAAAGGCAAAGTGCGCAACACAGAAATGAGGGGGTACAAGATAGGCTTGGGCATGCAGTTTTAGAACCTCATGGAGGAAGGACATCACCACGTGGATAAGATATAATCACTTTTTTCAATCTTGTATTTCATAACACAGGGGAGATGTGCTAAGAACACTGGGGAACGTCAGGAAGCAAGATCATGTAAACAAGAAAATCGACTCAGCTGAATATAAAGTTCGGATGCTTGGGACTCTCCGACACAGGTCAGAAGTCAGTCTGCCGTTTGCTCTTCTATCAGTGACTTGTGTGGGGTGGGAGTACTTTGCAGCACTTTGTGTCTGTATGTGTGTTTGTAACACAAATGAATGTTACTAGTATGCGTCTAGATTTGGGTGTTTTTAAGCCAGGGGTCCTCAACCTTCCTGATGCTGCAACCTGTTCCTCATGTCGTGTTGATCCCCCCATCTATAGAATTATTTTCACTGCTACTTCCTAACTGTAATTTTTCTACTGTTATGAGTCATAATGTAAATATCTGATATGTAGGATATTTGCTATATAAATATCTGATATATGTGAAAGGGCTGTTGGAACCCCAAGGTTGAGAACCACTGCTTTCAGTGATTATACCTAAAAGATAGGAACCTGCCAATCACCAGTCTCTCTTTTAAGCAGCTGAGACATACCTGATTCTCTAAAGTTATCATCGGTTATTTCTGTTTCTTAGCAATGCTCCAACCCCCATGTATGACTCCCACTCTCTTTACCCATTGGCGTCTCTCTGTTTTCTCAATGACTGCTCTCCCTTTCCAGTTCTCACGGCACGTTCTTTATTGTATTTCTCAAGAAATATTCTCCAGATCAGTGATGCCACATCCTACACTGTCAGTTCCCCGTGTTTCCACCTCCAAAGTGGGTTTTGATTCTTCGATTGCATTTCTGGCCATATATTTTCCCCCATTGTTGAAGGTTGTGCTTTTCAGCTAATTTTGAGACCAGGTCTCCTCACCTCACGTGTGTAGCCCAAGCTGGTATCGTACTCCCAATCTTCCTGCCTCAGCTTCTTGAGTGCTGGGATTATAGGCATGTGCCATGGTGTCAAGACTTTTGCCATCCATAATTTTGATTTAAAGGTGTATTTTTTTTTATTTTATGGGTATGGGTGTTTTTCCTGCATATAGAGCCTGTGCATTGCATGTGTGCATTGCCCATGGAAGTCAGAAAGAGGGTGTCAGATCCCCTGGAACTGGAGTTCCAGAATTGCTAGAAGCCATGTGGGTGCTGGGAATCAAACTTGGATCCTTGGAAAGAACAGGCAAGGCCCTTAACTGCTGAGACATCTCACCAGCCCCTGTCACTCATCTCATCTCATCTCATCTCTGCCATACCCTTCTAACTTTTCATCCGAGCCCTTTCTCTATATACAAAGGTAATCAAGATATTTCAAAGTTTTTCTTGTTTCTTCTAGCAAGCCTCCTTCAAAAGGCTGCTCCTTTCCAATCTTGAGAAATCACCATTCTCCTTTTTAAATAAGCTCTGCCTTAGGTGCTTCTGCTCCCTGATCTTCAACTGAAAGAGTGTTTGGCTAACTAGTGAGGCCTGGGATAGTCACCATGAGCATGGCAGCGCAGATGTGTCTGCATGGAAACTTGTGCTTGGTTCTCATGCACTTCCACACCTCATTCTGACGGGATAGGTAGCTCTTTGTTTCCTAAAATCTTGGCTCTTTGAGGTGCTAACAACTCCTTCATGTTTGAGGAGCCTCTGAAGAATTTGCTCCCCTCTCAGCCTTTGTCTGGAGACCCTGAACCTTCCCAGGAAAGGATCCAGAACTTCACATGAATGAAAGATCAAGACTGGTGTTTCTGTGGGTTTTCAAAGGGGCTCATTCTAAAAAGAAGTGAAGTCCGGAAAGTCTGTGATGTTTGGATTAAGCTTTTCTCAGGAAACTGATGGATAATGAAGGTGCCCGAGTACAGCATCCTAGAAGGCGCTTGGATCTGAGGCACTAGAGTCTACTTTGAGCAGTTGCCCTGCAGATGGCAAGGACCTCACAGAGGACGAGCATAGCAGAGGCCCCAGAGCCTAAAGTGAAAGGCCTCTTCTTAGTTTTCATGAGCCTAAGCCAACTGCTATCAGCTTCTTGTTCACTTTGTCACACGGAGGGCTCACTTCTAGGATTTACTGTATTTAGAATAATAAAGAAATATGAATGCTGTTGCAGTTTGGTTTTTGCAAAGTTTGAACTGGCTGTAAATAAACCAATCTTGAAAAATCCTCAGAATAATCCTTGTGAGGCCAGCATAGGAAACGAACACCAAAGATGTTAACGTCACTTTCCTGAAGTCTAGAGACAGTCACGGCAGAGTCGCCATTCAAGGTGTTCTGACCAAGCCCTTACCTCTACACCTCATTGTATAGATTATAGAAGTTCTGTGAGTCTTCAGAACTCTTTTAATTATGGGAATTAAAAGTTAAACCAAAAACTTCCTCATATATTTTTATGATAGGTTTCTCCTTATCAGTGTGTCTAGAGGTTGAGCCTAAGTTTTCCTGGATGATTTAATAAGGGAGAATGTGACAGAAAATTATTTACTCACTAATCTCAGGAGACAGTAATTTCTGTTTTGTAAACCAAAGATCAGTGCAAAGAAGAGGAAGAGGAAGAAAAG
>NC_022032.1:11112746-11128083 GCF_000317375.1 Microtus ochrogaster
GAAGGAAGGAGAAAGGAAAAAGTCAAAGGCAGGTTAGAAAAGACAAATGACTTGCATGAGAGCAGCAGAGCCTGAGAAAATCAACAGGACACAAAAGGCCATGCGTTTGAAATTGACCAAGGAGTTGTTAACAGAAGGAAAGTGGGATTGAAGCCAAGTACCTTTGTTAAAGCTTAATATACTGTTGTAGCAATCTCCAAGGTTTAGATGGAAACGAAGTCGGTGAAGTTTGGTTTTCCGTAGTTTATAGTCCTGGCTTCTCACCAAGGAAGACTCACGCTAATCCTTACCGGGTTGTTCTTTGGTGAATCGCAATTTTATAAGAAACTTGAGTGGCTTCTATAACAAATGCACTATTGTCCTCAGTTTTATTATACAGTAGGGAAAATAAACTCATTAGGTGATGGCCCCCTGAGTGTGCGTGGTGGGCAGTGGGTAGGTGGGGGGTGCAACATTGTGCAAGCCTAGTTTCAACTATTTCATCTCTAGCTCTAGAATAGCCTGTGTACATTGTGGAGAAATCTTTAACATGAGATTCTGTTGTCGGGGTTTTCTGTCCTGCCTGATTTCTGTCCACCCACCAGGTCCCACAGCCGTTTAGCCCCAAAGAAATCACACAGAGGTCTACATAAACTGATTGGCCCATTAGCTCGGGCTTCTTATTGACTCATAACTTATATTAGCCCACTCTTCTTGAATATGTTAGCCACCTGGCTGGGTACCTTTTTCAGCGGGGCAGGTCACATCTTCCTTCATCTGTGTCTGGACAGGACTGGGGAGGAATGGGCTTCCTCCTTTCCGGAATTCTCCTTGCCTCACCTCTACTTTCTGTCTGGTTGTCCCGCCTATACTTCCTGCCTGGCTACTGGCCAATCAGCATTTATTTAAAACATAATTGACAGAATATAGACAATTGTCCTGCACCAAGATCCAAGCAGGAAAAATGTAGCCTGTAAGTCAGAATTCTCTAGGGGCTGTCACCTGATCATGAAGACAGTCAGAAGTCAACCTCTTACTCTTATGCCACAGAACAAAGGGGTAATAGGTCACAAAGCCTTTTGGGAAATAGAGAAGACACACTTAGGGATCACTGTACATTAGTACTTATTTCTTTCCCCTCATCCCTCAAGTGAGTCTTTACTTCCCTAAACTGAGTACATCTTACTGGGTATTGCTAAGAGCAAGTTCCAGGAAGACTCACATCAGCTGAAGCACAGTCACTTAAACACAGTAGGAAGTGCTTGCCCACACCCCAGTCATTTGAATACAGATGGCATGCATGAGAAACACATACACACACCACCACCACCACATGACAACAGCCAAACAGCCTGCCGCAATCCTAAAAGCATCTTAATAGACAATTCTCACAAAAACTCATGCCACGTGCCACGAAATTCTGACTGGAAGTTCTTTATACGCTGTGTTGTATGTACATTGAGTTACATGTTCGAATATAATTTATGATCACACCAGTCATAAGCTTGATGAATGAGCAGAGAGTATGAATACATACTGGGCTCTGCCCAGCGCTTTGTAAACTTGGCAAAGTGCAAGTCCCTACTTTAGTTCCCATCCTCTCCACCTTCTCTCGAGCCAGCCACCACTTACTCCCATTTCAGCCAATAATACGGGCTGTAAAGTCTCCATTCATAGCACAAGCTGGCTGTGGACTCCGAGCATCCCGGCGGAGGCAAAGGATGAGGTGTGGCTATTTTCAGTCCGGCACAGAGTACAGAATTCATTCGTAAAAAAATCCCATACTACCTTTTTGCAAAATGAGTGCAATTTGCCCAAAGTCTACAAACCAAGACCTTATTACAATCATTTAACTTACTTTCCTCCCAAGGGCGGAATGAAGAAAAAAAATCAATACTAACATCTCTAAAAAATAAAAAAATAAATAAATAAAAAAAACGGCAGTATGAAGCAGGTCAGAAGAATGTCTTGTCTCTGGAAATCAGGCTGTATAAAATCAACAGGAATATGGGCAAAGACTTAAATATGAAGATTCTTGTCGAATATGAAAACACTTTATCAAATGTAATATTTACAACAGAGAAAACATAAAGAAGAAAAATAAACTTGCTTTCTCACAAGAAGGGTCTAGGAATACAGCTCAGTGAGGGAATACTTGCCTGGCATACACAAAGCCATGTTCTGTCCTCAACACTACAAAAATTTAAATAGAATAAGCTGGCATAGGAAGAAAGGAGTTAAGGTGTGGTCTCTGTGTAAGAAAGAACACCATAGAGGCATTAAGAAACATTTGTCAGAGCTAGTATGGTGGCACATCCCTTTAATCCCAGCACTTGAGAGGCAGAGGAAAGTGGGTCTCTGAGTTCAAGGTCAGCCTGGTCTACAAAGTGAGTTCCAAGTCTGTCAGAACTACATTGTGAGACCCTGCCTCAGAGAGAGAGAGAGAAACATTTGTCAGAAAAATTTCAATAGTAATACAGTCAAAATGAGAGTCATGAATGAATACTATGAAAGTATATCTTTGCATGGATTATGTTTGTAGTTATTACTGAATGATGACAATTCTGCTTTTGCTTGACATTTCTCTGTACTTTCCACAGTGTTTATAATAACCTTGTGCTAGGTTTATAATCACAAAAATAATAAATAATACAAACTAAAGAAATCATCTACTTTTACAAAGCAGTGGCCCATGGTGTGAGTCAAGTCAATTTTTATCTATGTTTATTGGTTTATTTTACCTGGGCTCAAACCCAGGCCTTCGTGTACACAAGACAACTTGCTACCTTTAAGCTGGATTTAGCCCATTCCCGAAGCTTTCTAAAGAGTGGATTCCCAACCAGCTTTCCCCCAGGAACTCAAAAACCCTCAGCAGTGAGGGAAATGGTCAGACAGACCTTTGATCTGTCTGTTACTCAAGGTCTGAGCAAGTCATCGGCTTGTAGGTTGCTCTATTTGTCCTCACCCTTCTGTCCCTGTAAAGCACGCCCTTGCAAGTCCATGTCAGTGGAATGTGAGTGAGGAAAGGGCCCCCAGATCACACAGGGCACCCAGAACACACCTGCAGCTCTGACAGGTGCAAGCAACACCACTGACGAGCTATAAATCAACTTGGGGGCTGGGAAACAGCTCTTCTTATTTTCCATTCTGACCAAACAGAATGACATTCCCTTTATTCTGATTTAGATTAATTTCTTCAATAACCTTCATTTGGAGAGGAATAATATTAGAATATTTTTTAAAGGTTTCTCTTCCAGCTCTTAGATGGGATTATTTAAAAAAAAAATGTTGAAAAGCATCCAAGTGATAAAACACTAACATAATCTCTTCAAATTCTTTTTGGGTAAGCCAGACCCAAAAAGAGGAACATGGGATGTACTCACTCATATTTGGTTTCTAGCCATAAATAAAGGACATTGAGCTTATAATTCGCGATCCTAGAGAAGCTAATTAGAAGGTGAATCCAAAGACAAACATATAGGCATCCTCCTGAATATTAACCTTCATCAGGCGATGAAAGGAGACAGAGACCCACATTGGAGCACTGGACAGAAATCTCAAGGTCCAAATCAGGAGCAGAAGGAGGGGGAGCACGAGCAAGGAACTCAGGACCGCGAGGGGTACACCCACACACTGAGACAATGGGGATGATCTTTCGGGAATTCACCAAGACCAGCTTGCCTGGGTCTGAAAAAGCATGGGATAAAACCGGACTTACATAGCAGACAATGAGGACTACTGAGAACTCAAGAACAATGGCAATGGGTTTTTGATCCTACTGCACATACTGGCTTTGGGGGAGCCTAGGCAGTTTGGATGCTCAACTTACTAAACCTGGATGGAGGTGAGCGGTCCTTGGACTTCCCACAGGTCAGGGAACCCTGATTGCTCTTCAAGCTGATGAGGGAGAGGGACTTGATCGGGGGAGGGAAATGGGAGGCGGTGGCGGGGAGGAGGCAGAAATCCTTAATAAATAAATAAATTTAAAAAAAAGAAAAAAAAGTTGAAAAGCATCCAAGTGATAAAACACTAACATTATGTCTTCAAATTTTCTGAATGAGCAGAAAGTCAATTCTAACACATGAATAAAAAGATGGTTTTACATGGAAACCAGAAAATGACTTGTTCTTAAAATTTTTGATTTTACTTCTCTATTCTTAGAAAATGTCATACATAGACGAAACATATTTTGATCATATCTATCTCCATTCCCCAAAACTGTTTTTCAGATACCCTAGTCCCCCCCCTTCCAGTTTCATAACCTCCAGTTTTTCTAATAACCCACTGAGTCCAATAAGCGCTGCCCACACGTCAGTATAGAGCCATCTGCTGGGGGAGCGGCCACACCCTTGAGGTGAACTACGGATGCCGTGAGACTGTGAGTGCAAGAGCTCCTTCCTATCAAGAGGACACAATTTCACCCAGGTGTGGTGATGTACACCTTAAATCCTAGCACTCAGGACACAAGGCAGTCAGATATCAGTTTGAGCGTGGCCTGGTCTACAGGGTGACTTCCAGAACAGCCAGAGTTACACAGAGAAAACCTGCCTTTAAAAATCAAAGGAGGAGGAGGTGGAAGAGAACGGAGTGGGAGGAGGAAGAAGAGGAGAAGAGGAAGAAGAGGAAACTATTTTACAGCCATCTTCCCTGACTTTCGACTCTTACATCTTTCTGTCTCCTCTTCTGGCATTGCCCTGTCCCCTGAGGGAGGTGGTGATATAGTCAGTTGTCCTGTTTGGGCTGAGAATTCCAGAGACCTTTTCTGTGCATTTTGACTAGTTGTAAGTCTCTGCACCAAACACCCTTCACTGGAATAAGAAGCATCTCCAATGAGACGTAAGAGCGACAGGACCTAATTTTAACGGGCAGAAAGGCAATTCTACAAAAGATTCTAGGATTCTTTATCTTTGCCAAGTCCTGCCTTGCATTCTTCAATCATAATTTAATCTGCTAAGTGGCCAATGCTCAGGAAAAAGTCATCTTCCAACTTGCTATTCTTCATCACCCTTGTTGACACACATATCCCGAGGAGACCTTTTGTCTCTCATGTTAGGGAATGGCTGTTCCCTCTGGTCATGGCACCACCATCTCCAGCTCCATCCTGCAGAGAGACTGCCCTGCCAATCCACAGAATAACCATGGCCCTAAGTCACAGCATAAGCAGAACATACAGAGATAGCCAGGTCTTGGCTAATGATAATAGGACTGTTGATACTTCCTAGTAGAAAGAGGCTGGGAGTGTTGGAGAGTCTAACCATTACTCTCTCATGATGCCTTCCCCTCCTCCCAGCTGCACATGGTCTTGAGGGAATATTATAGCATTAAAGAAGTGGAAGGATAGCTATAGGAGGGAGGCCATTAGTTAGTTCCTGGCGGCTTAGCCCCAAAATAATCTCACAGAAACCATATTAATTAAATCACTGCTTGGCCCATTAGCTCTAGCTTCTTATTGGCTAACTCTTATATATTAATTTAACCCATCTCCATTAATCTGTGTATTGCCACAAGGCAGTGGCTTATTGGGTAAAGTTCACAGCATCTATCTCCAGCGGCTCCATGGCTCCTCTCAGACTCCGCCTCCTTTCTCCCAGCATTCAGTTTAGTTTTCCCCACCTAACTCTGTTCCCCTAGAGCTCTGCTATAGGCCCAAAGCAGTTTCTTTATTAACCAATGGTATTCACAGCATACAGAGGGGAATCTCACATCAGCTAGTCAAGGGTGGGATTTTATCTACATGCCTTCCAGGAGGTCTACCATGTTGGGTAGAGTGTAGCTGTTTTTATCATCCATGTTCCTGGGAGTAAGCAACAAACTCCTTGGTTCACTAAGCTGAACTAAGACAGCATCCTTTCTTTTGTCTGGCACTGGCACTCTCTTTGCAGTGACTCCACATTTGTTCCTTTCTCCCCAGGAAAAGTAAAACAATATCACAAACACAGAGACTCACCATACATGCATTTGCTGGGCAATGCCATTTAGTAGCTTACACACTTCTTGAGAATAAAATTGTGTTAAAAATATTTGTAATTGGCCTATATTCACTGTGCATAGTACTGTTTCTCAAGGCCACGTTCCTGTAAATATTTAGAGTACTTTGAGCACATCCTCCTCTTACCCCTTCCCTTTCTTCCTCCCCCTCCCATCTCTTGCAGTCCTATTTGTTTCCATAGACAACTTCAATTTTCACTTTCACACCAAGTATAGACACTTGATTTATGGCTCTATATAAAATCTGAGATCTACAAATAAGAAAAGAACAGCATTTGTCTTTCCCTTCTCAGGTTGCTTTCGCTATCTGGGATCTGTGCTTCCAAATGAATTTTAGGATTTTGTTCATTTGTTTCAGTTTCTGTAAAGATGACATTGGCATTTTGATGGGAATTACACTGAATATATAGAAGACTTTGGCTGGATAACTATGTCCATATTTATGCTTCCAATCCATGAGTATGAGAGGTTTCCATCTTGTATTTTCTTCAGTTCTTTTCTTAAGCAATTTAAGGTTTTTATTGTAAAGCCTTTGCTTCCTTAAGTAGGTTTATTATGAGGCACTTTTATTTCTTTTCTTTTGACGTAACTATGAGTGGGATTATTTGTTTGATTTATTTTTTGACGTGTCGGTTGTTGGTATAGAGAAATGCTACTGTTTTCTTAAGTTTTAATTTTGTGCCCTACTACTTTGCTGGCTGTGTTTATCTTTGTAGGAGTTTTCAGGTGGAGTCTTTATGGATTCGCTTAAAGGGGATAGTTAGACTGTTTCCTTTCTTGTGTGCACCGTTATTTCCTTCTCTTGTCCTACTGCTCTGGCTGGGATCATAAGTGCTACATTGAATAGGCATGGAGTGAATAGGAAAGGGGAAAGTGGACACACCTGCCTCGTTTCTGATTTCTGTGAAAACAATTTGAATTTTTCTCCATTTGGTTGGCGACAGGCCTGCCGTCTACAGCCTTTGTCATATCCCTTCTATTTCTAGTTTCTGCAAGACTTTTAGCATCAGGTATGTTTGGACTTGGTTAAAAGCTTTTTTTTTTTTTTTTTTTTGTCTCTTGAGATGGTCGGTTGATACTGGCCCTTGAGTCTATTCGGTAATGAATTGCATTTATTGATTTGTAAACGTCTAATCATCCCGGAATCTTTGAATGGGGTGAATTTGATCATGGCGAATGATCTATTTGACATGTGCTCGAATTCAGTTTGCAAGCATATCATAGAGAAGGTTTGCATGGCAGCTACTCCGTGTTCTGTTGGATGAATAAGAACTGAAGCTGCCCAGGGCATTGACAAGAAGACAGTGCTTCAGCTGACAGCCTTGGGGAAAAGCTTCAGAGAGAGTCAGTTCTGTGCTTAGCCACTGCTATGTCCTTTGGTTTATTTTTCTGGGAGGGGGTGGCTTTTAATAAGCGAAATTCAGGCCAATTCAATGCCAGATTTTATAAGAAGGAACTTGGTGTGCCTTGAGTAAGGGGTTGAAATTTTTCATGTTCATTTCCTTTCTTCATTGTTATACAATGAAAGAAAGTGCATGATCCTGCCTAAGGGCCAGGCCCACTCTCGGGCTCTGGGCCGCTGTCTGCCCAAAAGTCCTCTAGGTACTGCCTCCCAGTGAGCTCTAGTCTAGCTGTAGAAAAGGACTGCTTTTTTTCCAACCCACAGACGCCACACTCTTACCTACCAAGCCTGTGGTGCCCCACAACTAAGTTTAGCCCACGTTCCTGATTTTTAAATAGTCATCTGAACCACAGGGGAAATTATTACCCACGGTTTCCTAGATCTGTGCAGGAAAGATGCTTCCCAACCTGGGTGCTATAAAATGATATTTGCTTGTCCCGGCTCCTTCCCAGCTAGGGTCCGATCACCCTTTGCCGGCATACATTTTGCAATACTTCTGGGCTTTCCTCACTCCGTCAGCATGCCAGCATGCTCGCTACATTTGGAATCGTAGCCAGCACTTGGCTTAACTCACCTTCGACTTCCAGCTAATGAAAAGGGATTTAGAATTGGCAATAGCAGATTCATAGGTGGTCTTGTATCACATTTGCCCTTCAGAAAAGAAGGAAGTGGGCCCCGAGACTTGGGCTGGGGAGGCTCCCCATTACAGCCTTAGTCTTGTATCAGATTATTGTAACCCATGAGTGTTTTAGTCTTGGATACCTACTTATATTGAAAGATGTTCCTATTTCCCTAAGTGTAGAGCCCCCCAACCATATTAAACTATGAATTTCCACATGTCTAAATGCACCCGATGTGAGTTAATGGACACCTTGCATCCTGTTGTTCTCTTGGTTAGAATACTTTTAAAAACTCATGGAATCTGGGAGTGGCGGCACACGCCTTTAATTCCAGAACCCAAGAGGCAGAGGCAGGCAGGTCTCTGAGTGTAAGGTCTCAAACCCAGGATAAATACCAACCTAAGGTACCTATTTAACATATCAAAACTGACCTGGTCATCAGGTTCTCCCAGCATCGCTCAGTCCCTACCTGTTAAGGGTATAGCTGGCATACCCTGCCTCCTACCCTAAACTTCTCCAGCCCAAGGACTAGGCTCCCCTTTCCTATATAATCCAGACTTTTTGTTTACCAGCCCCTTTTGGTCTACCCTTTGCCCTCCTGGTCCGTCTCTTGGTCAGTGGCTCCTCTCCCCTTCTCTCTCCTCTTTCTCCTCACGTGGCCTGGCTCAGGTTCACGTTCACTCTCACCTCTCCCAGATGTCTTTGCCTATGGCTATGCTCTCCCCCCAAACCTAGGGATGGTTGTGTGTCTGTCCATCCCTGTCCGCACCACACACCCCCTTCTCCTTTCACTGAGTTCAAGGCCAGCCTGGTCTACAGGGTGAGTTCTAGGACAGCCATGGCTACACTAGAGAACAAAAACAAAAAGGAAACAAAAATTGGTAATGGTGCCACAAGCCTATAATCCCAGAAGAACCATGAGTTTATTGGCTAGAGTTAAGTTGGAGACCAGTCTGAGCTACATAGTAAAAGCTGTTTCAAAACAGAAAGGGGGGGGATGCCTTAAAAAATGGTAGGATTTGTTTGTTTTAATGTGTTGATTTAGTACTTTTTAAAGTTGGCACCCTGTATCAATTAGCAACTTCCCAAATTATACTAGTCATTAAAGATAGAGAACCATGAGGAGCCTCCCTCTAGCAGCAAGCAGCTCAGGTCCATAGATTTCTCAGGGGAGGTTTCTCAGGGGAGGAGTCATTGGTCCCTAAAGTCACCTCCTGAAGTGTCCTTAAAGTCACAGAGCCCCAAGGGCATCAGAAACTATACAGAGGCTATGAATCGGCAGACAGTTGCTAAAACAAATCCAAACCAGGCATTCTTCTAAATATGTCTACCTTACTAATCCTCAACCACGTCTGCAGAACTGTGAGTTTGCAAGCCATATTCTGCCCAATACCACAGCTACTGGAAAGCTTAGGCTGGAGCGATGGCCGCAAAGCAAGATTCAGAGAGTGCTTAGGGACGCTATTGCAAAAGATGCCAATAAAATCTGCTACGGGTTGTGGAGGGAATGTAGAACTCTGGCCTCCCCGCGCTCCGAGAAGGTCACAGCCATCTGTGAACCCTGGGGCTATTGTCCTTCTAAGGCGAAGGCGGGGCCAATGGAAGGACAACAGTGCCTTCTACACCTGGGACACGACCTGTTAGAACTTGGGTAGCAAGGAGGAACTTTACACGCAGCCCACGCTCCTCAGTCAGTTTCTACAGCTGGACGTTCCAGTGTAGGAAATCTCTTCCTCCCCTTGGCTTGGGTCCCCCGGCTCCTGATGAAACTGTGACCCGCCGTCCCCTTCCCAGATCCTGGAATCCAGCCCTGTCACTCACCGCACGGCTGCAGATCACGTGGCAGAGTGTCCCAAGTGTGGCTATTGGTCCGTCCTGGGAGTGCTCATTGGCTGCGTCCGGTATTCACGGTTGAGGAGGGGGAAGGGCTAGGATGGCACCCTTCGTAGGGAAAGGTGGCTAGAAAGTTAAAGTGTGCCTCCGCCTGTGGGAGCCGGAGTCCAGAGTGCTGCAATCCAGGGAGCAGGTGAGCGGGCTGCTGTCGCACGGACCAAGCCGAGTCCCTGCCCCACTTTTGCCGTCGTGGTCGCTGTCACTGTCACCCGGGGCAGATGGTGGGGTGGGCTGGAGGGTCTGCCCTCGGTTCTCAAGAGCTGTACTCGGTACGTACCTCCCCAAGCCTCGAGCTCAAGGTGGAGGGCCAGGAAATCTGCGGTGAGGGGCGCGCGGGGGAGCCCCCCCTCTGTTCCCTGCCATTTGTCGTCCTACTTACAGTGACACGCAGGTGGTAGGACACCCTATCTGAGCTCGGGTAGCTTGTGGCTTCCACGTGGTGAAACATCTCGGGGACCCGAGCTGGGATGGAGTCTAGAGGGGTTTCCCGAGATCCCCGCACGGGATTAGCCCCGCCGAACGTGGCCAGGGAAATTGTCCTCAACAAAAAAAATGTGGCAAGTCCCAACATGGCACATTCCCAACCTGAGATTTGATACTTCTGGAGAATAATTCCAGGTTTTTGCGGCGGAATCTGGAGCCCAAATACAAGTCGGCGGGGCCTCAGTTTCCCGTTACGAGATGGGTATGAGAAAACTGTGTCCAAGCCCTGACTCCAAGTTGAGTGGATTTGTCCCTACTTTGGTTCAGGTCAACCTTTGCTGCACACGAACAAGGTAGTCTTGGGTCTTTTAGGGCGACAGAGTAGGGGTGAGCTCTACCCGGGAACGCGCGGGGGTGCTCGCGAGGCGTTGCTCCAGCCTGGGCCGTCCCGTCTCCAGGTCCCGCCCTGGGGTGATAACTTGGGCTCCTCCTCCTTGGTCGTCTCCGGGAACTAAGCCCAGGCCCTACCTCCGGGACACTCCGAGGCTCACGTAGTTCAGGGGCAACAGTCACCCCTGCCACTTCTCTCAGGCTCTCCCATGAGGCCAGCGAGCAGGGGCCCGGGCTGCGGCGCCGCGGGAGAGGTAGGTCCAGACCCAGGCGACGCCGGGAGATTTGGGGGCGGGGTGCAGACACATCACCGTCGGAGAGTGACTGGTGGGAGAATGACTCGCTGACCTGCACCCAGGGACTGTTCGCAGACTCCTTTTTAAACTCGGAGAAAAGACTGTGAACCGAACCGTAGTTTCAGAACAGTGGATGGTAGGCTCAGAGCGAAACAGAGAAGAAAAAAAACTTAAAAAAAAAAAAAAGACGACGTGAGTGGGCCCTGTCGCTGCGCGAGGGTCCAGGAGAAAAAAAGGGTTTCTTCAGCCTAGGCAGGAAAGGAAATGGTTCATTCAGTAAAGACGTGCAGGAGCCAGGGAGAAAGTGGAAACAGCTGAAGGACCACAGAAGTAGATGGGGGCCATTTAGGGGAAAGTTAGTGGAAAGAGAATTATCAGAGCCCTGTTAGCTACCCAGGAGGTCAGAGCTGGGAGGGATCTCAGAGGAGAAACCTCAAGGCCAGGGAGATTGTTTATTAAAGCTTGGCTGGACAGGGGCTTTCTTAGGCCCGCGCCCCACGGTGCCTTTGGACGTTATTAGGTGGTGAGGACTGTCTCGAATTATCTGAACCCTCCTTACTCAGTTCTATTCACAAACATCTCCAAGGATTGCGACGTACACAGTAAGGCTGTAATAATTAGGGTCTTTGTACAAAAGGGAGGCAATGTCAACTTTTTATATGGAAAATTACCAGCTAAACATTTGCAAAGAGAACAGAGGATTGCTGGAGGGGGGAGGAGTAGACGGTGCTGTCCACCTACGACCTGGCTGTGGATTTTTATATACTGTAGTGTTGCTGGTGGGTTATTGTTAGTATGGTTTTCAAGTCGGAGAGGAAGGTCATGGGGTTATTTTCTGTTCTGGCTCGTCAAAGATAATAAAAAGAACTATCGCTGGACTTCTAAGACTGCCCAGTATCTTGAGAGACCCCATTATTTCCCGAGAACAGGGAAAGTATTTCTACAAGGGTTCCAAACATGGCCCAGTCCCTCGTCAGAGGTCAACCTCTGAGGCATCCACGTTAAAATGTTCGACTGTCCTTGGGAAACAGCTCCTACTCCCAGGATCCTGTCCTGCAACTACTATCCCAGATCCTATGTCACACTCTACCGGCTCAAATGAACATCCATGTTCTCTGTTTCTGCTAGTTTCCTCAGTAGAGGAAAAGACTGGAGTGGTGAGGGGAGGTGAAGAGGGGAGTGGGGGGTGGGGGGATAGATGGCTGAGGTACTTCCAAGCTTGAATGGATGTGGATGTGTTTCCTGAAGCACCTGTCCAGGTGCCTGCCTTCGGGGACTTCCTACTGCCCGACTGTTTCAGTGGCTGGGAGTACTTCTAAGTGTCCATTATCACTGACACAGTCTGCCATGACATCCTGGGCAGAACGTCAGGAAAGCTAAATTCAAACAAGCACTTTGGTATACTGATTCTTGGATGAGAGTCAGGTTAATAAAAGCTGGAATGTTCTGTGAGGACGACATCATACCCTTGATAGGGGCCACAAGGGTAAATGTCCTTAAGTTGTAGTGATGGCGACACCCAGAAAAAAAAAAAATGAAGGGTTTCTGAGCCAGGCCTGCTTATGCAATTTCACGGGGCAGGAGTCCCAGTGATAACTCCTGGCCCATTATAACCTCACGTTCGCCTTTCATGGAAGAGTCTTGCGAAGAAAGCATATTTTATTCTTGAAAATACTACTTGGATAGTCTTCTTAGCCTTGGCTCTGGTTAGAAATGTCTCTCCGCCCTCAGTTCTTCCTGTTCTTACAGTTTGGTACTGAAGGGAGTCCCATGGCACATTTACATCCTGGGGTCCAACACTACAAACTCACCAACAGAGTCAGCTCCACTCGGGACTAGAACCCGGGGAGTCCTTCCGGGTCGCCAGGGAGGGGAGTCTTCAGTGCCCTCTGTGCTTTAGTGTGCGCCTCCACAGTAGCAGGACCACTTCGCGCCATTTTCCAACAGGGTGCTTCAAAGACTTTCAGGAAAGCGTGGCTGAGGCTGCTCCTAGAGTTTGCAGGAACTGAAGAGGGGACACTTGGCCTTGTGCTGCTGACTCAGACCAGGAGGAAGTGCCTGGCAGAGAAGGAACTCCGACTCCCCCACCCAACCCACTCCCAGCTTCTCAAGGGTGGGCTGTGGGGAGGCACTGGAATGTGGAGCCGTGCTGTTATGTGCCTGGTGTTCAGTTTTCATGCATATTTAAACGGCAGAAAAAAATACCTACGCTGAAGTTGAACCAGAAGGACTGTCTCTAACAAATTTTCGTAGTGGGCCAGGGAGAAATTATACCCAATTTGTTAAGTAGTGAGTCTTGTAAAATAAAGTTAGTCAGCTCTCTGATCATTTGTAAAGACAGTTTAGTCACAATTTCGCTTTCCAGGAACAACAGTCTTGTGCAGGGACGTGAGAACAGACCCAGCAAATTCACTCTGAAACTTTTCCCTGGAGGACTTCCTTCACAAGATGGGAAGTAGTGAGGCCTTGGTTTGTGGGTGCATGAAGCCCTTAGCCATGGCCACTTGGGAAAGTGCCCAGATTCAGAGGCAAAACAGGGTAACCAGGCTTCTTGTACCACAAAACCAATGTAACTATTAAAAAAAAAGTACAGAGGGAACCTGATATGTCTTTGTTTTCTCTCTCTCCCTCTCCCTTTCTCCCTCTCTCCCTTTCTCCCTCCCCCCACCCCTTTCTTTCTCTCTCTGTAGCCCGGGCTGTCCTGGAACTAGCTCTGTAGACCAGGCTGGCTCCAAACTCAGCAATCTGCCTGCCTCTGCCTCCCAAGTGCTGGAACCAAAAGCATAGGCCAGCACCGACTTTTTTTTCCTCACTACATTGGGTTAGCAAGCTTCAGAAGTTAATAGGAAGAGTATTTATTGAGTCAAATGCACCATCCTCCAGCACTTGCCAAAAGATGAGCAGCTTGTCAAAAGATGCCATTTTTTCAGGCAGCCACGGCAGCCTATGCACAAGGCCCCTCCCTGCCATAACACCTTTACCCACCAGATCCCTTCACTTTAGCCAGAACAAGGCAGATGTTTGGAACCTGCTGTCTCAGATTTGAGGTTTCAGCCCAGGTTTCCTTACTCGCTTCTTTAGCTCAGACCATTGTTATAAACCTGCCATTATAAGAACAGTAAAAGGGTGAATGGCTCTAGTGAGGTGTCAGGGTAGCTTTGAATGTCTTAAAGCTCTCTCTCTTTTTTTTCTTCTGATTATAGACGCAGTATTGTTTGAGATGATATAAGGAAACACAAAGCAGGAAACAACTTTAAGGAAATATGTCACAAACCTAGTCTGACATTTGTAACCATAAAATGGTCCCTGCTATCTACAGGCGGTGCGTAACAGGGTTCCCAGGCAGCCCTGGGGGTCTGCATTTTCTACACTCCCTGCAACCACAACCCTGCTCTACAGTCCCACGGTTCATCTGTCTTTCCGTGTTGTATGCCCAAGGACCTCGTTTACATCGCTGCTCTTCTACTTTGGGGTCATTATGAAGGAAAATAAAGGTTTCTTGAACAACAACATTGTAATCCTGCAACTGTCTGATACCCAAGATGGCTCTAAGTCCCTAATGGGCAGGTGGCAAATGTATCATGGATCTATCGACCAGGAGACAATTGGCTTCCTGGAAGAAGCAGGTCTCCTCCAGATGGGATAGTCTCCAATAGCTTAGAATAAATGGTGCACAATTTAAATAATTACTTATGGAATTTTTATTTTAATATTTTTGAAACACAATGGACTGCAAAGAGCTGAAACCATGGGAAACAACCAATGGGTATATACTATATCTGTATACATAATATTTTCTCTCTTATCTATTTGTGTACAGTTTTGTCTCCTTTTCACATTAACAATACATGATAACATTTTAGCTAGGCACAGTGGCCCATGCCTTTAATCCCAGCACTCGGGAGGTAGATGCAGGTGGCTCTCTGAGTTCAAGGCCAACCTGGTCTACAGAGTGCATTCCAGGACAGGCTCCAAAGTTACAAAAGAGAAATCCTGTCTTGACCACCCCCCCCCGAAAAAATATAGTCTTTTCTAGTTCTTTCCTAATCCAACAGGTAAAACAAACATTTCTGATATAAAATGTCTGTATTTTTTAATTTAGCTAATTAATTATAGACGAAATTTCACTATTTAACCCGGCCATCATTGAACCTGCAGTCTCCCCCAGTCAGCCTTCTTAGTAGCTGAGGTTACAAGCTTACACCACCACATTCAACTTCCTTTTGACTTTCTTAAATTACTTTTATGGCTGGATAGTTTGCATGGCGGTGAGCCACTTTTACATTTCTTTCAAAGTTTTAACTAAGCTAATATTTAATGTGATTGCATTTGCTATATATATATAT
>NC_022032.1:11128248-11139638 GCF_000317375.1 Microtus ochrogaster
ACCACACCACCACTATCCAGCTGGTTCTAATTTTTATGGCAACTGTTGTCACCTGTCTGCAAAGCAAATACCTCCTTGTATGTCCAAGTATAAAGAAATAAACTACTCAGTCTTTTTCTAAAGAAAGATAACTAGACCATAAAAACCTCCCCATAAGTTCAGTGAAAATAAATCCATGTCCATTCTCATCATTGAATCCCAGTGTATAACAGCATGATACCTGATGCATGGCAAACACCAAGTCAATATTTGTCTTAAAAATATGATGCTTTTGTATTATTAAGCCAGGATTTGCTATTAAAGCCATAAGGAGCTCACACTTTATACCTGCTAAACTGGTTATCTTTCAAAAAGATGAAAGTTGTAGAAATGCAAATTAATACAACTACTACAAAAATACTGTGGTGTTTTCTCAAAAAAATTAAAAATTAAGTGACTGTGTGACCCAGCAATTGTGCTACAGGGTGGTTATTCAGAGGGCAGGAAATCAGTGCATTGAGGTGACATCCATAGTTCCATAATCATGTAACACCACACAACGCCAAGATATAAAATCTAGCTAAGTGTCTCTCAGTGGATGAATGGACAAAGAACATGCCTTATGTATGCCCAGTGGAGTGCTGTTCATAGAGACAAAAATGGAATGGCGTCATTGTAGAACCATGGAGATTGAGCCTAGAGGGCACTGTGTTAAGTGCAATAAGCCAATCACAGAAAGGCAAATGCACATAGTCAAGTAGACTCTAAAAATTAGGCAAGACATTGAATATGTAATAGAACGGTGGCTACAATAGTCAGTGAGAATATAGATTTGAAAATTGCTTAGAGTAGATTTTAAATATACTCACCTCACCTCCCAAATACAAGGAAATGTGTGTTAAGTGTGTCAGCCATTCCACAAGGTGCGCATACGGTTTCTGTTGCATTTATTTATTTAGTGTGTGCCTGTCGCATGTGTAAAAGTCAAAGGACAGTTGTGGGGATGGTTCCCTCCATCCTCTGTGGGTCCCAGGGATTGAAGTGACCCTGTGAGGCCTGGTGGCAAACACCTCTGCTTGCTGGGTCATTTCTTCAACTTTGAAACAGAAACAATTTGTGTTTGTCAAATAATAAATAGACTTCAGTGTTTACCAAACACAATCATCAGATCAGCTCCTTGTGGGGCATATACTCCACATAACGGGGGGGGGGGATTCTTTCAGTCAAATAAATGAGTAATTGTGCAAACAATAGAAAACCATAATTCTTAATGCCCTTTTTATTTCCTTCTGTGGTATATTAGCATACAGGAGGGCCCAGGATATCCTAGCAGAAAAACTCATGAATTAGCCTTGAAACTATTGAGTTCCACGCTCTTCTCTTTGTTGTTTTAATCTTAGCTTCTCTTTCTAGCTGCCTACTCCCCTCCCCACCTTCTCTGAAACCTGTGTCCTGTTGAGACCACAGGGGAGTGCTCCAGCAGAAAGGTGGCATTGTTTGTCAGTCTCCGCCAGAGTGACTGTTTAAACACCTCTCTGACCTCTTTACTGTTTTCTCTCATCTCCCTTTGGCCAGATTTCTAGCCCGCTCGTCTAGTCCCGTGATGGCTGTGGACATAGAATACAGCTACAGCAGCATGGCCCCTTCTCTGCGCCGGGAACGCTTTACCTTCAAGATCTCCCCAAAGCTGAGCAAGCCCCTGAGACCCTGTATTCAGCTGGGCAGCAAGGACGAAGGCAGCGGCCTGGTGGCCCCCACAGTGCAGGAGAAGAAGGTGAAGAAGCGGGTGTCCTTTGCTGACAATCAGGGGCTGGCCCTGACAATGGTCAAAGTGTTCTCGGAATTCGATGACCCGCTAGATATTCCGTTTAACATCACCGAGCTCCTCGACAACATCGTGAGTCTGACGACAGCGGAGAGCGAGAGCTTTGTCTTGGATTTCCCGCAGCCTTCCGCAGACTACTTAGACTTCAGAAATCGGCTTCAGACCAACCATGTCTGCCTGGAGAACTGCGTGCTGAAGGAGAAAGCCATTGCGGGCACCGTGAAGGTCCAGAACCTGGCATTCGAGAAGGTTGTGAAGATCAGAATGACATTTGACACCTGGAAAAGCTTCACAGACTTCCCTTGTCGGTATGTGAAGGACACTTACGCTGGTTCAGACAGGGACACGTTCTCCTTTGACATCAGCTTACCTGAGAAAATTCAGTCTTACGAAAGGATGGAGTTTGCCGTGTGCTATGAGTGTAATGGCCAGGCCTACTGGGACAGCAACAAAGGCAAAAACTACAGGATCATCCGGGCTGAACTCCGATCCCCTCAGGGAGTGATTGAGCCATACAAGGGACCAGATTTTGGAATATCCTTTGACCAGTTTGGAAGCCCCCGGTGTTCCTACGGCCTGTTTCCAGAGTGGCCTAGCTACCTGGGCTATGAAAAGTTGGGACCCTACTACTAGTGAGTGCCCTGGACAGTCTGACTCTGATCCAGATGGGGTAGAGACCGCAAGACAAGAGTGAAGCTGAACTGCCACTGGGCAGGGTCTTTGAAAAGACAGGATCCTGTTCACCTCTTTTGTAAACCAGCAATTCAGGCACGCTTCCGTCACGGCTGGTTCCTTGCTCAGAGGAGAGCAGGTGAGCTGGTCCTCTGTGGCATCCAGGTTGGCCACAAAGGAAAGCACAGGACGGTGCCAGGGTGGTCTGGAGAGGAGCCAAGCGGGCAAGAGTGGAGGAAGCTGGCCTCTCCTCTACCATTGGATATGCGAAGTCAGTCACCCAGAGGCCACCAGTCTCCAGCCTTCTCCAGCCTGACCATTGACCTGGTGGGGGGGCCCTGCCCACCCTCGGGGGGGCGTGGGCTGCCCACCCTTACGTTTCTTCACGTTGCCGTCATTCCACATATCCTCAGAGTGGCCTTTACCCTGGCTCTGTGACACACTAGCCTGATAGCCCGCAACTGCAGAAGAGGGACGGAGGCTGCCCCGTTCTGTGCAAGCTCCTGCTCCACGGTTCCTTTCTTCTCCTCCACAGCCCAGCCAGTGATCCAGACAAGATAATCAAAGCAAATAAGTAGCTTGTGGCCGGAATAGGCATTTCCTCTCCCCTTTTCCTGACCCCTTCTTTATATTCCAATAGGGGGCACACACCAGTTACTAGAAAGTCACTGATCTCCTTTTGGAGTCAGCTTTGTGACCAGGTGGGACAGTCGAAAGTTCTAGCTTTTCCCCTTGGCTTTTGGGGGCGCTTTCTAAGCACTCAGTTTCACCCCCAAATTACCGGAAGGCTCAGTGACTAGCTCTTTGCCAGGCTGGTGCGTGAGCTGCTTTGGTCACGGGAGAATCGTAGCTCTCCTCTCCTGGAGCGTCCACTTCAATGCTGCATCTGAGACTTTCAAACAGCATGTTTGGGATATCCTTGAAGCCTCCAGAAAATGCTTCAATTTGTCACAGTATACAGTTACATTCGGAACGCTTCACAAGCCCCCAAGGACCTTGATTGGGAGCTTTTATTTATGATGTGTATTGTAAAGGGGAGGGGAGAAAAACCTCACCGAGTTTTTCTATGCTATTTTAAACGTTTGTCAACTCTGAGGTATCAGAGATGAATTTTTTTCTGAACCATATTGGACTGCAGTGTATTATCAAGTGGTATTTCGAGACTCCTGGAACTGTTACCATCGGATGGACCCCCACAACCTGTGATTTTCTCTTGGGCAAATTAAAATTACAGGGAAGTTGGAAAACTATTTTTACATGCATATTTGTAGAACTCTAGGGGCGTTGTTTTGTTTTGGAAAATTGGTAAAATGTCTGTTTAATTTTTTTCTTGCTGAAGCAAAGTTTCCCTGAGGCTAGAGGGAAAGAGGTGCAGAGTATCATGGATTCAGGGGTGCACGGGGAGGCGCTGAACATGACATCCTGGGCTCTCTGGCTTTGGAAGTTAGCATCAGGCAGGTAGCAAATGTTTTTGATCTTAGCATGTGTGATTTTTTTTTATCTTTTTTTTTCCACTTTTGAAGTTTAAAGTGTTTTAACTTTTTAAGTGCTATTTTGTCTGATTTTCTTATCCCTATATCTGGTATTGGTCTGTACCATGTGCTTTGTGGCCCTCCCAGATGGGTAGCGCTCTAGGGTTGCATGCTGATGTCTGTGGGAAAATCACATTCGTAAGTCGGGTTGAAGTCAGGTGGGGTTGTGCGTTGTATAAGCATGCCATATCTCTGCTAGATGGATGTACTTTAAGTGTTCCAGTTATGGTGATTGGAGCTGCTAGATTTAAATTGGATGCAAGCAAAACTGAGCTCTTATGGGTCATACAGTTCATCTTGGGCTAAGTTTTCTTTTCCTGCACGGTTACTCAAGAGTAGCAGACTAGAGATCATTTTCAGAAGAAAAGAGCCCCCACTAACTAGAGCATGAAGTCTGTTCAGTGGTGTGGAATGGTGTTCAGACATTCCGTGTCATAACATGAGATATGGTAATTCCACATTATTTATCCCCTCTGAAGCAGATATAAACCCCCTCCCCCTTTTACCCAGATTTGTCCCAGCTTTCTTGCTAGGGGCGCTGATTGAAAGCCCTTAGCCAGCACACCTGGGATAAGCACCCCAGCGCTCAGCCCAGAGGACGTGTCTTCACCTGCTTGCCAAGACTCTTCTTCACTTCCCTCCTCATTGCTGTCACTCACTGAGACTCTGAAGACTCTCTGTACAACCCTCCTCCTTCTGACCCAGTCTGTCCCGTGACTCTGAGATAGCCCCGGGAGCTGCCTTGAGAGACTACGCTTTGCTCCTAGCTAACCATTGTAGACAAACCTACACGCCTCAGAGGGTGACAGGCCCCTTGCTTGAAGATCCCTTGGCAAACTTGGCCTGGAGATCTGCCTTCGTGCAACCCTTGGTTACGGCGATGAATGGACCCTGACTCCAGTGTCCATCCCAGACACTATAATCCAGGAAGGGAAGGGCAACTCTATTTCTGTTTCATATTTATTTCCCCAAATCCTCTGGGATGCTTTTGCAGAATGGCTACAGTAAATAAGCTGGGCTACGAAATTTCATCTGGTAAAACAAGTTTTCCGTGCTTCTTACAAGAAGCATATGAGTGCTGTGTGAACTCTTTATAGGAAAGCTAGTAAGAAATAGTGGAAGTCTATAGCTCTCCAGAAATGGAAGCAACTTGAATCAACGGTTCAAGTTGTTTTATCCCTGAGATGTAAGCTGCATGCTGGCTGTTTGTTCCAGGAAGGTCTTCACGTACCTGGAGATAAGTTGTTCCAGAAATCATGGAATCTTCCCTATAGCGGGATCTTCCCTATGAGACAGTCTGGCAGCGGTCCTGAAGCAGAGGACAGGAAGTCAGGAGCGGTAGTTCCTCCTGCTGCAGGCTGTAAGGTACCCCCAGCTCAAACCACAAAGCTGTGAGTGTTTCCACAGTTTTGCTGCTCGTTCCCAGAGGACCCCCCCCCCGCCCCGGGCCATGAGGACTTCTAGACTATGACAGGATAGGATACTTTTGCTTAAATGTGAATATTCAGCGGATGGCTTGTCCTCCTCACCCTATTCCTAAAAGTGCCTTGTCCAAAACCTCCTGCATGGTTTTAAGAAATATTTTTGTACACAATGGTAGAGGGGAAATGCACTTTATAAAATCACAAGAATGGCTGTTTTTTTTGTGTGTGTGTGGTGGAAGAGAATGGATTGTTTGTATATGTCTCAAAAACAAAAATGTAATAAATACTGAAAAAAAAAAATCACCTGAAACTATCCTTCTATTTTTAGCGTCTGAGGAAGGGGAGCCACATTTTCAGTTAGTGGGGTTTTTTGTTTTGTTTACACATCTTGCTTTTTTTTTTTTTTTTAAGGTTTAGGTTGTATTCAGTGGATTTGGGGAAGCCAAAAGGCTTGCAGAGGGGAAGAGGCTCATTGCTTCCGGCTGTGTGGCAGTGAAGGCAGGTGATAGCCTTCGCCACTCACAGATGGGAAAGGGAACAGGGGTGACTGTTGTCCTCTACCCCCCAAGGTCATGGTTCTTTCTCCCCTCTCACAGTTCTTGAAGGAAGGGCGGACAAATGTGTGGGTTTGGACGATCGTGGATAAACTACCTGTGGCTGTCACAACTTTGAACGGCTTTGATCGCACAGCCTCGGTGTCCAGGGAAATAAGCCACCTTCTGGTGTGGCCTCCCTATCCCATTGGCTAGCAGACCCGCACCCTAAGTGAGATTTTCAGGAAGTTCTATAGAAAGGATGGGGGAGAAAGGAGGAAGGGTGAAGTGTCTGCAGCCCTCAGCCTTCCTGGGAAAGCTCACGGCAGCACAGCTGTGGGACGGGACGAACGGCAGGGCGGACAAAAAGTGTGCAGATGCCGCCACGAGCCCCGCACCTAATGCGCAGATACAGCCGCGGGCTCCATCCACAGCTGCGCGGCTTGAATGTGAAATGTCTTCCAGACTGGTCCCGAGCAGGTGGTGCTATCTGGGGAAGTGGTAGGAAGTTGAAAAAGGTGGAGCTTGGTTGGAGGAAATAAATCACTCGGTGAGGGGGAAGGGTGCCTTTGGGCACACCTTCCCCCACCCTCCTCTGGCTGCCCTGAAATG
Organism: Microtus ochrogaster; assembly: GCF_000317375.1. Classification (NCBI taxonomy): domain Eukaryota; kingdom Metazoa; phylum Chordata; class Mammalia; order Rodentia; family Cricetidae; genus Microtus; species Microtus ochrogaster. The sequence continues at coordinate 11,134,826 of NC_022032.1, forward strand.
AGCTACTTGGGACCCCCACCACTTCTCCACCGTGGTGTTCTGACTCACTAAAGGACCGCGGATGGCAGTCGAGTAAAGTGACCATGAACCAGAAGAGATCTTTCCTGTTTTTCCAGTTGCTCTCTAGGACATTCGTCACAGCTGTGTGAACTGACACACTAGCTCCCTTTCCCAAACCGTTACACACTGCGCACAGTTGCCGGTGCAGAGATGGAAAGAAAGGCGACATTGCTTTTTGCTAATGTGAAATTCAATAGAGCTTTATAGTCATAGTTGAGAATCGGTCACCTCATCTCTAAGATGACCGGAGTAAAAACAGGAAGTAAAAGAGAAACAATGTCTCCAGAATCGCAAATGCCCAACTCTGAACCCTCACCCGGCCACTGGTTGCTCAGCAACCATATGTAAAGCAGGGCACTTTTTTCCAGCACTCCTCAGTGTGTGCTGTGCTCGAGAGTATGCTGGTGAATCCAGAGGACCTCATAAGCCAGAGTCTGAGTCCTATTGCTTTCTGTTTTGTTTCTAGACAGTCTCTCTATGTGGTCCCGGGGGGGCCTGGGACTCGCTACGTAGACCAGGCTGGTGTGGAATTTAGAGATCTGCCACCTCTGGCTCCCAAGCACTGTGATTAAAGGTGTGGGCCACCACACTTAGCTCGGAGTTCTATTCTAATTTCAGCAATTGACCTGCCAGGCTTCTTAGACCTGGTCAAGGGCCCCCACTGAAGTGAATACAGATAACTGAGTGAGAATAAAGGAATTAGCAGCCAGAGTGGTGGAATGAGTATTTTAGATTAGCCGATTAGTCTTTCTCAAAGACTTCTGATATGGAGTCCTGTGAGAAGGACCGTGAATCTTGGGGTCCACAGTACTCTTGGACATTATTGGATTTAGGAAAATCATCATTGTTTAAGCTGCAAAGAAGAGCAGAGAACACAGTCTAGAGCAAGGGTTCTCAACCTTCCTACTGCTGTGACCCTTTAATACATCCGTTCCTCATGTTGTGGTGCCCCCACCCTAGAATTATTTTCATATTTCATATTGTGTTTCATATTTGCTACTTCATCACACTAGTTTTGCTGCTGTTGTGAATTGTAATGTAAATATCTGATATGCAGGATATCTGATATGTGACATCCCCCCCAAAAGGAGTGCAACCCACAGGTTGAGAACCTGGTCTATACGGATAAAGATGAGGGCTGTTATAACATTCTCTCACCTCTCAGGGTCCATTAGGAAGAAGACACGTTTGTTTGTTTTTGTTCTCTCCCATCCCCTTGAGCAGGTCCATTGTGCAGAACTGGGAGGAAATTGGAGATAGGAAGCAGGTTTTCACAGAAGAACCACTCCCTTCACAAGATGGCAATAAGCATGGTCATCTCTCCCAAGGACTTCCTGTGTTTGTGCTAGAACCACAGAGTAGTAAGCATAAGAGGGAGAAGGAAATGTCTATGCCTGTCACCTGGGACATCAGGATGTGACTGATGGACAGAAACATCCACTGGACCTGCGGTTACCAAGGTTGGAAGTGGGAGAGAAGTGAGAGTCTTGGCTTTTCTTTTCCCCACCCTAAAATTGTTATTGTTGTTAAAATTGTATAAGTTGTCTTAGTTAAGGTTTCTGCAGCTGTGAAGAGACACCATGGCCACAGCAAATCTTATAAAGGAAAGCATTTAATTGGGGCTGGTTTACGGTTCAGAGGTTTAGTCTGTTGTCATCACAGCAGGAAGCATGGAAGGGTGCAGGAAGACATGATGCTAGAGAGGGAGCTAAGAATTCTACATCTGGTTGGCAGGAAGAGGGAGTGACGCTGGGCCTGGCTTGGGTTTCTGAGACCTCAAATCCCACCCCCAGTGGCACACTTCCTCTAACAAGGCCACACCTCCTGATAGTGCCACTCCCTCGGGGCCATTTTCATTCAAACCACCACACTAATATAAGACAGGAAAGCCTTGGGCAAATTCCATTCTTCTCTGTCACCATCCTCGGAGCAGGAGAGCAAAGGAGGCTCAATATATAGCTCAGGCTATCCCAAGGGAATCATCTGGCAAGCTCCATGCTTGAGTTGAAGTCATTCTACAAATACCGATATGCCTCTCTCAGACTGGACCTGTTGAAATAGGAGCAGCAGGCCGCTTTCCACCACCCAGCTCCCACATGGCTAGCTTTATACCCGAAATAACAACACACAAATTGTATTCTTTTAAACACTGCCTGGCCCATTAGTTCCAGACTCTAATTGGCTAATTCTCACATCTTGCTTTAACCCATATTTAATAATCTGTGTAGCACCACAAGGTGTGGCTTACCAGGAAAGATCTTAACCTGCATCTGTGTCGGATGGGAGAATCATGGTGACTGCCTGACTCGGCTTCTTTCTCCCAGCATTCTGTTCTGTCTACTCTGCCTACCTAATTTTCTGTTCTATTAAGGGGCAAGGCAGTTTCTTTATTAACCAATAAAATAAACACAAAACAGAAAACTCTCCCACATCATGGACCTTAGACTGGACAGACTTTCTAGGGGCCCAAGATATCAGTAATGATCTCCAATGTTGGTTGTCTACATAAAGTTCTAAGACAGCGGCTCCCAACCTGTGGGTTGCAAGCCCTCAGGGGTCATATATAAGATACCCTGCCATATCAGATATTTACATGCCTGTTCATAACAGCAGCAAAATTACAGTAATGCTGTAGCAATGGAATAATTTTATGGCTGGGGTCACCACAGCATGAGGAACTGTATTAAAGGGTTATTATTTCTGGTGAAAGGTCCTGGGAAGACACAGGAGAGGTGACTTGCTGAAGAGATGGGTCAGGAGGTTGTTCTCTTTCTGGGCCTTTGGAGAAGGCAGTCTGCTTGTGACTATAGTGTGCAGCAATCTGTCCTGGCAGGATACTGCTTTTCTGGGCATGGGGCAGGCAAGGAATTATTCTAACAGCGGTGGCTCAGCCCTGTGGTTTCGGTATGTTTCTGTAGCTTGGGTTTTCTGTTTCCTAATTGTAGTACTGATAGCCAAAGCCCTCTGGAAATTATAGTCAATTTACTCTTCACAGTAGCATGCTTAGAAAGAAAGGGGTTATTAATGGTTTGGGCTTACTCCCTACTATGGCCTTTCCTCACTCTACGACACTCCTGTGCCCAACCTCAAGGGCATGCCAAAACTCCCAGGGGAGTGCTGGGGACAGACTCTGGAGCCTTGCAGTATTCCAGATCCAAGACTCAGGTAGTAAGGCCAACATGCTGCGGAGAATTTTGTCAGCTATGGATGCTCAGCTTCTGCCTGGACAAGTTCAAGAGGCCTTATGTACCTAAGAGACCAGGAAGGTGTGATCCCATCTCTGAAGCCTCTAGACATCGCCCCAAAGGTCCCTCTTCCTTCCTGGTGGCAACCATGCAGTGAGGGAACGGATGTTCTGTCTTCTGCTTTCTAATGCCTTCTCCTGGAAGTACTGACCACTAACCAAGTAGTGAAGGTGATCTGTCGTGCTAGGAGGATCTTTATTAGTGCAAGGTCTTGAGGAGTCCCTTCTAGATCCTAAAGTCAGTGCACCAGCAAAGCCGGCTTGCATTTGCAGTATCTGCTCCTGGTTGAGACTTCTTTGGAACAAAAGGAATACCATCTTCATTAGGGATATTGCAGTGCATTGCTGGGGTGGGTGAGAAGCCACCCTCTCCATCGGGCTCCTTCCCAGAGCCCCTGATTCTGTCACCTTTGTCAAAAATCCTGGCCTTTTTAGATATGATACTAAGCCATTAATAAAACTAGTATATCATCTTATTAGAAATTATTTTATCGCTGAGAGGTGGCACACACCTTTAATCCCAGCATTTGCTAGGCAGAGACAGGTAGACCTCTGAGTTTGAGGGCAGTCTGGTCTACAGAACAAGTTCCAGGATAGCCAGGGATACACAGAGAAACTCTATCTCAATGACGCCCCTGCCAAGAAATTATTCTTTTAATTTTAAGTTGACATAAATATTAAGAGGCAAGTTGTGGCATCTTCATCCGTGTGTGCCGTTAGACTTTGTTCTCAATCATTCTTCCCCCTGCTGACCTTCCTGTGCTCCCCACTTTCAGCTGGTTCCCTTCTGTCCGACTTTTCTTGCTGTTGCTGTGATAAACACCATGGTCAGAAGCAACGGTGGAGGACTGGGTTTATTTGGTGTACCTGTCCAAGTCACTGTCCATAATCGGGAGAAATCAGGTTGGGAACTCAAGCAAGGATGGAGCCAGGCGCCAGGAGGAAGCAAACCTATGGCTTACTCAGCTTGCTTTCTTATCTAACCAGAGACACCTGCCTAAGGGGGGCAGTGTCCAGTGGGCAGAGCCCCCTCACAGCACTCATTAAATAAGAAAACTACCCCATAGATTTGCCCTTGGGTCAATTTGATGTAGGCAATTCCTCAACTGAGTTCCCAGGTGATTTTCATTTGTGTCAAGGTAACAAAACCAAACCTGCACATCTTCCTTCCTCAGGTTAGCCCCGCTCTCTTTGGATGCTTATCCCGTGCTTTCCAATACTCTATTCCTCCACTATTTTTAAAATCAACTAATAATCGTCATTGGTCACTTATTTATTGAGCCCAGTGTTGACACTCCTAGCCAATTGTCTTTGTGTCAACTTTAGAAACCAGCTCTGCACATTTACACATGCACCAAACCCCTATTCATGTGAATTCTGCAGGGGCTTTACTTATCAATTGATCAATCACTTTACTGCATTGAACCATCATATCTTATAACACTCATGCATTATATGAGAGAGAGGTGGGGGGGAGAGAAAAAGAGAGAAGGGGAGGGGAAAGGAGAG
>NC_022032.1:11140013-11145053 GCF_000317375.1 Microtus ochrogaster
GGTTTCACTGTAGCTAACAAGCCTGTCCTGGAACTAGCTCTTGTAGACTAGTCTGGCCTCGAACTCACAGAGATCCGCCTGCCTCTGCCTCCCGAATGCTAGGGATCAAAGGTGTGTGCCGCCACTGCCCAGCAGAAGTGTCTTTTCTTGCAAAGACACCTGCACGAGTTGACTTGTCTGCCCTGGGATGGTGTGATTTCTTCAGAGGTCCTTTAGTCAGGAAGCGTTCTGTCCTCATGAGGACAGCATGGAAGGTGACGCTCTGCTGTCTGTGACCGGGCTGGGAGAAAGTGACAAAGACACTCCTGCTCCTGTCTGCTGACAGAGCCCTCTCCTACCTCAACCCTTCTTCCCAGACAGAGAATGCAGAGATGCTGTCCCCAGTGGTAACCAGTGCTGAGCATCAGGGAATGCAACCCAGAGTTAACTGGTACTCCGCCAACTCTATGGAGCAGTACAATCTTTTCTTAAACCAATTTTCTTTTTTTTATTGAAAAATAATTGTTTTCATATAATGTATTCTGATCATGGTTTCCCCTCCTCCAGCTCCTTCCAAATTCTCTCACCACCCCCAAATCTATGCCTTTTTATTCCTTTAGAAAAGTAACAGGCAAAATAAAACAAACAATAACAAAAAATCCCTAGGATGAAAAAAAAAAGCATAAGAAACACAAAGACACGTATACACCCCAAACTAGGCAAAATAGCAAAGGAACTGCCAGACTTGGGGTGAAGGGAATGGCAGTGGCATCCAACCCACTGGCACCTAAAAGAGAAGAGTGCCAGCAGGGCACTTCAGGAGACAGGAGACAATATGCATTTCCCTCCCGTAGGCGCTTCCCAAGTTTTCTGTGCTCTAGAAACAAGTGTGAGAACCTGCACCAGTTCTGCCTCTTGGGTTCCCTAACGCAGCTGAGCAAGGGCCGGGAAGAGCAGGCAAAAGCAAGCTGAACAAAACCTCTGCTGGATGTAACTCTAGATCATGGGAGCAGATTCTGGTTATGTTTTGGCTATATCATCAAGGAGAGTTAGCATCTTCTTTCCCCAAACATTTCACAGAAGCACAGCTGGATTTCATGGAGTCGTACATACGTGCCTTTCATTTACATTCATAAATTAAATTGTTTGGCAAGGCAATTTCTGGTTCATACTAAAACATTGCATAAAAATAAAGTCCTGGGTGTTTCTCTGCCCCCGGGTTGTGATTAGGACCACAAGTTCCGGGGAGAATGGACAGAAAAAGTCATGTTGCGTCAAGAAGCTATTTATCGACGGTTACTTTAATTTTACCCCGAATTATGCATACTTCACTCCATTTCTTCGTATGAAATCCAGCTGAAGATAGTGTGTTTCTGTTTTAAAAATAAAATCGATACTTTGAGATCACTGTTGGTTCACATGCATCTGGAGGAAATGAGGTAGCAAGATTATATTTATATATGACTTCCTTACTTTCCACACCAGCAACATATGGCAAAACCGTAATGTAAAGTCATAACCAAGCTGGTGACATTTATCCAGGTAGATACGAAATAATCTCTCATGTTGGTCTTCTACAGTCTCCTCAAATTTCCCCCTCCACTCCTATCCTTTCCAACCATGGTCCTTAATTCCTAGCTGCTACCAAGCTACTCACTGCTTCTTCATCCTTCCAAGGATGCAATATAAATGCAATTGCATAGATATGGAGAGAGTGGACAACCTTGTCTTGATCCTGATTTCAGTGGGATCATTTTGAGTTTCTCTCCATTTATTTTGATGTTGGCTGTAGGCTTGCTGTATATTGATGTATATTGCCTTTATTATGTTTAGGTATGCTCCTTGTATCCCTGCTCTCTCTCCAAGACCTTTATCATGAAGGGATGTTGTATTTTGTTGAAGGCTTTTACAGCATCTGATAAGATGATCATCTGGTTTTGGTTTTTCTCAGTTTGATTATATGGTAGATTACATTGACAGATTTTCGTATGTTGAACCATCACTGCATATCTGGGATGAAGCCGACTTGATCATGTGGATGATTTTTCTGATGTGTTCTTGGATTCAGTTTGCCAGTATTTTATTGAGTATTTTTGCATCGATGTTAATGAGTGCTGAAAGACACTTAAGGAAATGCTCAATACTTAGCCTTCAGAGAAATGCAAATCAAAACAACTCTGAGATTTCATCTTACACCTGTCAGAAAGGCCAAGATCAAAATCACTGATGACAACTTATGCAGGAGAGGATGTGGGGCAAAGGGAACACTCCTACATTGCTGGTGGGTCAAACTGGTACAGCCACTTTGGATATCAATAAGGCAATTTCTCAAAAAAAATTAGGAAACAATTTTCCCCAAGACCCAGCAATACTACTTTGGGCATATACCCAAAGGATGCTCAGTCATGTGCTCAACTATGTTCACAGCAGCATTGTTTGTCATAGCCAGAACCTGGAAGCAACCTAAATGCCCCTCGAATGAAAAATGGATAAGGAAAATGTAGCACAATTACATAATGGAGAACTACACAGCAGTAAAAAACATAATGACATTTTGAAATTTGTGGGCAAATGGATGGATCTAGAAAACATCATACTGAGTGAGGTAACCCAGACCCAGAAAGACAAATATAATACATACTCACTCATAAGTGGCCTTTGAACATAAAGCAAAGAAAAACCAGCCTACGATTCACAATCCCAGAAAACCTAGACCACAAAGAGGACCCTAAGAGAGACAAACATGGATCTAATGTACATGGGAAGTAGAAAAAGAGATGATCTCCTGAGTAAATTGGGTGCATCAGAATCTTGAGAGAGGGTAGAAGGAGAGGGGAGAGGAAGGGAGTGGAGAAAAATATAAAGCTCAAATATATATATTGCAATTACACAGAGTATAACTCATGGGATTTGCACTCCGTGTGTGGCCCTGTAGATTTCTTTTTTAAATGTTTCCTGGAGTACACCATTAATGTCTTCTGGACCCAGACATTTTCTTTCTTAAGTCTTTAAAGTTACAAACTGAATACCTTTAATAGTCACAGCACCTAATAATCATTATTTCCATGAATTATTTTTGAATTATTTATGAATTATTTTTGCACAGACGGTTGCAAAATAAATATCGAATAGGTTTTTTTCAGTCAATTTTCATTTTCCATAGACTATTTCTAAATTAAACAGGAAATCGAAATAATCAATCATAAGTAATCATGCTTACATAGATGAGTACGCTTGTCTGCTGTGCACTGTTGTTTGCATACTTCCATTACTTTCATAAAATACCGGTTGTCACATTACAGTCATTTCAAGTTCCACTGAAGTATTCCAACAGCAATTGGGAAAACATTGATTTCCGTGTTCCCTATTGTCTTTTCTACCTTTGACAGCGTGTAATTTTGTGGCTCTATTATTATTGCTTTTCTTCTTAAATACAGCACAAGGCTTATTAGGCATGAATGCCGGGTATTTTGAAATGAATTTCCAAACTATATTTTAGATCATTTGCATTTATATCCAATGCAGCCATTTTCACAGAGAGAGGAAGAGAAACGAAGAATAGGAAAAATTACTTTGCCCATATTTCAGGAATGGAGATGATTTTGGAAAGAAAGGCAAGTGCGGAAAGAGAGTCTGGCTATTGATCCTTTGGTACAAACGCTGTGACATTTTGTTTAAAAAAAAAAATCCAAACTCTAAAATATGAAAAGGTCACTGAGAACACTGGGCTTGCCGGCCACTGCAGTCCTCCATCACTGGGGACTGGATGTCTTGGGTGATTGTGGTCTTCTGTGGTCTCAAAAGGAAGCAGAAGGTAGTGGATGCCAGGCTTCTCCTAGCTGTTCCCTGAGCTGGGGATGCAGCAGCCCATGGTGCCTTCTGCTGTTCTCTCGGTCTCGGGAACTGCAAAAGCAGAAAACAATAAAACAGGGGAAAAGAAGGGTGAACTCCAGTATGAAGATGATGGCCTGTATTATAGGCCATGGTGCCAGTTTTCCTTGTCAATCTTTGCTCTGTCTATCAGGATGTGACGATCTCACGATTATGCACAAGCATCTGTGGATGCTGAGAGATCAGGAAGACCAACCTTCCATCTCACAAGTGCAAAGCGTAAGTCCCAGAGAGGCTAGGAGAGCTGCTGAAAGTCCAGCCAAAAATTCACGGCGGAAGCCAGTCCAGAACGAATGCCAGTTCTGTATCCTGAGCTGGAATGTCTGGCTTCTAGGTGCTGAGATGAAGGTAATCCAGTTCCAAGAACAGCGATAAGGTTTCCACATGTAGATGAGGATCATTCTTGCATCAGCATCAATCAACCTATGAGCTAGGCAAGGAGGCAAAGCAGTGTGGAAGGAAAAAAGGTGATGAGCAGAAGGGCTGTGGTAGCTCTCAGTGTGAGTCTTATGCATAGTGAGTAAAAGTGACTGAAGCACTGTAGAGAAATAGGTGCAAACCCTTCCTCGCTGTCACAGGTCACAGTCTAGCGGGGAAAGCCTGGAGTCATCCTATGAGTCAGCTCCTACCTGTAACTAGCTATATGTGGCTCCAAAGATTCACCATTCTGTCCTTAACCCTCAAAGAGCTTACACTTGATCCAGAAGGGTTTGGTAGGAAAAGGAAGCACCTCGGAATAACAATGAAGCCTAAAAATAGGGAAGTACTTAATTGTCTAGCATTGATATCAAAACCAGTTCTCTTGATGTCTTATTTTCTTCTACATTGTGCATCCTGCCAGCATTTGGATCTGGGCTGTGGGTTTCAGTAGGATATATATCTTAGATGGGTGTATATGCCATAGATGTGTTGTATATATCAGCAGATGGGTGTATATACAGCAGAGGAGTGTATATACAGTAGATGGATGTATATACCCTAAATAGGTCTATATACCATGGATAGGTGTTTATACCCTAGATGGGTGTATATTCGTAGATGGATGTATATACCGTAGATGGGTATATATACAGTAGATGCGTGTATATACCTTATATGGGTATATATACAGTAGATGGGTGTATATACCCTATATGGGTATATATACAGTAGATGGGTGTATATACCCTA
>NC_022032.1:11145323-11160235 GCF_000317375.1 Microtus ochrogaster
TGGGTGCCTGGAAGTAGAATGTATATACTCTAGATGAGTGTCTTGAAGATAAAGAAGCAGCCACATAACCACCATTTTTCCTAATGGTTATTTTGTTCTGATCTATTGGTGCTCACAGAACACGGTCCCCCATAAACATGATGAACAGACAGACATTAATGCCTCACAAACCGGACCCCTATGTATGAGTACCCTTTATATTTCTTAGTGTGCGTGTGGTAGAGGGCTTCATTGGCATGTGAGTGGGATGAACTGCTGTCACGCAAGACTGTCCTATAAGCAAGCGTGAGTGCAATCTCTTGGTGCAGCCAAAAAATCAATTGTTTCTTGTTCTCATTTCATTAGGCCCGGTGCATGTCTAGACCAGTTGACAGGCATTCTGCTGACTTAGCATTGTTAAAACCAGCGCTGACAACTCCATTCGTGCTATTAGAGCCAGGGCCAAAATACACTGCAGAATGCATAAACACCACCTCCTCTCACCCTCCTGGCCATCATCACAGTTCTGAGGTAGACTTGGTGCACATAAGACCATTTTGTTTCAACCTTAGTGTCTTCTAGGTAGCCAGGCTGTCTGCCTTCCAGTTTCACTGCTAAAGTGCAGCCTTGAACCAAAGGGGAGCCTTGCCAACAACCCTGGTTTAGCCATCACCTACTTTTCCTTCAGATTAAGAAACAGCATCTTAGCTTACGTCCTCTCTGTCCCCATTCAGCCCCTCAGGCACTGGGAAGACCAAGCGCATGTGTGAGAGTGGCCAGAGCAAAGAGAGAGAGCAGGAAGCAGGGCAGCAGGCATCAGCTGGCCATGAGTCCTGCTAAGCACAGTGTCAGATCGGGGGGAAAAAGGCAGCACCATGCAGTGGAGAAAGGAGATGTTTACAGGGCAGTGAGCAAATGAATAAAGGATGCCAGGACCAGATAAATGGGGACAAAAGTGTAGCTAAAAAGGCATGTGTACATACATATGGGTACGTGTTTGTGTGTGTGTGTGTGTGCATGCATGCGTGTGTGTGTGTGTGTGTGTGTGTGTGTGAGAGAGAGAGAGAGAGAGAGAGAGAGAGAGAGAGAGAGAATGAAAACACCTATAGCTCCTAGCTCTGTCCACCGAGAGAGCCTAGAAGCAGCAACACTCTAGTAGCAAGAAGATCCCAACACTCAGATCATGGCTTCTAAACCATCTATCACCAAGAACAGAAATCAGAGCCCTGAGAAGACTGGCTGGCCCAGAATTAGGTCAGGAAAGGTGTCAAGTGTCTTAAAACAACTGTGGAGAAGTCGCTGAAAGGGCTGAGAAGGCAGTTCAGTAGAATGATACTTGACTGGTTTACATAAAGGCCCTGGGCTCAATTCCGAACACCACCCATGCATGCACGCATGCGCGTCTGTGCACACACGCACACAGTCACATGTCAAAGGACTACACACACGTACAGAGTCACATATCAAAGGAGCACCACAGTCACATGCTTGGGACTCTGTCAAAATCTAGGTCAACTTGACTATCAAAATAATGAATGACAAAAAAGGACTATAATCCATTGAATAATGAATGACTTACAAAAGAGTTTTAAGACGGGAGATGAGACAGTTCATCCTTCCACGGCAATGCTGACTGCTAACTATGCAGGGAGTGTCGTGATACAATTAGAAAATTACCACTCGGTAAACATCTCAGCAAAAAATCCATCAAGAAGCTCACGCTGGTGTGAAACAAACACACAAGGGCTGGAGGACACGACTCTGTCAACAAAGTGCTCGCCGTGCAAACACGAGGGCCTGAGTCTGAGCCCCAGCACCGGCATCAAAGGCCAAGTGGGGCAGTGCACACCTCTGATCCCACAGCTGGGGTATAGATGAGAGGACCCCAGGGGCTTACTGACAGACCAGTCTAGCTGCATTGGCAAGTTCCAGCTTCAGTGAGAGACCCTGTCTCAAGAAATAAAGGGGACAGTAACTGAGAAAGACTCTTAACATGGAATTCCAGCTTTCACACATACGTGCACACACATGCATGTGCACACATGCACACACACACACACACACACACACACTAGGTGAGTGCAGACTGGGTAGTGGAATATTTTCATAATACTAATTACATTTTTTTAAGTAACTTTTAAAAACGGTGACAAACACTGCCTCAATCAAGTCACTACCACCAGCACTGGGACAAATTCACATCAAGGGTCACGTGGTAAATGGGCAGTAAGGAGATCACAGCATCACTTCTGTAACATTTTTTTTACCAACAACAACAAAAAAAAAATGCATGACTCAGGTTAAATTATGAGGCAGCACAGGGAAAATCCTGAGATGATCTGTAATGAGGTCCTCCTCGTGAGGGTTGGGGACACAGTGCTCCGAGAAAGGAGCAGAGGGGGAATCTAGGTCATACGGTCATGAATCAACCCGTTAGTAGCAAATACACCATAGGCAGAACTCGAAAGGGACCAAGACAGAAGACACACAGAGTTCTTTGTACCGTTGTATCTTTTCACAGACCCAAATGGTTTCAAACAAACTGTTCTTTCTGAATGTTAAGACAGACTGATAACCGAGGTTGTTTCTGAACTGTGAAGATGGAATAGTTGGCGGTTGTGGGTGCATCAGTGCTTCTCAAAGGGCGTTCTGCATAGGAACGACAGATTACAATGGCTACCAAACTATGTCAGCTAGGGGAGTTTCACACCACAGTGTATGTCAGCCTCTCTGTCAAGAACATTGTCACTGGGTGGTGGTGGCGAACACCTTTAATCCCAGCACTCAGGAGGCAGAGGGCAAGCAGATCTCTGAGTTTGAGGCCAGTCTGCTGTACAGAGCCAATTCCAGAGAAATCCTGTCTTTAAAATCAAAACGAAACAAAAAAGAACATTGTTTTTTTTTGGATGACAGATTTCTCAGAGCCCAACTTTCTCTATGAAGAGAATAGATTCTTGATTTATATTCTGGACCAAGCCTCAGAGGCATCAGAGGCAAATTGTGGTGATATTTTGCTTATGATCTAACAAATAAAGCTTGTCTGAGGATCAGAATGCAGAGCTAGCCACACTAGTTAGCCAAAGAGGCCAGGCAGTGGTGGCACACACCTTTAATCCCAGCACTCTGGAGACAGAGGCAGATGGATCTCTGCTAGTTCAAGGACACCCTGAGCTACACAAGATTGATCCAGTCTAAAAGAGAAACAGAGCTCACCCAAAGGTCACACACTTTTAATCCCAGGACTAGGGAGGTGGAGACAGGAGTGTTATGGCTGGGCAGAGAGAGGAATATAAGGTGGGAGGAGGTAGGAGCTCAGTGCAGTCAGCCTGAAGGAGTTTGGGGAAGCAGTCAGTCTGAGTAGCAGTCTGAGGACTAGCTCGCCCCTTTGGTCTGAGCATTGGTAAAGGTAGGAACTCCCTAGTGGCTGGTCATTCTGCCTCTCTCATCTTCAGCATCAACCCCCACATCTGACTCTGGGTTTATATTATTAAGACTAATTAGAATTCGGGCTACAGCAAATCGAGTGGTGCTGGGGTAAACGGCAATGAAACATGAATGGACACATCATAACAAAGGCTTTTAAGTAGGAGGGTTCTCTTAAAAGATAGTCACCATTAAAAGAGCATCACCAAGCACTCGCTAAAGCATATTGGATGGACAAGATGGACCGAGCATCCCCATGGTCCAGGGTGGACCAAACGGCCCACTAACCTCATGGCCATCACTTTAGTCAAAGTGACTTCCATCTGTTGGCATCTCCAGAGTCCCCAGGGGAGAAGAAGGGCTTGCCACACTCCCTCAGAGCACCACTGACTTGTCAGCAAATCTACACTGCTGACTGTTGGAAGAAAGGGGAAAGTCACTACTCAGGAACTGTGCTTTAGCGAGTTATTGAAGGGGAAGCGTTTTGCACAACACTAATGAAAATCTCCCTCGGGCCTAAAAAGAGACATTTCTTATAGCTATCATGTTTAGCCCTCATGTCTAGCAAAGTGGAAAACAAACATCTGCACTTCATTTTAAAAGTTCTTAGTCGTCTCCCCCCCCCACAACTCTCTTCTTTGAAAAGAATCTCGGTTAGCATGCCCTCCTCGTGTGATTGCAGAGTTTTTGCAGTTCGCCTTTTGGGGTGATTTTATTTGCTCATTCCAACCTGTTCTGTTGCTGCAGCCAAGAGTGCAAGCTGCCATGGTAAACAGGAACACATGCTTTATGGTCTGTCCTTCAGAGCTGCAGAGAGTTCAAGATTCACAGCTCTAGGCTAAAACTCCACACCGGGTTCCATGACCTTTGACCCCATCCAGGTCAACCACAGGAGCGGGCAGCATCTCCTGTCAGCCAAGAACTGTCAGCAATTGCTGCAGAGATCCCTGTAAATCGATTGTTCTGGCTGCACTACTTCTGGAACATCTGGAGGTAGCCATAAACATGAGGACGTGTGCCCAAGGTGGCAGTGCCAGCCAGCACTCTTTGTCCTGGATCCCCAGAGACAGTGTCACCAGATCTGCTCCGTCCGATGATGTGCTCAACACAACGGGAGCAGAGAGTTCTCCGAGATCATCAAGACCCGAAAGCCAGGTCATCTTGTGGCAAATGTAACTGTCAGTACAAGTAGAGGCCTTGGGATGGGGTGACATCTGACGTACCATTTCAGTTTCAAAGGAAGCCCATGATGGATGCTGACATAGGTTCTCCATCATCTAGCCTTTGCCAACATCCATGGCCCTTGCCTCCAACTGATGCAGTGCACCCTTCCACCTATGCCAAATTGCCCCACACCCCATGCCATTCCATGCTTCTCTTGTCGCTGAGAAAAGGGCCAGCATCCAGCATGGAGTGGCTCCTCCGGCCAGGCTGTCAAAGCAGACCCCTTCCTTTACGTGAACCACACAGTTCTCTGCCGTTCACTTTTGGCCAGTTCTTTCGAGCTGAACTTGACCTGTTTCCCATAGAGGAAGACCTGACATGTCTCAGAAATACTCTCAGACTATCCCAGAGACCAGAATCTGGGCGCTAAGAGCCTTTGCATTAGATTAACCGACAAGACTGGTGCAGCCTGTACAAATCTCACCAGCAATAGAAAGAATTGCCTCATTCGAACCGAAATACACCGAGGGCGTGATGTTGTCCGTGCTAACAAAGCGCCCATCATCGTGGTTCTTAGTTGCTATGGTTATAGTCTCTGTTGAATTCATTTCTATAGATGAGCCATCGTTAAGGCAACTTTATAACCCATCATCCAAAATAGGACATTTTGGAAAGCCTGGGGATTGATACTAATAATTAGATTGACATAACAGATACAAGCAGAATGAGTTGCTAGAAACGTGGTGTGTGGATGGTCATGTTTTCCACTAGGCTTCCAGCCATCTCTCACAAATACACTTCAACAGTGCTTGCTTGCTGATGTCCGTTAGTTTTGTTTCTCTCTGGTTTCAACTTGAGGCCCTCGGTGCCCGATACATTTTCCTTCTAGATTACCCGTGATATGGGGATATACAATGACTGTTTAGAAATATCTGTTGATTAGCCTGTGAGGAGATTGTTCCCAAGTGAAAATCAGACCTAGCTGAAAAGAGAAGAACCGAATTTTGCTGAGAAATTAAAAGTAAAACATACAAGGGAATCTTTAGAACAGAGGAGGTAATACTAGCTGAGAATAAATTTCCTTCCCAGAGACTATCTACAGCTAATGAAAAACTCATGTTCTGATGATATCCCAACTACATCCACAGAGGAGTACGAAAGCCTGAGTCTGATTGGCATAGGACAAAGTCATGGGACTTTACTAAGCATGATGCCCTGGAAAGGTGATGGGGAGTGGGGCCCAGAGGTTATTTTATTTGGAAAATAGCAATAAAAGAAACAACACTAGGCAACACTGGGTCATAACTTGGTGCAGTGATAAGACAGATGCTTAGATTGTTGAAAGGGGAAGTCTTCCTGGACCACCCGTGATACCTACTGCCTCATTTTACCGGTGAGAAAAATCCAAGACTCAGGTCACGAAGCTAAATAGCTTCCTCTGAACTGTTGCTCCTCAGGAAAACTCTGAGACTATGACAGCATGTTATTGTCTGTTAGTTGGATACTTTTGTGATTCTGGGAAAACTTGAGCCCTCATTTCAGGGCATGGACACTTTCCCCTTTTAAACGAGATGTTTGGAAATCTCCCAATATTTTGTCAAGCAAAAGGCCTTCTCTTCTTGTTTGGTGACTCCTATAAGGTTCATGTAAGCAACTGTGGTTCTGTTCTTATGCGCAATGGACCACTGGGAGGGAGAAGGAAATTTGAGTTTTAGGCGAAGGAGTACCACCGAGTAGTCTCTGCCTGGTCCCCACCTACCACTACTGACAAATGGGCTGTCAGATGCCAATGTCTGATTTAGAACTCTCCAGAACAAACTGAGGAGTACAATCTCACAGGAAATTGAGGGTATAAATTTACAAGGGACCCAGGAGTTTCATTTCAAATACCTTTATAGTTTTAGCAGTTGCTGGAAGTCTCTCCTCTGTAAGGTCATTTTATTTTTCCAAACTCCCTTAATAGTTCAACAGTTCTCATTGTCACAGAATTATGGGGGGCAACCCCTGGGCATCTATCATCATTCATACTTGGATCGCTGAAAGGTTAAATTCATTTCCCAGAGATACACTGGGCATTAAGAAGGGAGTACGGTTGATGCCCATAACCTCATATTGAAGCCATTTCTGGGAAGGAAGATGGGGAGGCTGAAATCTTCACCTGGCTGAGACCCAAGCTGTCATTCTCCACAAGATTGCTGTAAGACATCAGCACCATGCTTCCTCTGTCCCACTTTCTCTTTGACTCAAGCAGGATGACTTTTTCAGTACAAATAGTTTTTTTTTAAAAAAAAAAATTTAAAACAAATAAAAGAAAGACAGAAAAAGAGACAAGCAGTAAACTTTGGAATTTCCATAAATGACAAGATTCTAGAATGAGGGAAGACATTAGTCAGAATTTTAATTATTTAATTTACCTAATGAAAACTTGTAGATGGGTGAATTCCTCAGAGCAAAGGCCTTGTGTCCAGTCGGCCATGCTTTTGGCCAACAGCTGAGCACAGAAAGTGAATCTAGGTTCTGTAGGAAGCCAAAAGGAACAACTATGTGACTGACCCTGGTGGCAGAGAAGGGAGGAAATGTCTTTCTGTCAGCTACCAACCTGAGGTCATCGGTCACCAGGATGAATGGCAACGACACTCTTGAATTTTCTGAAAATCGATGTGTTACAAGAAAAAGAAAGCAAGCCAGCCAGGAACGAGAGGCGCTTGAGGCATGACCAATGTCCCCCGTAGCACTCAGCAAAACACGGTGGATTCAAGGCAAGAAGTGGGGGACCTGAGGTGTAGTCAGGGATCTAAGAACAGTGCATGACGGACTTCCAAAATTCTCCTGACTCGATGTCCCAATTGCTTAGGAGCACAAGCATGTGCCAACATCCCAGTCAAAAACATATCCTCTTTATCTATATGAATTCACTCAATATAAAAATGACTTGAAGACCGGAAGTGTTATTAAAAAGAAAAAGGGTCATTTCATAATCAGAGAAACGATGTCTCATTGGAAAAACATAGCTAGCACACAGGGTGTACACCAAATCACAGAGCTTCCAAAGGTACAAAGGTGACATCGTCTTGTCATTTTATTATGCTGTAGGAGAGAGTGTTGGTGTTGGGGACAGGAGCACTTTGTCTGCAGAAATGAGAGACAGGTTGCTTCCCCACACAGGGAAAAGCTTGGTGCTTGGTTCATTGTATATAAGCTTTATGAGCAAGAGATCCTAATGTTTTTAGGTTTGGGGGTATATTTGTTCTTGTTTGGCTTTCTGTTTATTTGATTGATTGTTTCATTTTGTTTTGCTTTTGTTTTTGAGACAGGGTTTCTCTATGTAGCCCTGGTTGTTCAGGAACTCACTCGCTCTATAGACCAGGCTGGCCTTGAACTCACAGGTTCACCTCCCGAGTGCTGGGATTCAAGGTGTGTGCCATCACTGCCCGGCTGTCTTAGATACTCTTTGATATGATTTCTATAACATCCTAGACATCATACAGACTACTTCACGGCAACAGGTGAAAAAATACATATGCATACATATATATTATAATTGATAGGTAGATGATAGATATTACATGAATAATATGAATTCAGCTTCAACAGACTTTTCTGAGACCCATGAATGCTGGCTGTGTGCTTGTCTGTGTGCTGAGGCTTATAAGCGCTCTGTCATCAAAGTTTCAAATATATTCGGGAAGCTAAGTCAGAAAGACATAAGAAGCAATTTTGACCAAAACAGGACACACCTGAGCTTCAAATAGTTACTGCAGATACGTCACCAAGGAAAGTAGGCATTTAAGGACAGGTAGGATGGGGCTGGAAAGTTGGCTCTGCAGTTAGGAGCACTTGCTGAGAACCGGGCACCCACACAGCAGCTCAGTACCATCTGGAACTGCAGTTGCAGGGGTTCTAATACCCTCTTCCGACCTCATCAGGTGCCCTGCAATTATTGCACACACACATACATACATGCAGGCCAAACGTCATACCTATAAAATAACAAAAAACAAATAATAATAGCAATCATGATTTTAAAAGAAAAGGGGCAGGGGAGAAAAGAAACATTTGAAAGGGATTTGGGTAAGAGAAAGATTCCAGGAGTGGGTGTGTTGAGAGCAAAGGTTGGCTTCCCAGGAAACAAAAACCAGAACGTGCTGGCTGGAGACCTTGCGGGGAAAGGGGAGGGCTAGTTTCAGATACTAACCCTGCCCTCCAGCTGAGTGGAGAAGAGTAGTCTCCGAAATTTTTGTTGGCCTGTCCTTCGCCATCCAAAATATAAAGGACGTGCTGAGTGCAAGCTTTGCAAACAGTGAGGCGGGCTGTGGGCCAGAGTACCCTACAGGAGGTGGAGGGAAGCACAAAGCCCCGTCTGAACTTCACGCGGGGAACACAGGTTTTCTAGACCCAGCAGAACATCATGGTATAAAACACTGAACTCTCTGGGGCTGCAGGATTGATTTCCTTGGCAGGGGAGAGCAGAGGAGCTTTGCTTCTCTCTGGAATGAAGACACTGTTTCTCTTCAGCGCTGAGGCAGGCGGGGCACAGAGACTGGTATTCTCAGAAGCCAAAAGGATGGTGCCACCCCTCTCTGAAGACACCTTGCTCAGTGCCCGGTGCTCCCTTGACATTCTCACGGCGTCTCTTCCTCTCCATCCTACACTGACTTTCCAGGACCTTGGGGGTTTTCTTCTTACTCGGGTTGATATGGTGCCTCGTTACTACAAGATCAGAAGCTCCCTAAAGTCAAGCGCTGCTTCTTCCCTTTCAGGTGCCCCTCGAGGTCAGGATACTTCAATGTACCAAGGGGGCGGGTGTGCGTGTTAGTGCCTGCTGATGGAATCTGGAGGGAGCCAAACCCACAGCAGCTCTTCCAACCCCCGCCCCCATGTGTAGCAGCATGATGTGGGTGGAGATAACCAACTTCTTGACAGGAACTCCACAAGAGGCAGCCCTGATAAACTGACCCGTGCTGTGTTGCGCGGTCTCTGTAATTCTGAGCATACTGCTGATTTCCCCTATCTCATGACAGGGTGCAAGAGAGGAAGCCCAGCCTTGAGCCAGTCCTGGTGTCTTCCACGAAATGCACGTAGCATTAGCAGAGCGTGCTGTGGGGTAACAGTCACAGGGCATCATAGAAGGGGATGAGCTGAGCAAAAATGGCTCTGTTTAACCCTGCACCTTTCAAAGGAACATTTCTACTCCATCCTTTAACCGCGAGAGCTGGAAATAGTTAATGAGCATCCACACATGCAGAGCATGGAACTGGGGCTGGCAGAGCACACGGTTAAATGCTTAAAGCTCAGCTTGAAAAATGAGCAGGACTGGTCTTCCAAGCCTGGCAATACGCCCAACAAAGAAAGTCTCAACAAACACCAAACTGTTTTTAAACGCATAGATTAGTTGCCAAGAATGAAAATTGCATTCTTAAATCCCCCTAAAACACACAGAGAAAACAAAACACCCAAACAAGACAAAAACATCTAGAAAAAAAAAAATCAATTCCTCGGCGTTGGGGGATGGCGGTGGGAACTGGAAGAATAAGCATATATACGCTCCTGAAACTTCAGTGGGTTCACATCTGTGGATTCTGTAGGTCTGGAGAGAGACGGGAAAAGAGAACCTGTATCTCCACAATCCCAAGACTCAGCAGCTGATTCTGGGACCAGTCTCTGGGCTTCCTGTAGGATCCTGGTATCCAGACATTGCAGGTGGATCTGAACAAGGCTTTGAGCCTGACTGAGAGGCGAACTGGAGGCAGGATCCCTGACTCCGCCGTGACCCTCAATTAGCTGTCTCTACAGTTCAGTAAATGAGCTACAAGTGTCTGCCCAACAAGACCGTGCTAAACCGAGAGAGTTCCCAGTTTGGGTTAGACTCGAGGTGAAGGAATAAAGCCTAATGTTTTGCCTCTGTCTTGCACAGACGGTGGTTCAGTTTTACCTCTGTGGTCTAGGAACCCTTAATTTGACAATTAGTATTTTAAAAATTGGCCTTTTCAGCTAATATACTCATGGAGTCTTTGGTAGAATCAGTGGCAACATTGGAAGAATACTTTGGACAACCTACACTGCAGGCAGCTTTTCTCACAGGCTGTGCATATGCACACACACAATACACAACATACATATGCATACATACACACATATACTCACTTACACAACACACACATATACATACATGCTTACACACATACACTTGGGCATCCATAACACATCCATATGCACACATACAAACACAATACACACAGAAGCACATATATGCACACATACACATACTTAGACATATATGCACATGCTTACAAACATACACTTGTGCATACATAATACATATATATGCATACATATACACACTCACAATCTCAGTTAGAGAACAATTAACACTTACGCATGTCTAAGGAACAATTCACTATTGCCAAGAATGAGCGGACAGAATCTCCAGGGCTAGACTTGAAAGGACAAGATGGCAATCTGAAGGAGCAAAAGAACAAATATATTTGAAAATACTAAACCCATGGTTAAATACATAAATAGTTAAGGCCACACTCCAAAAGAGAAAAATGGCAAGAATCATGAGACAAGATCAAGTCATTATGTGGCTGGGAGAAAAGATTTGAATTTAATTCCCCAAAGCAAAGGTATCATGGATATTAGAATGCAACGCACACTTTGACTACAGAGCAGTGAAACCCAGAGTGGCTGTGAGAACTGCACAATGAGCTGCTATGGTCTGTATCTGTAACATGTACGCACAGATTACCCATTATCCAGCCAGAGAGATAAAGAGATAGAAAAAATTAAACAGCATTAAGAGAAATGGAAGCTAGAAAAGTCAGTGTTCAATTGGAATTTGAGATTAGGGAGTGTGAATAAGATTCCATATTTAAAGACTTGAAGACAGTGGTCCCAGAAGGAGAGAGTAAAGCCTAAATGGTGCTAAGATACCCCCATTGAGCTACAACACACACACACACATACAACACACAAACACAACACACACATGGAGTATTGTAAAAAAATTTAAGCAGTCAAAGGAGAAAAAGAAAGAAAAAGCAGAAGACAGGGCAACAGAAAGGAAGCAGAGAGAGGAACAAAAGATAAATCACACGTACAACAATTACAAAAAGCTGCTCTAGCTCAGCAAAAACACTGCAAGACGATGGGATATTTCCAAGCACTGAGCGGGAAATGATTTTCATCTAGATTCTATCCAGGGCTGAACCACTAAACAAAGGTAGGGATAACTTTGCAGGAGCACGAAGGGGTAAAATCTCACTGCTGCACTTTGTAAAAGTCAGGGCAAACACCGGGGGAAGGAGGGATAGGTTACTGAACTAACAAACAGCACAGTGGATTTCTCTAAGGTTTTATGTGGCATGAGAAACCTCAGAAATGTAGACCCAAAGCCGTTGGGAAAACAGGCAGCCCTGTAGAAATGCGTTTGACAAAAAGGTGTGAGCTAACAGTTGGGGACAGAAGGGACACAGCAAGACTGTGGGTCCAGCTTCTCTCTCCATGCAGGTCTCTCTGTAGGACATTGGCTCTCCCCAGCTATGGGAGGAACATTTGTGGAATGATTATTTTATGATCCAGTCTTAGACAAGGCAGGGTAATGAGTAATGATTGTTTTTTTTTTTTTATTGTGGTGGGGTTTTTTTTTTGTTTGTTCATTTTGTTTCTAGCTAGTTACTACGCAGAAAGGCAGGAGAAGGTTAGAGCAATGCTTCTTGGTTTCCCAGCTGCTTTTGAGTTCTAGTGTCTCCTGTCCACCTTGGGAAAAGGGGAAAATGAGCTGCTGTTGCCGTCTTAGGAGAGAAGGGAAACAGAAGAAAGCCAGAAAGAGGCTCTTGCAGGGTCCTTCAGTTCAGAGTACTGCAAGTCCTCGGGATGCAAGCAGCATCCTTTGGGGACATCCTTTTCTGCAGCACAATAAAATAAAAATAGACCCAGACCGAGACCGAGAGGGTATGCCACTTTTCACAAACCTGCAACCAAAGGGCTGCACTGTTTGGAGCAATTTCAGCCCAAATCAGAATCAGATGCAGGGTGAGTTGAGGTCTGAATCAATAACAATATGCAGATAAACAGAAAAGCAGCTGTATGGAGTCAGGGGTGGGAAGGTGTGGGGTGGATGTGGGGGTGGTGAATGGTTTGGCAGTTAAAAGCAGTGACTCCACTTACAGAGGACTCTAGTTCAGTTCCCAGCACCCATATCACACAGCTCACAGCCATGTACAAGCTGCAATTCTAGAGAATCCAACGCCCTCTTATGGCCTCTATGGGCACCCACGTGTGTGTAGCGTACATACATATATTCCAGCATACACATATATACACATAAGATAAATAAATCTTTAAAAAAAATAAGCAGGGGAAAGAAGCAAAGGTGGGTAGAATTGATGGCATTTCCGCTACAGGAAGGATTTGAGATACACACACTCCATGCTCTGAGAGACTCTATGCTGGCTGCAGGAGGGCGGCAGCCAGGTTATAGCAGAGGGCTCCTTTGGTGTCCGCACCACGGTGTACTTCCCAGAGGACCTTCTACGCACCGACCTTGTGCATTGGGTGTCGTTTCTTGAACGTGTTCTCTGCTAGCCTCAGAATTCCTCAAGGCAAGGACTTTTTTTTCCTGCTGTGTGCCCCAGACTGGCACATAACTGCTCCCATTATCATAAAGAGCGCGTCAAAGAGACCCAGGTTCCACACACGGCTCTGCTCATCTTCTTGGGGAGCCAGCGGTACAGAAAGCGGAGGACAAAAGCAACCAAGTCCACACCCGAGGCGCGCGTTGTATCGTCTTACACCAATTGTGGAATAATGAACAGCACATGTTCGTGAACAGATACCTTGGACTTGGGATACGGCTTAAAAACACAAGCTAAAACTTTGCCTCTCTGCTCATTGCTTCTAGACTTTATTGGCTAATTCTGAGGGAAAGGCAAACTTTGATCATCTGTCTAATACAGTATCGTGTATCTCACCCCCAGGCAGAAGAGATAAAAGCCCGTGTTTTGGATAAAACTTTCTACAATCTTGCCACAGCCCCACTCAACACCGCTTAATGATCTAGTTTTTCCACTTCTCTGACACCTTCCCACAGACCCCAAGCCACAAGAACCCTGAAAATCTGGTTCTATCCACAAACCGCTTAGTGTCGGAGGCCCCACCTGGAGCTCACTGCAAGCCCCACTCCTCATAGACACGCCCCTCATCGTCCGTGTTCTCAGCTGTGGCTGTGAGAACAACACTCTTTAGGTCCCTTGTGTGGTATGGTCTGCAGCAGAAACCAGAAACCCAGAGAGATTGGCACAATGGGATTGTCAACATCCTGCACGGCCCCTGCCAACAGTCCTGTGGAGTCAGGTGAACACTGGCCAAGACTGTTTTGTAGTGAACTCAGTCGGACACTGTGTGCTCACTCGAAGTCCTGATGCCCTGAGTGTGACCCTCGGATCACAGGGCCACGGGCAGAGAACAAGTGTCATTTCTAGCCCTCATCGGCAGCTGACATGAACATGAACAAGGCTGAGACTTCTAGAGAGCAGGTTAGTGGGCAGCTTTGGGAGGTCTGAGTTGTGTATCTTTGGGTGATGGGCCTGGCCCAAGCACTCCTTCTGTAGAAGCCCATGAAGTGAGGCTATGGCCCTGGACACCTTTTCCCAGAGTGAGTAGCAATCTTTTCCTCTCTGTGTGTTCTCTGTCTCCTGCAATGTCACCTCTCCCCTCTTTCCTGGGAGCTTGCAAACACACCCCATCTCCCTCCTCCCCCCTCTCTCTCTCTCTGCTGGGTCCTTTCTCCACTGCCATCCTTAAGATAGCTCACAGCAGATTCGACTTGTGAATTTATGGCAAGAAATTCCTACCAGCAATTTCTGCTTCGAAAATTCCCGAGTTGCACCCCTAAGAGCCCCAACTTCAGCACAGTCAGTTCATCTAACAGCCGCTTCAATGTGGTTTAGGAGTGATCTTTTCCCCAGGGAGCAAGCTCTGCCTTGTGAACCTGACTGCAGGTGTTCCCAGGTGCCAGGAGGTAGGAAAGGAAGAAGGGGGCTCCATCTTGGAAGAGGGTGTCATTGCATGCAGCCTTCTTGCAGAGGCTTGCATCTCTTGTCGTGTGGACCTAGATGAGATTGTCCAGGATCTTGTTTCAGCTCACCTAGAGGATAAAGCAATGTGCTCCAAGCTCTGTTCTCTTTCGGTCGCTGTCTGTCTCTGCTGCCTCCTCCCTCTTCTCTCTCTCTGTTCTCTGTGTGTTCTCTCTGTCTCTCCTCTCTTTCTGTGCATTCTCTTCATGAGTTCTCTTTCTTTCTCTCTCTGTCTCTCTCTTCTCTCTTTCTGTGCACGCCCTCTCTAGC
>NC_022032.1:11160335-11176646 GCF_000317375.1 Microtus ochrogaster
CTCTCTCTCTCTCTCTCTCTCTCTCTCTCTCTCTCTCTCTCTTTCTCTCTCTCTCTCTCTCCTGGTTGACTTAGCTCACTGAGAAAGAGTCTGTTTCCTTCCTACACTGAATTTGTTTGTCCTGCTCCACTCCAGCCTTCTCTTCTGGTTTGTCACCCCCCAGCCTTGAGATAGCTAATGGAAGGTTCTTCTCTGTTAAGGGACAGCAAGCGCGGAGAGGGGCAGAATCTTCTTCCATGTTCTCAAGAGAGCAAAGAACTCAGTCAGGCCTTAATGCCGTCTCGGCACCGGAAGAAGCAGAAGGCGTGGGCTCAAATTCTGAGCGGCCTTGCTCTCATTCTGGCAAGAAGAAAACTCCAAATAATTTATGAACCACACAGGCAGCTGGGAACCAGTACAGTCATCACTCTGGGTAAGAGACAGATGTGTGCATAGGAGGATTCCGACTGCGGGGAGGATGTGGAGTCAGAAACTTGACCCAGTGTAAAGTGGAGTGGGAACTGTGACTCTCAGGTCTGGAGCAAAAACACGGTGTAAAGCCACAAGTCGGATTCCTCTAGAACACTTAACGATGCCCCTGGGCCATGGAGAATACTTACAGGCGCAGTCCTGTCCCCTTCAGAGGACCCACAGGTGGGACTGGAGTCTACAAGGACATTTACTACGCCGATAAATCACCTGCCAAAGAGAGATGAGGGGCCCTACCCCAGCCCCTGCCCTGTCTGTGCATACCAGAGACAACGCATGGGAGGGGCTGTGATAAGCACCGGGTCACCCCTGCTTTCCGTGACAGTTCCCTTTCCAAAGTGAACTCTCAGGGAAGCAGCCCTGTGTCTGCAGCCTAGGGTGAGGCTTGCGGACGCTGAGAGGGGCTGATAGGTAGGGGGACCTCTGGTGATAGCCGTGGTTATATTTAGCGCTGAGCTCAAATTACACTTGCAGCCTCCAGCAACGTGCATGGTAAACCCCAAGAACAAACACAAGTGCCGGGCCAGTAAAAATAAAAAGAGCAAAGTGCACGACTTCAGAGAACAAATAGGCCCAGGCCCCAGCCTTTAGGTAGAGAGATGATGGGGCAGGTGGAGGTCTCCTCACTGCAGACAAGGTCATGGAGATGACAGGAACTGCAGAGGGGCCTTTTCCCAGAGTTAAGAGGTCAAAGCATGAATCACGAGGAAGGTTCCTGCCTTAAACATCCCCTCTCTAGCTGCCCCGCCTTTACACAGAGAACCATGCTTAAGGAACCCTGAAGTCACGTCAACTCCTTGGCCCCTGTTCCCTCAACAAATAGGAGGGAACTGAGCTGTGCAATTTCCTAACCCTCTCTCCAAGCCCAAGGAATTTTTTAGCTCCCTTTGCTGGAAGCTGAGAAGCATCCCTGCTTTTTCCTCCAAACACTGTTGACATAGTGACCTACCTATTCTCTTGACCAAGCCCTCAAACCAATCAACTGAGCAAAGAGCACGCTTACTTTTTTCTCAGAACTACACTTTAAAGTTTAACGGCCTGCTTTTACTTTGTGTAGCGGGAACCCGAGGCATGGGTAGTCTAGCCAAATGAGGAAATTGCTCTCCCTAGGTAGACGGTGTTCTCCTGGGCCCCCACTAGGTGAGAGGCTGTCCAGTTCACCCCACACCTCACGCCCTTCAGGATCAGCTGATCTCTTCAGACAGGGCAGGACCTGCTTTCTGTCAACAGCCTGGGAGCAGCTGTCTGGCAGCGAGGTGAGAAGTCCGGAGGGTGTGTCTCCTAATCCCCCAGCCTCTTCCTGGTTTAGGGAGCATTTTATAAATGTCCACCTTCGCTGTCTAAAACATCTCTGCTCTTTGCTTCAGATATCAATCTGGGGTGTAGAGTTTGCACATATAGTTTGTGTGGTTAAATCTGAGGACACATATGTTCACAAAGCATGGCATGTTTCTATTTACTTTTGCAAACTATACATTGTTTAAAGGGAAGGATATCGTTGGGTTAAGGATTGAGGACCTAGTCTGGTGCCATGGGAAGGTGGACCTAATGGAAGGTCTTTAGAGACTGTGTCCTTGAAGCGAGCAGGGGGACCTACCCCTTCCTTTTCCTCTTTTGCTTCCTGGTCACGAGATGTGTCCTTTTGTTTGTGGGGTGTTCCAATCAAGGTGTGTTGCTAGGCCACAGGCCCAGAGTAACATAATCTGATGACCACTGGTTGAAACGGCGAGCCAGGAGAAATATTTTTCTCTCTCTAAGCACACTGTCTCTATCTAAGCAGATTTATTACAGTAACATAAAGCTGACTATCAGATCTTTAAATCATGAATTCCTTCAACTCTGGTGAAATCCGGGAATAGTCCCCCCCATCCACATGCTGATGTAACAACACTCAAAACTTGCCTACAGTTTGGAAAAGATCACCTTCCCCTTAGCAAGGAAGTGTGAGCCTTAAAACAAAAACAAAAAGAGCAAGAAGAGTCTAGGT
The DNA here is from genome assembly GCF_000317375.1 of Microtus ochrogaster. NCBI lineage: Eukaryota > Metazoa > Chordata > Mammalia > Rodentia > Cricetidae > Microtus > Microtus ochrogaster. The sequence goes on from NC_022032.1 coordinate 11,162,791, forward strand.
ATTTGTATTTATCACCCCTCCCCATTCCTCAGGGGATTGGTGCTTAGTTTAGTCAACTCCCGTGTTCACCGGCCTGCAGGACAGACAACACTGCCACCATTCTGACAGCGACTTCACAGCCCTTCTGCTGCGAAATATCAGGGTTCTTCCACTCTAAAAGCTATACTCTTCTCCCCAAAGCATTAAACCTATGAGTCTTGAAGTCTCGGGACACCATACCTATCGCTCATCTCACTTCTATTTTGTGTTGATGGATGGAGCCCTACAAAGAGTGGTACCCAAAGCCAAGTGAAAACACATGTGGATCAGACAACTCTGTAAATGTTGGAGATGCTCTGAGAGGACGGGGTTTGGAGAGAGAGAGAGAGATCCAGATCTAGCAGGAGTGAGCTGGAGATGTTCAGCTGAGCATACATTATCAGCCCTTTAATATCAAATTCTAGAAAACTCAAGACTGGTCAAGAATTTCCCTGACCAGTTGTTGCTTGGGGAAAGAGAAAGAAATCTCTGAAGATGATGAACAAATGTGCTCATTGCTGTGGTTGGGGCATTCCCTCTAAAATGCATGTTGAAATTTAATTACCACTGTGGCCATGCTGAGCGGTATAACCTTGCCTTTCGCCCTACCCTGTGAGGACACAACGGTAAAGCATCATGTTAGAGAGAGAAGCGACCCCTCTTCATTCACGGAATTCCCAGGGGCCTTGATCACTCACCGACATCTAGAGATTCAGGGAATCAGTCCCTTCTATTTATAATAAGTTATCCAGTATGAGGCTTGTTACAGCAGCACAGAGGACCTGCGATGCTTGGGGGAGTCTATTTCTTGCTCTTACTGGACGAACATTTTTCTATGGCTGTAGGATTTTGCAGTGGTGGCTTTGTTCTTTATTACCTTCCTGGGATCAAGATGTCAGTCTGATAAGAAATCTGGGGAACTGGGGAATTGGGATAAAAATTCTTTCTCTGGGCCCCATAGATGTTTGTTAGCATCATACCCCCCCCCCATGACCCAGTGAACCTGCCCTTTATCCCTCACCCTCTTGCCCTCTGAACACCAGCTGTTGACCAGCAGTAGAAAAAGCACAGAAAAGCAGCCAAGAGCCACTGTGCCAACCGTTACCTCTTCAGTTCTCCCAGGGCACAGCATCAAGGGGAAATGCCCTCTCTGCTGGGCAGTCGCGTGTTCAACTGTGACCGTAGACTTAACATTTGGCAAAAGCCATGGCCAAGAGACAATGACCAGGACAATGATCACCTGCTAAGAATATGCAACTGTCTGCCGGCTCAAAGACACACCCGGGATTGGAAACAAAATAGTTCCAGTGGAAAGAGAGGGAAGGAGGGAGGGAGGGAGGAAGAAAGAGAGACACACACACAGAGAGAGAGAGTTGGCAGAGGCCCAGGGATCCTAACATCATGGTGTAGGTTCAAACACTGACAGGAGAAAGCCAAGCAGGGACTGCAAGCTGGCAGGCACACTGTGTCCACCATGGTCGTGCCCCTATCTGGCCCATGAGAGACATGTGCAAGCTGCTCCAGGCTTTTCAGTATGGGGCTCTGGTCCCGAGAGCATCTGGCATTGTGTTGGTCTTTACCAGTTTCTGTGCAGAGGGGTGAGTGGCTGAAGCTGCATGTGTGTGTGTGTGTGTGTGTGTGTGTGTGTGTGTGTGTGTCTGTGTCTGTGTCTGTGTGTGTGTGTCGGTGTGTCTGTGTGTGGTGATTAGAAGGTATGGAGCATCAGATGGAGACTCTTTTCACTGTTTCTGGGGTCATGAACACAATAAACACAGTTTTGTTTGTTTGTTGTTGTTTTTGTTTTATGTTTGTTTTTTATTTATTTATTTTTTGTTTTTGAGCCAGGGTTTTTCTGTATGTCCCCGGCTGACTTGAACTCACTCTGTAGAGCAGGCTGACCTCAAACCCACAGAGATCCACCTCCCTCTGTCTCCTGACTGTGTGCACTGCCATTGCCTGGCTATGAACACGGTTCTTAACACACTTCTGTTTCCCACAAATCTCATATAACCACCTGCTAACGTTAGACCTTTAAGGGAGGATCAGGTGACAAAGGGCTTTGACTTCACACATTTAGGAATAGCACTGCTCTTAAGAGAGTGAATTCTTGGTGGAAAGGGCAACCTAATCGCCTCTCCTCCCTTGCCCTTCTGCTGCGTTAGGATGCGACCAGGGACCCTTGTCAAATGCCACGCTCTTCAGTCTGATCTTCCAGCTAGTAAACCAAAGAACTCCTATTGTTTACCTATTACCCAAATGGGGGTAATTTTTTATAGCAGGAAAAAAAGATAAGACTGTCATGGTTACCACATTGTAGTGATGACTTTATGGGCATATAAAGATGCCCAAACATATCGGCCTGTGTATTTCAAGTGTGCAGTTTACTGTGCGTCAATCATGCCTCAATAAGGCAGTCGCAGATTCTGAAACGTCCGCAATGGCTTTCATTATTTTCAGAATAAAATCAGCACGCTTTACAATGTGTTATGTAATGCTCCTTCCTTCTTTCTTTCCTTCTCCCCATTATTACTGAATGGTAAGTTCTTTGTCTGGCGAGCCGGGGTTTTCCCAGTCTATTGGCCTCCAGGGCTTAATGCAATCATTAATACAAAGGTGCTCAATTATTAATGGAGAAGGGGCAGAAAATCATTAAGGGGCAGAGTGATATAAAATGAGTACTCCGGAAGAGGCCAGAGGGAGGGAGAATAGAAGGACTGGGTTGCCACGAAAGCCTCCATGAGGAAGGGGCTTCCAAAGGATGGAAGAGCGACAGCAGAGGCCTTCCTGAGGAAATGAGAGAACGGGGACAGTGGAAGCAAAGATGGGGGGCACTGGCGCCACCTTGCCAGGTAGGGAGTGCAGGCTCATGTAGATAGCAAAGCACCTCAACTCTCCTCACTAAGGTGGAATTTGGCACGTGCAGCCTGGGGTTAATTATTATTATTATTATTATTATTATTATTATTATTATTATTATTATTATTATTTTATTATTATATTAAGAATGCTAGGATCAAAGTTAGATGGAGAATAGCAATAGATAGTAAAGGAGGAACTTTGAAGATAAACTTGAGCTCTGGGTACCGAGGACTCTTCTCAAAGCAAGTCTGAAATATCACAGCCAGGTGATGGTGCTGGACAAAGGGCACTAGAGCATCCTTGGGTCACTGCCTCCCCGTTCTCCCCATCCTCAGGGCATTCAGCAGTTCCACAGTCCAAGTGCTCTAGGATGCTGCTCCTGTCTGTGAGGACCCCAGGAGGCAGAAGGCAGTGCTGGGACTGCACAGCAATAGCTTGAGTCTTGAGAGGAAGGCAGGAGGACCAAGGGCGGGGGTCCTCAGACACCCTGCTCTGCTGCCTCACTCTTTTCCCTGACTTCAAGGTCCTGGGACTGGGCTGGACTTGAAACCTAACCCCTTCTGTCTAAATCCAGCAGGAAGTACTCAGGGGGCCTGCCCTTTACCTGGGAGGGAAGAGAGAGAGGAAGTAAAACAACTGAAAGACTCTGTGTGCTTTTCATTCAATGCCAAAGCCGCACAGACCTCTGTCTGCTCGCTGCTGCTGAATGCCTCCGCGGGAAAGCTTGTGTCGGAACCCTGTGAAGGACGTCGTCAACTGGCCTGTTGTCCCGCATCTCAGCAGTGGCACATTCAGACAGTGCTCTGAGTTCACCTGGGACTTCTGTAGGCAAGTTCTCAGCTCCTCAGGGCAGTCAGCTCTGAGGAAAGGGAACCGTGATGATTTCTGTGATGACTCAATGCCTGGGTGGAAGGCGTCTCTTTGGAGGTTTCATCTATAATTCTTATAAAGCCAAGTGACCCGCCAACAGATCTGAGGGTCACACTTCCCTCCCTTCCTATAGAAACAAATCCTAACTAAACACTAAGTTTCTATTCTAAATGTCAGCTCCAGGAACTGAGGCATCTGGTGGCCATAGACCCTGTCCAGAGTAAACAGTTTTGAACCAGGTCACTGTGGCATACACCTATAGTCTCTGCTACTTGAGATGCTGAGGCCAAAGGGTCACTTGAGTCTAGGACTTTGGAGCCAGCATGGGCAACATAGCGAAGCACTGTCTCTTAAAATATTATTAATAAAACAATAATGTATTTTTATTAAATACCTATAGTGTGCCAGGTACTTTGAGTTAGCATTTCAAGTAAGTTATATTAACCTTGTCTTGTAGGTTAATGTTAAGGCCAGAAGGTAAATTCCCTTCCTCAAATCACTAGCTGTTCCACCAGCCAGTAAGAAACATGAGATTTAAACAGTATCTTCTGACTCCGGCACTTCGAATCTTTTCCGTTGTGCTGTAACGGCTTTGCTAGGCATCTGTTTGCTTTGGGTCCCTCCTACCATGCAGGGCCTCCCCGTTCCCACAATTCACACAGACAGCAAGCAGCTGTATAAAGGTACCCATTTCTTGAAATGGGGGGTGGGGACTCTCTTTAACCTTAATTTTTGGTTGAAAATTTAAAGTCAGCCAAGCACCAGGATTTCCCGTCTTCAGACAGTGCCGTTTTTAAACATGAAGGAAGGGCGAGTGCTGGCTGAGAAGAAATACTCTGTAACCCCAATGCAATGAACCCCAGCAGGAACTCACAGGGCAAAATGGACCAAGTAATGAGAAACACATTCGCGTTCCCCCAAGCAGCCCCGCAGAGAAAGGAGAAACAGGGATGCGGTCTTTGTTGTGAACAGTTGGGTTGCAGCAAGCTCATCATCCATCACAACGGCAGACAGAGTGTGCCTGAGAGGGGAACAAAGCCCATCTCTGTCCCTGTGGGCAGAGCAAACAGGTAGGGCAATGGCTTGAGGTGCTTTGCCCCCATCAAAGAGGTTCACAGAGTGGAGAGACAGAGAGACTCCATGCTCACAGCTGCAGGGAAGGGGAGCGCTAGCCAAACAGCAATCACTTCTCTGAGAGAGGGCCCTGGAACACGGCCCACATCAACGCCGAGAGAGGGGAGTTGTGTCTTCAACCTCTGGAGGACACTCTGCAGGTTGTCTGGGCAGATTATGAAAATCCACAGCAGTCCTTAGTATCAATGCTGTCCTAGGCTACTATTATAGGAGCTACAGTTTGTCAAGAAAAAACCCAGGTCAATTCCACATTCACCTCAATATCTCACCTCTAATATTATCCAGCAAAACATGTTAGGTGTTATTGTCAAATATAGAATTTATAACAGTTATTAATATTTGATGACGCTAACTGATGCTCTTGTAATTCCAGCACTCGAAGTTCAGAAGAGGTGAGCATGAGGCTACACTGGGATGCACACTGATTGGCAGGACAGCCTGGACATCAGGACGCTATCTCAATAAAATAAAATAAAGGTTCTTTTTTTCCTGCAATTGAATAATTTTGAAAAAAAAACATTTTTAATGTCTTACACAATTTTGCAAATTTATATGAATGCTGAGGATTTTCATCTTATCCCTGGTGTCCTTTTGGTCCTTCAGCAACTGTTTCCCAGAGAACGATGCTCTCTTGACTACTCGAGGGCCATGCTCGGTTTCTTCGAAGGCTGCTTTGCTCCTGGTAAGAGGCACCATCAGTCCCCAGAGGACTGATACCAGGAAACTTGTAGCCACAACTGATACCCACCGGTTTCTCTGTGAAGGATGTCAAAATACAGATGAAATCAATGGTCTTTAGACCCCACAGAGCTGTTCACAGAGTGTTCCTTTGGGTACATCTCTGGTATCCACTCATAGCAGAGATGGGGACAAATCTGAAACACAGCTGGAAAAAGAATCCAGTTTGGGGATCCCACCTAATCACCCACATGATCCACACTGTGGGCATCTACACACAATTTGTTCAAGTTGAAAACTGACCTCACTGTGGAATAAAGTAAGTTTCTAAATCAGAATGGAGAAGGAAATAATATTGTCTTTTAAAAAGGAAAAAAAAAAAAGGAAGAAATTCTGAGGAAACCTAAACCACATCTTAGAGACATCCCATGTTGGTTGCTTGCCTCTGTAGTTCATCTCGTGTTGTCAGAAATACTACTGACCCCATGAAACATCATCTTACTGCCAGAGTCACACACATTGCCACAGAGGTACCCGATGCGTAACTGCTACCGTGGGCCAGCTCACACTGTAGGACCGAGCTGAGACGCTGTTAGACAATTACAGTTGAGAAACTGTGCCCCCCCACACACACACACTCCAAATTCATAAGTTGAACTTCCAACCCACAGCACCTGGGGTGTGCCCTTATTTGGTAATAGGGCTGCTGTGGACGCAATCAGGATGAAGTCATCTGGGTGAGACTCTAGGCAGTCTGACAGCTTTACAAAGAGAAAGCCTTTGGAAGCACACACAGGGGAGATGCCATGGGTGACGGGAACCACTAGGGTGATCTGTCCACAAGCCAAGAAATGCCAGCTATTGCCAGGATGGGTTCTCCTTTACAGTCGTCAGAGGAAACCAGGGGCCACTGTGAGACGTGAAATGTTGTTGCTCAAGGTGCCCAGTCTGGTGTGGGTTTTTTTGTTTTGGTTTTGTTTTTTGGTGGATTTTTTTTTTGTGTGTGTGATAAATAAGGCAGTCATAGCAAACTAAGACACACTACAGCTATCATAAATCTTCAGGTCCCAAGGGAATGAGGAAGCAGAAATTTTGGTCTAGTCAAAGCAACAGACAACCGCCCACAGCTCTGGCTGTGTTCCTTGGCGCATCGCAGGTCCACGGCCTTCCTTTTCATACATCTGCGCTGAAGGGGGAAAAAAACAAACCTCAGGAGGCACTGACCATAGTCCCATGGTGCAGAGAGAAGAATCCAGAAGGAATGAGAAGCAAATACTCCTCCTAAACTCCTTCAAACATGGGTTTCACAGCACTGAGGCAATTCCACTACCGAAACACATACTCACCTCCTCCCCCAACACTGAGTAATCAACACTACTCACTGGGCCTTTTAAAGGGTTATTTAGGGAGGCCTGTCTCTTTAAAATGTGTGTGTGGATTCTGAAATGCCACTCGAAAGCCATAAATGTGTACTTAACTCCTAAATATACATTCAGTGTTTTCGGGAACGGGGATAATCTGTTCCCGAGTGCTGTCATGCACGAACCAGACGAATGTGTTTCCTTAGGATTCTTTGGCAAACTCTCAGAACATTAGATCTTGACCTAAGAACCAGTCAGATTTATTTTCCCAGATAGATTCATTTATAGAAAGAACAAGTTCAAACTGCAGCACTGGACATTCAAATGCGAAGCAACTGGAGCATTTTTTTTGTTTGTTTGTTTTTGTTTTTGTTTTTTTGAGCATGGGACTACAGAGCGGTGGCAGAGACTTGAACTTCTTAGTGATGGTGTTTCTCTCCTGTGTGCACTGATGAAGCGGAATGTTAGCTGAGTCTCCTGGAAGAAAGCCAATTAGCCTATGCTGTTATTCGAGACTCACAAATGAAGAGACTTTATATGCACAAATGTAAAATCCTTGACTAAGAACTTCACTGTGGTGGCACACGCCACTTGGGAGGCAGAGGCAGGAGGATCTCTGTGAGTTTGAGGCCAGCCTGGTCTACAGAGAGAGTTCCAGGACAACCAGGGCAATGACACAGAGAAACCCTGTCTCAAACAAAGAAACAATGAAACCCCATCGTGCGTGCTCTTTGCTGAGTTCTGAACTTGATGTAATTCTCAGCTCCTAAATGCTCAGTATTAGAATGTAATAGTAGATATGGTAAGAAATTTAGGCCAGGCACAGACGATTCCCATACCTATAATCCCAGCGCTTGGAAGGTTGAGGCAGGGGGCTCATGAATTTGAGGCTGCCCTATGCTACACAGCAAGACCACACTGTAGAGAAATAACAAAGAAACAAAGAAAAAAAAACAGAAATAAACATTATCTCAAATTTCATACCAGAGAACAGTTTGGAATATTTCTTTTCCATTGTTTGTTCTTAAGATTGTCAAGGGCAGGCAAGATGGCTCCGGGGTTGGAAGCATCTGCTGTGCAACTCTGAGGACCTGAGTTCAATCCCCAGGACTGGTAGTGGAAAGAGTCCCCAGTGTTGCCCTCTGACCTCACATACATGCATGGCAATCCTATGCATGTGTGCATGTGCGTGTGCACACAGGCATACCCACTCGCATGCATGCACACACAGGTACACATGTACACACACACGCACTTGCATGTACATATGCATACAGACACATGCAAACAGACACTCACACACATGCACGCACACACACACGCACTTGCATGCAGGCACACAGACAGACACACGCACATATGCATGCACACACATACACGTACATACACATACACGTATACACATGATAGTAAAAAAATAGGATAAAAAATGTTCAAAACAATTCTCAGTTGCAGTTACACTGAAAAGGTGTTTGTTGGAGTCTTCAGCTTTCTTCCACCAACAGTAGGAGTGACTTCTTGCTTCCTTGATTTCTTCTCTAGAGTATGGTCTACGAGGCTAGGGGAAACTTCTTTCTTGCATCTTCTCTCACAGACTACAATAAGGAGGATGAAGCATTTGTTCTCCGTGACAATTGGATTGAGGTTTGCACAAGGAGGTGGGATTGTCATTAATGGCTCCCGGGTGTCTGCTTGTGCCTGTTGCACACCCTCACTGGGTCAGAGAAGAAGCATGACTCAGACTGAGGTGGATGCCAGCTCGGCAGAATGCAGACACACATCCACTCTGCTCTGGTCTACCTGTTTCTAGAAAGTCGCATCAGTGCGAAGCTTTGCCTCCGCTCTCCCTGCACTTTCAGGAAATCTGTCTCACATCCAAGTTCACATCCTGTTGCCCATTCTTTTCCCAGCCACCCAGACACAAATAATCCCACGGAAACTGTGTTATTTGCAGTACCGTTTGGCCAATAGCTTAAGTGTATTTCTAACTAATTCTTACGTCTTAAATTAACCCATTTCTATTATTTTCTATTTCACCACAAGGCTTGTGGTTTACCAGCAAGGTTCAGGCAGGTGGCTCATGTCTTTCTCCTCCAGTGACTACACGGTGTCTCTGACTAACCCCGCCTTCTTTCCTCTTCTATGGCCAAAACAACTTATTAACAATGGCAATAAAACATGTTCACAGCATACAGAGGGGAATCCCACATCAGATCCTCCTCATTTCCACTCCTCTGGAGGGGGTGTGGAGGTAGAGGAGTGGGGGTGATGCCCTTGAAACCCATCTCATCACACCTCTTATTTCTTCACCCCAAATCTCAGTGGACTCTCACCTAATGTGTCAAAACAGGGAGAGCCTAGGAGTGCTTTTCTCTCCCAGATGAGCTGGGGAAAGCATCAGAGAAGCAGGTGGTGTGGGGCTCTTCGATAGTTCAGAGATAGAGAACCTGATTTCACTTGAACCAGGAGTCTTCATGTGCTACAGGTGAGGGGCTCGCTCCCTCATAGAAAAGAAGTAGCCCAGGATTCTGCTAAAGCAGCATGTGAACCATAAATCCTACACTGAAGACATTGTTGGAAAACAAAGATGAATCCGAAGCCCCTGCATGGAAATGAAGGGGGCCAGAGGAGAAGGTGGGTGGGGCCAACGGAAGGCAACTGGGGTGGGGCGGAAGTCCGTCATCCGCAGGTCGGAAAATGTCTTCATGAAACCCAATGTTTTGTATATGTGCTTTTGAATACGTGCTTTTAAAGAAAGCGCCCTGTGTCAAATGGACCCCAAGCTCGAGGGCACCGTGCACATGAAGCTGCAGATGCTCTACTTACACCTTAGATCTGTTCCTTCTTGACCCATGTGGACTGCAAGTCCCATGGTGCCCGGCGAGGGAAAAGACCAGTATGAGGTAAGAATGGTGCCCTTCATGTTACCCTTTGCAGGAAATGCAGGCTTAGTAAGGTCAATAACGTCCCAGAAGCACACCGGAAATGGGTGAACTTTAAGTCACTTCTAATTTTCGCCTGTGCTCTCCTACTCTGTGGTCTTGACCTCCAAGGTCAAGGGGGAGGCGTGTTTAGAGGCCTGTCAGCTGCCACGTGACCTATCCGAATGGGCCTGGCCAGCTCTGTGCAGATGCTCCATGTCACGTCCCACAGCCAGAGCAATGTGGCCCAAGGGTGATGAGCTTCTGCCTCCACCCCACAACATGCCCCTCCCCCGCACGCAGTTAACACAGACTTCCGTTTGCGACAGGTTTCCTTCCCACACCAGCTGCGGTTTTTCTCGCCCCACTCCTGACCCCTGTCTTCTTTCGCTTTATGCTAAAAAGGATGCTAAAAGCAATAGAGGAAAAAGCGAATTTGATTTGAAGAAATCGAATAATAATCCTTAATAGAGGACTCAAGAAATTTAGTTACTGAACAGCCAGTTTGTCCTGAATTATTCAGATGATCTTTTATCACATCTTACTTCTGGAAACTCAGGCACAGAACAAATGTGCCCCGGGCTCAATGCAGAGGTGAAGGTACAGAAAAGTGCTGTGGCCTTTTCAAGGGTCAGAAAAGCTGAGTCCTGGCCCCACCCTGCAGAGTTCAACATTCTCAGGCCTCTGGAGAATGCGTTCCACAGAGGGAGTCAGGGCCAACCTCTATGCCTGGGAGGTACTGACCAGTGGGTCCCAAAGTGGACCCAGGGTTTCTCCGTGAACACTCGGTGAACTGTATCCTAGGATGGCCTTCAGTCTAGGCAAACCGAGATGCTAACCATCCTGTCCCCGGAACGTGGGAAATGCAGGGGTTCTGTGTGTTGGGCATAGTAGTCTTTGGTTTATTTTCCTTGGTCTTTTGATTTGTTTTTGCTTTGTAGCCCAAAGTGATCTCAAACCCGCAGTCCTCCTGTCTCAGCTACCTGAATGCTGTCTCACGTCATCCCAGCAAATGTAGAGCAATCTGAAACCCTGGTGGGCCTAAGGCCCTGTCCAGATACAAGAGAATACAAGAGAAGGATATTGTCTCCAGTGCACCAGAAGGTGGGTGTCTAAAAGTACACGTCAAAATGTTGTCTGGCTGCTCTGAGGTATAAATGTGCATTAAAATATATATACTCGCACAAGTCCAACACGATCGCTACAGAAATTTGTAAAATAAAAAATAATGAGAAGGAAGCCTAAACTACTCATAATCCTACAATGCCACTAAAAGCATTTTTGGGACTTCAAGATTTTAATATGATCATATGCCTCAAAGGTCTCTATGCTAGTCTTTTCCAGAAAAAAAATGAGGCTTTGAAGCCATTTTTTCACTCAACAATCTGAAAATGAATCCCTGTCAACAAGAATGTCTGGATGACATCGTTTTAATGAGCACACAGACTATTCCACATCACACATAAGGCACGATTTACAAAGCCTACATTAAGCAGGACATGTCTGCCGCTTTTAATACTTCCAGTGTTATCGCGAGTGCTGAAGGGCTGGTGGCTGAGCATGGTGGCCGAGCCTTTGCCTAGCACAAAACTCTTGGGTTTTAACTCAGTGAATACAGTGAGCTTCAGGAATGTGCTGCTGAGTCAGCTCCCAGAAGCATCCCACACTACCAGCCAAAGTCTTATGGGGGTATGAGTTCTGAAAGTCAAGTCCCACTGTGCAGGAGCTGGGGGAATGTGGATGGGGGGCTTTGTGGATGGAGGGCTTTCTGCTTTGGCAAGGCAGATAACCAGTGAACTGTAAGTACAGGAACACCGTTCAAGAGATGTCTAGCCCTGTCGGCTTAGAGCTCTGTTGTGGAAAGCAGGAGGGTAGAGCGAGGAAGAGAAAGACCCTGAACCATCGCTCTTCAACTTCCTGGGCTCTGCTCCAGAGTAATGGAGTTGGGATGGATGGATGGGGTGGCATAGGCAGGGAGGTGTTGAGTGGGAGCTGGTAACTATTAAGACTGGGTGATAGTGGGTGTCCATTGGACACCCATTGTATTCGCCTCTCTAGTAGTACAAGCTAAAAGTTTTCTGGAACAAAAATAGTACGTTTTTTAAAAGGCAGTAAGAATGGGGAGTGGGGATATGGTTTTAAAAGGCAGTAAGAATGGGGAGTGGGGATATGGAATAAAACCACAATTTGGGGTCCTAAACTATAGGCTTTCTCTACAGATCATATCCCAAATAACGAAAGACCTCTAACTAGGAATTATTTTCCATTTCCAACCACTGTTTTTTTTTTCCAACATTCCCCAAGGAAGAAAAGAAGGGATTAGTTTTTCGCTTACAGTGGGTTCACAATAAATGCCGCTACCACACTGTGCTCACTCTACCCAGAAACGGCTCCATGGTCACCTGCCAGATTTAGGGGCTCAATAGATAGATCACTATGTTGATTGGCTTCTCAGGGGTTACCAACAAGTGAAAGTCATGTAACTCCTGATAAATAGCAAACATATATTTTGATATGTGTGTCCTATGCAACAGATAGGGCATATTTTTGCTAAAAGAATACTATCGATCTGAAATTTGAATTCAAGTGGGCATCCCATATTTTATCCGGCTCCTCTTATTCCAGTGGCTTAGAAAACTTAGGAGTTCCTGCCCGTCCCACCCTTCTCTAGCTCATGCCTCATCTCAGCTTACTCCAAACTGACTAGACTACAGTTATGCAATCTCAAGTCTCTATATTTCATCACCGTCGTTCCTGGTCTTCCTGAGAAGGCATTCTCCCGCAGCTACACAGCTTTGAGGTTAGTATTCTACCTGGCCCCTAGTCATGGAAGGGAAGTGTGGAAGGAGAGAAACATTTGCCCGTCGCCGAGCAGGCCTGCTCTCTAAGATGAGGCATCCCACAGATTCCTTTCACCCTTTACCCACGCCCAACAGAGCTGAGATTCAAACCCTCCGAGACGCGCCAACCATTTCTGCTGTGGCAGAGTCTACATATACCGATAGGCACTGGAGGACGGGCTTTTCCCAAGGAAGCCGAGGGCAGAGTGATAGCATGCAGGCGAGCAGGAGATAGCTTGCATCCAGCTTAACTCCGGCGACTCTGTCTCCACCTGTCACTATCGGTTCCAGATTATTAAAGCTGCCATGATGGAGCTTCCGCGGCTGGGGAGCCGTCCATTTTCCCTGCCTATCGCTTGACAGCTCATTAGCATCCCAACTGGAAGTGAGCCAGAGGAAGGAAGTGATAAACCACCGTGAGTCAACATGTTTCTTGCCAGAAATTCTCGTAAAAGAAGCAAGAGGCTTGTAAGAGAGAGAAATCAGTTTAAAAAAAAAAAAAGTTTTAGGGGGTTGTGGGGATTTTGCCTTGCTCTCTAAATCAGAGTTAAAAAAGACTTATCTCTTATCGTTGACGTCTCCAGATGGAACGTTCTAGAAAGACACTCGATTCTGTTGCCTGGAATCACAAGAAATGTCCACTTTTCTTGTTCTACTAGGAGGTTAAACAAAGGTTAGAGTGGACAAATACAGTGACTTTAAAACTGGGTGTAAGATCCAGGGTGACCAGAAGGAAGGCAGCATGCTTCAGGGGACAGTAATTGTAGGAGCTATGGAAAAATTATTTAATATGAAAATTTTGAGTTATACTCAAAAGTAAACAGACTAGTATAATGAACCTAGTGTGCCTAGTGTGACGATTATTAGCTCAAAGCCTCATTTAACCAAATTTTCTGCCCACTTGCCCTTCCAGCACGATTCATCCTAAAGGGAAATCCATATATTGTAGTTCACTGATAAATATTGCCGCACAGCAGTAAGATTTAACTAGCCAGTTTTCAGTGCTTCTGCCAAATTAGCCAGTTTCTGCATGATTCATTCCTACAGGAGCCCGCAAGAGGAGGCAGAATGAAGAGGAAGCCATGTTCTTTTATATGGTTGGAAACTCCATGTTTATAATGCATAAGTGCTCAAGGTCCCTGAAGTTCATAGAAACCAGTTGGCATGGCCAAAAA
>NC_022032.1:11177124-11185148 GCF_000317375.1 Microtus ochrogaster
CATAGGAGAGTGTGAACCCACAAACAGCTTCAGGAGAACAGAGGAAGGTGTGATTCCTACAAGGTACAGTAGTTGATCCAGAACATTCTCTCAAAACCTGGAATACAGGTTGACCACCAAAGCTCCTAGAGACCGATAGGACCCAGCCATCAAGTGATACTATTTGGGCTACATGGTCATTTAAACTTTCAGCAAGTTCTTCTGTGCTAGCTAATGCCAGGCACAGTTTGAACAAGAGTGTCATAGCTTGAAGGTGCACCCGAAGGCCATATGCTGTGTCCTTAATTCCCAGTGCAGCAGGGTGATTAAGGCCTGAGGTTTCCATCCCTGTGCACGAATTAATGGCACTAAGGTGGGGATAAATTAGCTTCCCTGATAGTGGACCATTGTCAGTCACTTCAACCTCCTCTCGCTCCCTTATCTACCACTGAATGATGTAGCCCCGAAGTCTTTGCCGGAGCCTAGCATCTTTCCAGCCTCTGGAGCTCTGAGAGATAAATTTATCTAGAAATTATCCCAGTCCACAATACTCTCCTATGTAATATAATGAGGACGAACAGAGGAATCACCAACATTTTGCATTATTCAAAATATAAAACCAAGAGAGCTTTCCATATATTTGTTTTCTTCCTCAGAATAAACCATCCAGCCAGGTAGGGGAAACCCCAGCCATCCACAGCTAAACTATTTCTACTTTTCCAGAACAGAATGACCCTGGAACTGGAGTCAGAGTTCTTCTGCAGAAATAAGGGGTTAACTGTGCTCCTTACAGGCCTTCTCCTAATCCTCTGTCTTGTTCCGCCCCTTCACCGAAGACCAGCTGTCAGCACTTTTAGGCAAAGATCCCTTAAGATTTTTTTTTAAATGTCATTTCGTTCCCAAATTAAAATTCTATAATAAATCTTTTCTCCCTCTCCCCGTGAGTGTTACTGACACCCCTGAAGAATATCCCTTCCAACGATCTGTCTTCTTCCACTCTCCCAGAAGGTGTCTCTGACACCTTGGCCCCCAGGTAAGACCACACCCCTTAGCTCATCGCCTTGCCTGTGGAGTCGTTAAAGTATTTTTAAGAAATATATATCCTGATAAAAATCTCTGCACACTCAGCACTGGTGTAAGCTGCCGTCTTCCCTGAGAACCGGAGTTTGTATCCTTGCTAATGTCTCTTTAGTCGCTGGAAGACCTGGCCCCACAGACAAGGAGATAATCCTCCTGAAGCGCTCCTCAGGCTGGAGGATAGAACACACATAGAAGGCCTGTCGGGACAAAGGCGCCAGGGTGGGGTTGCCAATTAAGTACTGCCAGGCTGGGCCCGAGAATGTGCATTTGTGTGCAAAAATGAAACTGACTTACTCGTTGACAGTTTGGTAGAGTTCTGACCAGCAGCTCACTGTGCTCAACATGTCACCCATAGGTTAGCCTGGGGCACACAGGAAGGCAGAACTGAAGAAAGGAGATACTGAGCAGCCCCCCATCTTCACACCATGGTGTGATGTCATCCCCTCACCCCTTCACCTTTACAGGCTTGGCCTTCACTTCTTACATCTTTTCCCTCAGGAAGCAGCTTCGAGCCCAGGCACTTCCAGCCGCGCTTTCTGGAACATTAGGTGAGACCACAGTCTCTCCTCTCCTGCTTCTGCTTCAGGTTTTTTTCTTCTCATTCAATGGGTCCCCCACCCCATTTTCAGACATTTCTCACTTAAGGGCGTTGGGTTTTTTTTTCTTGCCATTCTCTTCTCTTTTGAGTACAATTCATTTTTTTTTTCCCCCACAGAAGAGAAGCCCTTGGCGTGAGCAAAGGCACTTGGATAATTTAAACAAACAAACTCTTGACGGGAGGATCAGAAGGTAATTCCCCGCCTGCCTCTTCCCTTACAGAGCTCTTCACGGGAGAGGTGAGGGCAAGGTCTACGTGAATGCTCGCACGTCTGTGCGTCCCGGACTTCTTGGCACTTGGGCAGAGCTTAAGCCCGCCGTCTTCCGACTTCAGTTTGTTCTTATGCAGAATGCCTTCTAGGCCACGTATATTTCACTTAAAGGATTTACGGGAGTCATTTCGGTCGTTCTCACTCCCTTTTCTGTGCCTCAAACCATGGCACCGTTTCCCAGCGTTTCTCAAGACTTTCCACCAGCGAGCAGTAAAGAAAACCAGCCTCTCCTTACACTGCTTTCCATCTCCCCAAGCCTAAAAGGTGAGCCCACCTATGGCTAATGTGGGCACGTGTAGGAGGCTGTCCTCCCCCCCCACCCCCAGCATTCCCAACACAAGTCTCCTTAGGAACAACAGACCAGAAGGGCATTTCTAATATGGCCCAGGCACAGTGTCGGTGCTGTCCATGCTAAGACAGCGCTCAATATGTTCGGTCAGTCATCACCATGGCCTACTGTTCCTGCATAGACGCCCTCCAGAGTAAAGTATCTTTCATTATTATTTCATGACTAGTGTTCACAAAACTTGCTGTCTTAGCCTCAGTCCCTGAGCTCTGAAAACATTTGTCCCCACTGTGCAGATCCTTCGCTTCCTCACAGTAGACGAGACAGGAATCCAGGGGCTAAGGGCAGCTTGGGTCTTCTCTCCAAACACAGCCGTGGAAGGGAGGTCACTCTGAGCTGGCCCGATGACACAAGGCCTTTGCTCTGATAAGGCTTCCCTGCGATGCTGCCTGCCTTGTGTTAGAAGGCTAACACCAGAGTCATTTGTGAAACGCATTTTATTGACGGTGACTCACAGAAAGGAATGTCACGTGCTGGCATCGCGTCACTGAACAGGGAGTCTTTGCTATTTAGGGCTCCTGGCTCAGATGAGATGCAGGGAGGGAAAGTGGGCATCCATGGGAAAGCTGACCAGACAAATGTGCAGAAGCACATGGTACCCTCCACCACACTCCCAGTCACTTCCTGCTGTGCTCTCAAGACTGAGGATGAAGACCGCACTAGGCAGCACTGCTCCTCTCTGACTAGGGCTGACATCATCGTTGAGAGCTATGAATTCTGTTGATGATGCCTTATGGGTGCTTTTTTCTCCAGGTACTTTTACAAGAAGTACCCATCTACTACAGGTACAAGTACTGTATTTACTGAATCATGGCGTTCCCTGAGGTACCCCAAGATTGGGCTCTTTCATGAAGAGAAACATTATCAAGTGAAAGATTCTAAAATAAAGGCTTATGTGTCGCATTGTTTCTAGCAGCAGAGCCCTGGTCGCATCCATCTGGGCACAGTGGAGGTGTGTGAATCGGTCTATTTAAGAAATAAGAGACATTGTAACACCACACGTTTTCATGTCCTAGGGATATAATCATTCTGCAGCATTTTAAAAAGCCTTACAACCTGCATTTTTAGAACAAAGCTTGAATATGTGGAGGTTAAAGCCTTGTAATCATTTAAACAAACTAGCACGTGCACGCACACGCGCGCACACACACACACACACACACACACACACACACACACGAAACCAGGGGCTGCAGAGATGGCTCTGCAGTTAAAAGCACGTGTTCATGCAGAGGACTGGAGTTCAGTCTCTAGCACCCATGTTGGGCAGCTGGAAAAAACTGCCTAGGCAATATCTCCAGCTCAAAGGGATCTGATACACTTTTCTGGCTTCCATGGGTATCTGCACACACACACACACACACACACACACACAGACACACACACACACAATTAAAAATAAAATCTTGTTTTAAGCCTTGATCTAGAAAGTTAATAGCAGATTCAAAGCATTCTACTTGTTATGTTATGAAGAACCAAGCACGTAATCTCCTCCTCAGTGTTCTCGGAGAACCCACCAACAAGGTCAAAGACACCCTTCCCCTTGAAATGCCTTCCAAGTCCCTCCTGTTGTGTTTACCCTTCTTGAAAGTGACTAGCACCCAAAGCTGAGGCTCTTTCCTAAAGAGGACATGTCGTCTCAGGTCTCCATGCTGCCCGTGCCTTGCATCTCTGGGATGAGCTGATAGATTAATGCAGTATTGGGATGGGTTAAGATATTTGCCCTTGGCAAAGATAAATAATAATGATTCTCAGTTATCCCCACACCAAGGACACAGCTGGAGAACTAAGGTCAGGAAATGAAGTTTATGGCTGAGAAGGCAACAGGCATTCAAACTCACTGATGGCAGAATCCGGAAGGACTGTGGGTTTGTTCCTTGAGGACAGCACTGAATAAGACTGAAAACTCTGTAGGTCAGACAGGGGGGTGTCAATCCCAGTTAGCACAGAGGGAAGGTGGGGAGCTGGTTACGGAGACCATCTTTCACGCCAGAAGAGAGAGGAAGGTGACGTTCATTGTAGGTGGATCTCACTGCAAAGACCAGGGTGGTCTCCAAAGGACACATCAAGATTGGCGTTCCCCAAGACGACTACACAGACTCTAACCGAACAATTTTCAACCTTTCTAAGGCTGCAAACTCTCATGTTGTAGTGACTTCCCGATTGTAAGATTATTTCATTGCTGTTTCATAATCTCAATTTTGCCCGTTATGAATTTTGATGTAAATATCTGATATGCAGGACAGCTGATGTGCAGTCCCCAGGGTGAGAACTGCTGCTCTAACCTCAGTTTCTCATGGCTGCTGCCTTACCAGTGGACTTCCTGTGCCTTGGCACTCTAGTTCTGGAAGAACGCATGACAAGCTGCGGTTCTGGAGAATAATTGACCAAGATATGCTGGCAGAGTGAAATAGAGATTTACATTAAAATGCTAATTCGGGAAGCTTCCAGGAGTTTTGTTTGTTTATAGAAGGCAAATCTCACTATGCCACTCAGGCTAAACTCAAACTCCAGGGATCTTCTTGCCTCAGCCTTCCAAGTAGCTAGGTGGATAGCACTATGCCTGGTCTGCCGGGTGTGTGTGTGTGTGTGTGTGTGTGTGTGTGTGTGTGTGTGTGTGTGTATGTTTCCTTTAAAGAAAGTAGATTAGTGATTAGGAATAGACAGGATGGAAATAGAAAGACAATAGTGTTTTCTCGAAGGAATGGAAATGCCCTAAAATTGACTGCAGTATTGGTTGCACGCAGTGTGTATGAATTATGTATTAACAAGTTGGGTCTTCTGCCCAAACAGATTATACTTTAATGAAACAACTGTATTAGTATTTCATGTAGGACCAAACATTTTCAGCATAATAGAAGGATTTAGATCTAAGTAGGTTGGAGTTAGGAAAAAGTGACGTAGCCTGCAGTCTAAAATGCTTGCTTTAAAAAGCCTGTAAATAATTAGCTATCACGTTCTATTATTGAGTTGTTTTATCTTCCAATTTCCTGGGAGACGGTTTTATCCTCCAATGCAAAACGACAGTGAAATCACTTGTCTATTAAGATGAAACATTGGGTCTTTTTAGGGGTCTTGTTATTGTTTTGCTTTGCTCTAGCCTCCAGGCCACTGGAGTGGGGGTTCCTGTGCTATGATGAGCTTTAACAGAGCAGCTTCACAGAGCCAAGACATAAAGAGATTAGTGATGTTCAGACGGAAGGACACCACCAAAACCTAAAGAAACAATTACGGGGCAAACTGGGTGCCACCTCTGAAACCCCTGCCGTCCTCTGGATGCTGTCATTTCTGCAGGTATGTGGTTTTCTCCTGCTCAGCTCACAGAGGGACAATGGCATGAGTGTGTGGTTGCTTACATATCCTGGAAAGATCCTGGCCTCCTTGGTTCTCCGGAGGTTGGGAGCACCAATTAAAAGAGTCAATCAGTCCTTTCTGAGGGACACGCTCCTGCAAATGGACTGGGAGCTGAATACCAGAGATTTTTCTATTCCTTTGTATAATTAGGATGCTACTGACTAGACTTCTAATTCTCAGGTATCCCTCAGATTTTGCACATAGAGCCAGCATTCTCATGGAACTTCGCAAGTACCTGTTGCTTTTAATTATGTAGAATTCCAAAGAGGGAGCTTACAGAGATGTGCATTTTGTGACGGCTGTAATTTGACTTCCAATGTAATAACCAGAATAAATACCAGAAAAGAAAAGGTATTTCTCAGAGACCGGAGCTTCATTGAGTGGTAACTGCATCAAATCCACTGGTTTTTTATTCATTTAATTAAGATGACTAAGAAGCATTAACTTGGCAGCTTCACAGAGCCAAGAGATAAAGAGATCAGTGATGTTCACAAGGAAAGAAACCACCAAAACCTAAAGAGGGATTGTCTGCCTACCGAGAACAATATCCTGTATCGCATTGTGCAAATGCAAGGACTTTGCTGTGTGAGCCCAATGAGCTCAGCAACAGTTCCCTTTCCAAACATGCCAAGAAAGATGTGTTGCTTTGGGTTACGGCCACTGGTAAATCAACAGACCAAAACACCAGGGAGAACTGGGTAGAGAGAGGGTTGAGCCTGGTTACCCTGCAGTCCCTGAGGCGCTGCAGAGCAAAAGCACCCAGGGGCACCCTCGCAAGGCTCCCTCCCCACTCTGAGCCCCAGCTGCCCTGATCACTAGGCTCCCCTGCCCAGCCCTTCACACTAGTCCACCAATGTGTTAAGAGAAACTCAGCTCTAAGTTAGAAATGCAGTTACATAGTGATGCTTTTAAAATGAACTTTGGTCCACAGACATGTCGCCAGAGCCAGATTCTTCCAGATGTCAAGCGTTCACTTCTGTGTACATTTGCAAAAATGAAACACACTGATTAAGGGGGTTAATTGGTCTCAGGTGTATTCATCATGAACGCTCTCTCGGTAAAGAAGTGGTCGGATAAAGAGCCAACCCATTTCTTCGTCGCCCCTTATTGGTAGTTCTGAACATGACCAACATCTTGCTTAGAGTCTTAAAGCATCACACAACTAACTACGTGAGAGTGGTCTACATACACCGTTTGGGGAAGACACCACTCACTCCCATCTCGAGCCAAACAAATTGGGGCTGCATGGCTTGTTCACACTTATCAAAATATTTTCATGCGTGCGTGTGTGTGTGTGTGTGTGTGTGTGTGTGTGAGCCTCGCAGCCAGAAGATGCTGACCTCATGATCTTCACTCTCTCTGGAATTCTCAGGGAATGTGACAAAGGAACGCATTTCAGGTGACCGTGTCTTCCCAACCACTTAAGTTCCCGTGCCACATTAAAACAAGGAAATAGAAGTTAAAATAAGAATTAGTTTTAAAATTCTTATTTTAACATTTTTAAAAATTAATTTTTATGTGTATGGGTATTTTGCTTGTATTTATGTCTGTGCACCATGTGTGTGCATGCGTGGTCCCCACGGAAGCCAGGAGAGGGCATCAGATACCTTGGAATTGAGTTACAAAAGTTGTTTGTATCCATTGTGGGTGCTGAGAATCAATAAACCTAAGTACTCTGGAAACAACCAGCGTTCTTAATCAATGAGCCATCTCTCCAGTTACATGACCAACTATTTTAAACTATTATACCTAGGTTCAGAAAAGATGTACATGACATTCTGATATTTGGAAAAGCAAATTTCTAGTTTTTACATCATCATCATTATTACTACTATTATCATTAGAGAGTCAGTTCTTTCTCTTCACCATGGAGGTCCCAAGGATCACACTGAGGTCATTAGGCTTAGCAGCAAGCACCTTTACCTACTGAGCCATCTCACTGGCCCATGATGTCCAGACTTTCTTGACTCAGAAGTCATTACATAGTGACCCAACCAGCTGCTTCCCAGCCAGCTCTTCGGGGGGTCACGCCTTGGTCTCTACTGTGGGATCTGCGAGACCCTTCCTTCCCTTTATTTTAGATCTTAAAGAAGAGCACTTCCAATGCAAAAGCTGTGCCTTTACAGCACGGAGTGCCAGTCCTCACCAGACACCAGGAATGACAGAACGGTGGCCTACACCTACCCAAAATAACCCGTCCATGTCTGCCTGCTGCTGCTGTCTCTTGCAGCATCCCCATTCCTAGTAACTCAAGCTCAGTGTGACCGAATCAATGCACTGCGAGTGTTGGCAACCTGAGAAGACCCTGGGTGCAAATCCTCTATGAGTCCCATGGCGTTTGCCAAGAGAGCAAATAGTTTCCTAAACCACTAAGGGAAACTTGACAGCGATGAAGG
>NC_022032.1:11185248-11188817 GCF_000317375.1 Microtus ochrogaster
ATGAAGCTCCGACCCAGGATGGACATAGGCTAGAATCTCCCTGGTAAGCCACCTTGTGGGCTACAGCAAATTATTAGAGATGGGCTAGTCCAGGTGAGAGAGTTAGCCTAGAAGAGGCTAGATAGAAATGGCCAAGCAGTGAATAAATGAATACAGTGTCCGTGTAATTATTTCGGGTAAAGCTAGCCTTGTGGGCAGCGGGGTGCTGGGGATGCAGCCCTGCCGCTCCTATTACTACAGCAAAGTGCTCTACCACTGACCTACACCCACAGCCTGTTATCCCTTCTGCGTTCTCATTTTGATTCTAATTTTAAGTCTCGATCTGTTCAGAAGCATTAATTAGGGGCCATTCTGTATGGAGTAAGCCCTGAGGTTTTAGAAACAAGCTGGTCCTTCCACACCAGAAATATGTTAAAAGTGGATAGTGAGGGGTGCTTACAGGAGCTACAGACAACTAAAGAACGCCGAGGACAGGAGAAACAGTCTTCCCCAGGGAAGAGCATGCCAGCTAGCTATCCAGAACCAAAAGGTCAGCCCTGAAAACATACATTCGAGTAACAATATACAGACTGAGCAAATGGTATACGCATAGTATATATATATATTAATTATATCTCCACAGTTAATAATGTGAGAAAGAGCAAGAAGGGCTATATAGGAGGATTGGGGAGGGAGGAAGGTTATGTAATATATGATGATCTAAAACAAATAATTAAAAAAGAACAATTAAAAAACTGAAAAAGAAAGAAAGCAAGAAATGCAAACGTCTTCCTTGACACCACCCCCCTCTCTCCTACCCCATACCCTCCCCCCTCAGGAAATCTCAAAACCTTGCAGGGACCCTGGATTTCCTCATTTACCACCTCAAGCACTGAGGGCTCTGAGTATTTACGGCATTTTATCCCGCCCCTGCCCGCTCTGCCCTTGACTCTTCTGTGGTCTCTAGGATGCAGTAGGTGGCCAGGAAGCTCGTCTAAAACCCAAGACAGGTCTCAGAACACCAGGGCTATCTCCAGCTCACTTTGAGGAAGTGACCCTACACAGTCACCATTTGACCTCTCTGAGCTCCACTCTTCTTCCTACAGCAGTGAGTCGGCCTGTGCCTGCCGCTCTGGTTTCTCTGTTCCTCTCTCACCTCAGAAGCCTTGCCC
The DNA here is from genome assembly GCF_000317375.1 of Microtus ochrogaster. Taxonomy (NCBI): domain Eukaryota; kingdom Metazoa; phylum Chordata; class Mammalia; order Rodentia; family Cricetidae; genus Microtus; species Microtus ochrogaster. The sequence continues at coordinate 11,186,400 of NC_022032.1, forward strand.
TGGCCAGTACCTCTGCTGGAAGCCCACATCCAGACCTTACTCAGCACAGCCTCATGTTTTTCATGACTCTGGTAAAATGCCCGCTTCTCACTAAGGTGCCCTCTGACCTCCCAATTAAATCCACAGCCCCTTTACTCCCTGGGGCCCTCTATCCCCCCCTACTCAGCTCTCCTGTTTCCCCCAGGACCACCATCTGTTAATTTATGAGACAACAGGCATATTATGTTCACTTTGGTCTTTTGCTGCTTCCCAAAGGGAACAAGCTCTTGGTGTTGTTTTTTCACTTTTCCTGAGACAGCACCCTGTACACAGAGACGGGTAGAATATGACTGTACGCTGTGGGAGCTCCTTTGGCCAACAGCCTTTAAGATACCAGCCCACTTGGGTGTGGTCTCTTATAGTATAAATGCAGGTGTACAGTGTGCATGCGCTCTCTTGCTTCCGGCTCTCGCTTCCCACTGCTAGACTCTGTTCCTGTTCCCCATTCGTGCAGAGGACTGTGATCTAGGACAGTGATCTGTGAGTCTCCCCTAAATAAATAACTCTTTATTACACATAATTCTGAACTAGGTGGGATTATTTCGTAATTTATGCTATCAACTGTTGAGCGGGTGAATGAAAACACCTGCCAGAAAGCAGGTGGCAGACAGGGTCTCTAAGTTTAGATATTGTTACCGTATTTCCAACATGTGCAGGTGTTAGGTGACTAGAGTGTTTTTTCAATTCTCTTTCTCCGTATGGTGTTGGCCTCCTTCGCAGCTGTGATGGGAAGGGTCTGGAGAGAGTCACGGGCATAAAGAAATAAGCATCTATGAGCACACGGGCACAAAGTGCTTCACTTTGAACATGAATCTGTGAAATGGGTGTCAAAGTGGCAAGGTGACCTTCAACCGTGAAGTTAGCCAAGGTTTCACACCCAGGGTGGACAAAAGAACAGAGAAAAATACACTGTCAACAAATGCAAGCTTTCTGGAAAATTACTTAACCAACAAGTCAAAAACTTTAAAATATTGAAGAATTAATTTGTGAGAATGTATCTTACATATGGGAGGCAAAAAAAAAAAAAAGAAAAACTAAATGGACAAAGATTTTCTTCCATTTGTGCCTTTTAGAGCAAAACTTGGAGTCAGGAGGAGTGGTGACACGCGTGTAATCCCAGCACTTCAGAGGCAGAGTGCAAGGTCAACCTTGACTACTTAGGAGGCCAGCCTGGAATACATGTTTTGTGTGTATGCATTTGGAAAAAAAATCCACAAAAATCAAAGATGGTACAAGACTTGAAAACAACTTGGGTAATTGACAATAAAAGCATGATTAATCAAACTGAGTTTAATCACCTTAATCTGTTAATGATTAACAGATTTAATCACCTTAATCTGTTTTAATGACTCGTTAATAGGTTAACAATATGGAGAATTCTCATGTAATCCAATATAATAAATAATTCACTCCCTTTACTTTAGGGAAAAGGATGGGAAGGAAGTAGGTCAAACATAAACAGATGCAAAGAACTCATACTCTTGGCTTTCCGAGTAAAAGGAGTGCATCCTTCTGATGTCCCCAGGCATCCTAAGTATACAGGTACCCAGTGACCTCCCCTGAGATCCCAGAGCTTCGGAGAATACTTACACACTAGGCACCTGAGGGACCCTCACGCCAATCGCATAGAACATGAACAGAAACAGAAGTATAAAAGTGGAGCTGAAAGAAGAGGCAGTGCCTTGAAGAAGGGGTGGAGGCATAAGAACGTACTGTGCACATCACAACGTGCAGCACCAACACCTCCCACGTACCCTGAGGAGCCTTGCCCCTAAGCTGGGAGTCAGGCATATTCGGCTGATAAGCTGCAGTGGGGGCTGTCAAGGGCCAGGTCCAGAAAGGCAACCAAAAGAGCCAAGGGAGAAAAGGAAGGCCGGGGGAAGCATGGACGGAACTGTCTCTGAATTATCAGTCTAGCTGGCACACGTGGGCGGAGCCACCGTGATGCACTGTAGAGGCCACAACACAGACACAGCAGAGGGCCAGTGAGATGGTGGCTAAAGGCACTTGCCTTGCAAACCTGGGAACCTAAGTTCAAAACCCACATAAGGGTGGAAGGAGAAAACCAGCTCCACAGGTAGTGGTCCTCTGCACCAGGCCTTTTCTTTGGGGCCATGAACTAGCTCCCAAATCATGATATGCAGACTTCCTATTAGTTATGAATGCTCACTCTTATCCTATGCTTATTTCTGGTTAGCTCTTTTAACTTAAACTAACCTGGTTCTCTTCATCTTTCTTTCTTTATGTCCTACTCCGCCTGGCTGGTGGCTGCCTGCCTGGCCCCAGGGCATCTCCCTTCCTTTCTCCCTTGTTTTTTCTCTCGCTTTTTCTCCTCTCTGGCTGCCAGCCCTGCCTATCCTAGCTATTGGCCATTCTCTC
>NC_022032.1:11188917-11191065 GCF_000317375.1 Microtus ochrogaster
CATATGGTTGCTGGGAATTGAACTCAGGACCTCTGGAAGAGCAGCCAGTGCTCTTAACCTCTGAGCCATGTCTCCAGCCCCCAAGCCATTTTCTTTTTTTATTAGACTAATCAGGTGCCTTAGGCAGGCAAGGTGAAACAGCAGTGCGTCTTTACATAATTAAACAAATGCAGTGGAAACAAATGCAACACACCGTTCACAGTTAAAGTAACGTTCTGCAGCATAAACAAATTTAACATATCTTTGCCCAGTTAAAAGAATATTCCACACCACCTCCGATCTCCACATATTCTCTCACAGGCAAGTAATATACCATGTTGTTATACACACACATATATCATCATGTGCTTACAAACACACACACACAATCACACACACACACACACACACACACACACACACATACACACACACTTTTTGGTTTTAAAAGAAAGAAACAGCAGTGATTCTTTCAAAGCTCCTACCATATTACCTACCGGTCTTTGACCAAGAAAAAACAAAAGATTCTGTCAATGTAAATTACCTAACAAATGTCTTCTGAGTTTTGATTTAGTGTCTGCTCAATCAAATTCAGCTTACAATGACTACAGGGCATTTTACGGTCTTCAGAGACCTGCATACATGCTTGAGTCTGTTCATGAATAAAATCAGGAAAGCATCTCTCTCCAGAAAAACAGACAGTCCCCTGCCCCAGCTCTTTCTGTGTAATGAAATGGAACATGTGGACTCACACATGCAAGCAAGCCGTCTACCACTGGGCCGCGTGTCATCCAGCCCAAGACATGCTGAGCAACTGTATGGTAAAGCATGTTTCCCTGGCTCCTGTGACTTGTCAAATTAAGACTGTTTGCTTGATTTTAAAGTCTCACAAGCACACAAAAGTATAGTTGCAAACATGGAGATTTCAAAACCAAAAATGGCCCAAAGGCTCAATTTTATAGCTAAGTGTTTCCAGGAAGACACATTTTGAAGCTTTTCATGACTAGCTATCATGTATTCTATTTTATTTACTTGTTTATGCATGCTTGTTAGTGATAGATAGCCCCAGATAGCTGATTTCAAATCCAGGATTCTCTTGCCTCCGTCTTCCAAGCACTCAGATTACAGGTATGAACCACCATGCCCAACCTGTCAAATATTCTTCTTTAAATCAAACAGAATTCCATGGTGTGATTTGTGTACAGTCATAAGTTTTATCTTCGTTGAGTCTAAGAAGATACAAAAGCTAATTTCTGTGTTTTGCTTCTGTAACATTTCAGGGAAAGAGGATGACCTGTGTTTTGGTAATAAAACTGTGGGAAGTTAGCACTGGGGCATCTAACCAGGCCCTCTGTCTTGTTTACTTATTAGTTTAAAAATAGAACCATGCAGGATTCTGCCCTTGGATCTCTCTAATGAGCTCTGATTTTTTTTTTTTTGGTCTTGAACCATCAAGGGGAATTCTATGGTTTTGTTTTAACCTTTCAATGGTAAAATCGAGCCCACACAAGAGGGAATATACAAAATAAAAATGTACAGTAATGAACACAAGAAATATAGAACCACAACAAAGGTCAATAAATAGAAGTTTATCCCAAAGCCTTGTCACCGCCCCCAACACCACACATCCCCTTTTCTTGTCACCCACCCCAGCAGTGTGACTTCCAGCCCAGTCATGCTTTTATCCCAATCATCTCTTCTCAGAGAAGACTTCCAACATCACGGCTTAGTGCTGATGTCCTTAATTTAACTGTGACGTAACTAGAAATTTACAATATGTACTCTTTGATAACGGGTTAATTCCACAATAGCGCATTTAGACATGTACAGTTCATGTGATCGAATTCTCAGTTCACGGCCTTTGCACATTTGAATAGTGGATCTGTGACTGCATCACACTTTGGCAATTTTTATCTCCAGGGACACCGAGGTTTTCCCTTTTATTTAATTTTCCTTGATTAAAAACATTGCCTTGCGTCTTGTGAAAACATCTGAAAATCTTTTGGAACGGTGGATTTTTTTGCTTTGTTGGTGGTAGAGTTCTTTGACACAAAGTCTCACCATGTAGCCCAGGCTATACTCAAACCCATTAACTTCCCACTTTACCTCCCAAGTGCTGGGTATCCATGCTTGTGCCAACCATATATATTTTTAAACTATCCTTTTTTT
>NC_022032.1:11191336-11199099 GCF_000317375.1 Microtus ochrogaster
TGATTCTTCATTTCAAAACATTTCTGTTTCCCAAGGATCAGCCTTCCAGAGACAGTGGTGGACGGTCTGTCTCTCCACGTCATGAAGAGCACAGATTAAAAAAAAAAAAAAAAAGCCAGCCCTGCCCATTTTGTTATTTTTGAAACGGTACACGCTTACAAACACGAATTCACTAATTTCCAACTCAAAAATCAGACGCTCATACTGTTTGGGCAACAATATAATGAGTGATTCTTCATTTCAAAACATTTCTGTTTCCCAAATCCACACATTTACATAAGAGTTTCTGAAAGAGAGATTTTCATAGTACATCAGCACGGGAGTATTTATCAGTTTCTATTTCATATCACGTTTTTCAGCTTTGTTAAGGTATAATGAAAAGAAAACCGCACGTATTTGGAGTGTACAGCATGATGCCTTCATTTGTAGCACGAGTTGCCGCAATCAAGCTACTTAGCTTATGTCATCTCAACGCCTGTGATTCTCGCTGTATGCAAACACTTGCAATCTAGTCGCTGCAGATTTCAAGTATACAACACAGTTATTAAGGACTGTCACGATGTGATAAGCTAGCTCTGCAAAACCCAAGCTGGAATGCAGCCTGCACCCTCCAACTAACACTTCTCACTTCCCCTTCTCCCGTCCCGCCTTCTCCCCATCATCCTTCTCTCTGTTTCTGTGACTGTGGCGCTTTGGATGTGACCTTGTGCCTTACGCCACTTGACACAATAGCTTCCACGTTCCTCCACCCTCTTGCAACTGAGGGATTTGTTTCAACTTGGGAAGCGTCTTGCTATTAGATACAGTCTGGCCTCAAACTCAAGCCTTTCATACGCCACTCTACGGGTAATAGGATTATAGGCAACAATTTCTTTTTTCTTTTTAAAACTGAACAAACTATTTCCTTCATTAGTTCTTTAGATTAAAGAATTATAGATTTTTTTTCAGTTAACAATTTCAAATATGTATATGTGCAAACTATGGACAGAATTATGTTCACTTCTACAGGAGGAACTGTACAAAGGGGATCTTGGACTACCATTTTGTAATTTTAAATAGCTTTAGATTTATTTATTTTATGTGTGTGAACATTTTGCCTCCATGTATACCTGGTGCCTACAGAGGTCAGAAGAAAGCGTCAGAGTCCCTGAAACTAGAATTATGGATGGTTGTGAAGCCACCACGTGGATGCTGAGACTGAACCCCAGTCTTCCCCAAGAGCGGCAGGTGCTCCTAACCACTGGGAGATCTTCTCAGCTCCTTATTTTGTCATTGTATAAAGAGTAACGACCTGGGATGAAAATGCTGCTCCTGTAATTCTTATTCCTAAGAATATGCCACACTTCCAGGTCCAGGACATCAAACTGCTCACAGTAAACATCAAGGGTAAGGCCCACGGCCCTCTTGTTTATACTCCAAAGAGCCATAACAGTGCGACAAATCTTTCCTCAGGGGTCACAATGTCACACACCTTCTGACTTATCATCCTGAATCAGCTAGCCCTTCAAGTCCACATTCTGATAGTCCAGAACGTCCCACGTACCGCTCTTACTCTACTAAACAAGTATCATTTACAATTGTTTTATGGAGCTGAGTGCAGGAGTGCTCATTCATTAGTTCAAGGCCAGCCTGGGCTTCATGGCAAGACCTTGACTCAAAGCGAGCAAACAAACAAAATACTTTTTCAAATGAAAAGAAGTAGCAATCGTTGAATCTTATAAAAAAATAATTTGGCTTAAATAAACAGTACAAATAGTGGAGTGTTCGTGATACTCATCAAATATTAACTAATAAATGAAAACTTCACTCTATAATTTATGAAGTGTGGTTGCTAGCCATCCATCACAGACTCAGTACTGCAAAATGGCAGAGATATCTGTGGCTGCAACACATGAAGGGCAGCAAGGCTGTGGGAAGAAGGGAGATGCTTGGTGCAGTGCAAGGAAGCAAGATGAAGAGCCCTCCCAGAAGGGGCTGTTTATAATCTCCCTCTCGCCATCTAAAACGGAAGAAAGCGTAGCCGCAGAAGTCAGAGACAAATCTTTGCCAACAAGTGTAGCAGGCAGTAGCTCAAGCTCTTAAGAGAACGTCCCCCCTTCTCCCGACAAGCTCCAAGTCTGCTCCCGGAACAGAGGCCAGTGCAATAAAAGCCAGCTTAAATGGGGGTCGATGCAGTAGTGGTGGCTACTATTCATTAGGCACCATTTAAAGTCCGTTGCAAACATTAATCTCTCATTTCTTATTTTAACCCTACCGGATGAAGGCTGCTGTGTCCTTATTTAGCAGAAGGCCATTTATTTAGTGAGCCTGGGTTCTCGATCATTGCGGCATTGGCTCTTTCAATAGCCGTAAAATGACTGCATTTACAGCTAGAATTCTGAGCAATAACGGTAAAAAATGGTTGAAAATTCTCACGACCTACATTAGTCGTGGGAGAAAGGAGGGATCATTCAAATTCACACAGAGCATGTGTAGCTCAACAGAACACTCAAAAAGAAAAATTTAACCAAGTATACAAACTGAAAGAAGGGCGCCAGGCAGAGCCTAGAGGGAGACTCGCCCTAGACAGAAAGTCACAGTACTCTGCATTCCCCGTGGAAGGGAATCCCACCATCGAGCTATCTCATGCACTTAAAGTGACAGTTTAGCCAGAAACATAGAGTTCCTCCCATAGCCATAGTAGGCTACCCTCAGTGGAAATGTCTGCCATTCTAAAGCCCCAAGAAAAGAAGCTGCATCTACAGATTATTTAAGCGCAGCATCAGAACCAAGTGCACCAGCCCGGACACGGAGGTCAGGTCACTGATGGGATGACACCTTCACCAGCCTCCCACAGTGTCCCACTGCTCTGTAGATTCCCACCCAGCAGCAAGTCCTACGGCTGAGAATCCAGGCTTCTCTTCCTTCTGGAACCCTGACCTGCTTGAATGACAATGTCTTGCGTGTATTCTAAGCAGCATAATTGCCTGGTGTGCCCTACCCTCTGGGAGCTGGGCAGTTAGCTGGGTCAGGTTCCAAGCATGAACAGATAAGGAGACAAGGCTCTTAGAAGTTAGAAAACGTTACGCTGAAGTGAGACCAGCTGTACTTTTTGAGCCCTCTGGCATCCCAGGCACACACAAACCTATCCACTTACCTCTCATCTCTCTATTCATCATCTACTGCCTACCAGCGCACTATCTATCATCTATCTGTTATCTATTATCTATCTTCTACCTATTTATTGTCTGTCTTTACTTCCTGGCCCGTTTATCTTTAAAACATCCTTGTGAGGGACACATTGGGAGCTCTATTTTACTAATGAGAACCACGGGAGGTGGAGCAGGTTACCAAGGCAACAGTGAGTGATCCTGCCTGAGAGCGGATCCAGAACTCACCCCAGCCGCATGAATCAGCCAACACGGGCACTTCACAGGCTGTGTTTGGTGACACATGCTGAAGATGGTTACCTCTCCTCCTCTCTTCCCTTGCCAACTCTCAACACCCAGGTTATCTCTCTGGCGAAATCTCCCTTTTGATGTAGGAAATTCAATAGGCCTTTGTGAGGCTTCAGTGTTCCGCTGCTATATAAAGTGCTTCCTTTCAGGGTGCTCTCCTTCGCTTCAGAAGTGAACAAGCGGGAAAAGTGTCTCCTGGGGCTCAGCTGGGGCACAGAATTTAAGAAAATCACACACCTTGCTGGCTCGGGAGGTGGCTCAGCAGGTAAAGACACTAACCATGCAAATCCGACAACCTGAGTTCCATTCACGGAAGTCACGTCAAAAGCCTATGGTCTGGGACACAGTGACATGATGAAGCCAACATGGCAGCCTGGGTTACTTTTTCTGTCTCAGAACTGCTCCGTTCTTTCCCATCTTTCTTCAGTCATCCGCCAGCTAGCTAGCTGCCTGGGCTCAGGGCCACCATGTGGCCACAGGAACAAGCTAGGAAGGGCTGGGTGACACAAGTGCCCTTTCTGGCCTCCAGGTTATAAGAGGAAGAAGCAGCTACCACCTGCGCACAGCTGGAAGATGCCCCCACAAAGTCTCAGCCCTGCAGCTGGATGAGTGTCTCCGTTAGGGTTTCAGGTGTGTGGCAGTGGGCAGGGGCTTGCACATGGTATGTTTCTTTTGCAAGAGTAGGATATTAAAGTGCCCTGCGTGGGAAGACACTAGGAGTAGCCAGGTTGACAAAGATCACCCTCTATGGGGCAGTCACTTGCCACTTTGCACCCGGGAACAGATGTGCTTTGTTTCTTAGACAGTGTTGATTGTTTTTTTGCCAATATGCTAAACCCAACCAATCAAAAAGCTCAGCTCAGTTTTGAGCCCTCTGCCAGCCTCGGGCTGATTCGGAGGAAGAGACAGCAGGTACATACTGAGATCTGCATGAATGAAGTTGGCTCTGCCTCCGAACTCATCATCGCCACAGAATTGGCTCTGTTTCCTTTCCCTGTGGGGAGGCTGATTTGGGCCTCACTTATGTGTGTGTGTGTAACCTCTGCCGCCTCTTTTAATTTCTTTCCACCAATACGGTGTCTTCAATTCCTTTTTTAGCAACGAGCTGCTCTTTATACCAAGCTAAGAGTTGAACAAACTATTCAACAATGAGAGGATTTGGGTTTCGCGTCTCCTGAGCGGGAGCCCATTTCCGGGCTCGCTTGGGAAGAGAGCTGCTATTCCCTACCATCAAGTGTTTAGAGTAGATGCTGCTTCTGTTCTTCATGGGTGTTGCTTTATTAAAGCTAAGCGTAGATGGCCCCTTAACCACAAGTAATGGAAACCAGCTTGTGCTGGTTGTAGCTACAGAGGGAATTTGTCACAGAATAAAAAAACATGTCATGGACACCAGGAGAGGAAATGCGGCCAGCTCGTCCAGGTATCTCTGCCACAGCCTGTCTCTCCTTTTGACCATGGACTGCTTTTTTTTTTTTCCCTGTCTGTTCACAGGCATTTACTGCCTGTCGGCAAGGAGAAATGTCACTCAGAGAGCAACACCCATCATTTCCTCTAAAGATGTGCTGCATGCCTGGAGTCTTCCAGTACCGTCAGGGGAAAGAATCCGACTGGCCAGATCCTATCAGCTGCAGCGGCTAGTGGCTCAGAGGCTGCCCACGCAAACTCACGTTCCGGACCCGACTCTTGCTTTAGATCAGACCTAATCCCCACCCTGCCAGGAATTCTGACATAAAATTCCTCTAGAGATTCTCACAATAAATTAGATAGGAGCCACTGGAGGGTATCAGTGAATCTTTCCATTGAGACTCGGGAGAGGTTGCCCTTCAAGGCTTCTACTGCTTGCAGAGGATCCTTACTACAGGGTCACGAACAACTCATTTTACTGCCAATGTACATGAGCGGGAACCCGCTCCTCAGAGCGCTGGCTGCAAAACCAGTGTAGAAGTGTGGGAAGCCAGCTCACAGCTGGAGCTAATGTTCCTAACTCATAAAGGCTTCATGACTCGGACTCCAAGGCCAGAGTTCAAGAACAGGTCTCACCAGGAGACTCTGGCTCCATGTCAGCCAAGGAGATGACACAGGTGTGAGGCAGGGTGAGAGTCCTGACAGGTTCAGAGTCTATGCCCTCTCGAGGCAGGCAGGCTGGAAGCCCCTGGGAAATTCTGTATAGAGAATTCAGCTGTGCTTATGTTCCTATGTTTCAATTTCATCAAAATGGTATTTTAGCTACATGGCAAACTATTATCCTGTTTTTTCTAGCGCTTATTAGTGTGTTCCTCAAGATTTAGTTTGCATTTCTACTCTGAAGTTGCCCTGCTGACCCATTGATCATTGCTTCTGTCTCTCCTAAAGTCCTAGGAGTACTTAGCACTATGACTGTGATCACCTTATCGCCACCACCTGGTGGTTATCTGGTCACTAAATCTGCTGGGGAAGGGGCCAGCAGGATCTTTGCTTCTACTGGATAGATGCAGGTGCATCTGCTACCCTGCCCAGTGGCTTCCTTCCTGCCCCTCACCATCCCCTTATTTCCACTGCGAGTCAACAGGACTTTGTCAATACACTGTACTCCACTCCAGAATCCGTGATCATCCACTCTCACAGAGAACTTAAGGAACTCTAGATTCGACCCTGAATCTAGTATGCTGTGCTATTTGGGATAGCCTTTAGTACCACAGTGAGTTCTGAAGCAGTTTGCTCGTGTCCTACTCTGAGATCCTCTCGTTAAACCAAGCAATCATTCCCTGGGCATGATTCAGACATTAGCTCACTCAGCTCCCACAATAACCCTATTAAGTTCTGCAGGAAAGCAGAGAGTTCGGAAAGATTAAGTAACCTGTTGAGGCCACGCCACTGGTGTCGGAATCCAGATCAAAATGCGGGCCTGACCCCAGTGTCATGCTCTTAAACACTGTGTTGCTCTTTATCTCTTGAAACCTGCTTTTCATTGTGCCTTCCTGCCTTACTGTCTCAATGAGAATAAGATACCTAGCAAGTAGTCCCTAGTAAAATATAAGCATACAGTTATCATTGCATGTTACTGGTAAAGTAAAAAAAAAAAAAATCAACTAATCAGAATTATGCATCCCTTCCCATTCAAGATCATTCAAGAACTAGAAGCCTAAAGAAGTGATTCACACTTGGGGAGCCATAGCAGGAAGATGAGCATGAATATGAGGTCACAAAGTGTTTAAGGACAACCTCGGCTACATAACAAGCCTCAAAAATAAATAAATAAATAAATAAATAAATAAATAAATAAATAAATAAATAAATAAATGGAGATAAACTTAAACAGAGCAAGAGAAAACACAAGTCACCACAACAGAGGAGAGCAACGAAGCATTTCCCTGCAAGCTGGTCCGGAGCCTCGCACAGACTCTAGGTTGTGTACCAGGGCAATGAAGAGCCAGCACTCGAGCACAGGCTAAGGAAAGCAGGTTCAGGTTTAGCTCTCGGAAAGACACCACCTCCAGCTTCAGTAGTTGACGAGCTTTCAGTCCAGGTACAAAGTGGAATCACACCTAGGCATTCTGCCCTCACACGTCCATGCGTGGAAAGGGAAGTGCCAGTTTTTGCAAAGAGCAAGGGAGCTGGCAGGTTGGAGCAGGAGTGGTGCGAGCCAGCCCTGCCTTGGCTGTGCTTGCTGCTGGGAGAAAGGGTGGAGGAAGAGAGAATAAGCATGACTTGTTTCTTAATGTACTTCCAAGGTGCTGGGGACAGCAGAGAACTATCCTGGGAGCCAGCGGAGAAATTTCCAGAACGTCAGAGGCAGGGGCAATTGATTGATTTTAGAAAGTGTTGCCAAAAGGTGCAAGATAAACCATGAGCATCACCACCAGAAGAAATGAGTTTGGTGAGGACACGAGCCTAGGGACGTCCAGGCTGCATGCATGGAGCACTCTGGCTCTTTCTCCACTATAGAGACCTCTGCCTTGCGAAGCTCTAATGCAGCAGCTTTTAACCTGAGGTGGTGACTCCTTCGGGGTCACCCAAGACCATCAGGAAACACAGATACTTATGATTCATAACAGTAGCAAAATTAGTTATGAAGTATGGTTTCAATAGGTATGACCCCATGGACTCATGTGTTTGAATGTGTGGCCATAGGGAGTGACAGTATTTGGAGGAAGTGTGTCACTGTGGAGTCAGACTTTGAGGTCTCATATAGGCTCAATATAAGCCCAGTGGGACAGACTCCTGCTGCTTGTGGATCAAGATGTAGAGCTCTAGACCCCAGCACCATGTCTGCTTGCATGCCATCATGTCCCACCACGATGATAACCGACTGAACCTCTGAAGCTGTAAGCCAGCCCCAATTAAATG
>NC_022032.1:11199629-11215975 GCF_000317375.1 Microtus ochrogaster
TTCCACCAGCCAGGTAGCAAAACCTAAACCTGTCAATTGTTTAAAAACTGACCAAGGTCACTGAGCTGGTTCAGAAGGCAAAGACACTTGTTACCAAGCCTGGTGACCTGCGTTTCATCTCCGGGTCCCATATGGGGCAGGGATGCTGTAGGAGCTCCATCTGCTCCTTCAGCCAATACCCTTTAAGATATGGTGCTGTGGGCGCTCCGTCCACTCCTTCAGCCAATAGCCTTTAAGATACCAGTCCACTTGGGCATGGTCTCTTAAACTATAAATGCAACTGTACAGCATGAGCCTGCTATCTTGCTTCGGGCTGCTAGACTCTGTTCCTGTTCCCCGTTCATACAGAGGACTGTTATCTAGGACAGTGATCTGTAAGTCTCCCCTGAATAAATAACCCTTTATCACTCATAATTCTGAACTAGTGTGGGATTAGTTTGTGACTTCTGCATCACAGGGAGAGAACTGGCTCCCTCAAATTGTCCTGACTGTCACACTTCATGCAACCCACCAGAATATTTATAAGATTTAATAGTAATAAAAGCATTTAGGAAAATGTCCAGCACACTAAAGGCACAATTAATGTTAGGTTTTAAAAAACAAAACCAAAACTTATTCCTAATGGTCCCACACCCACATGTATTTGGGCAGCACAAACTGAACCTGGTAGTTAACAAAAAAAATCTTATGAGATGGGAACTGGGAGGGGCTGAGGCAGTAGGGTAGTTTTCAGGTGAGTAAGATCAAAATACATTGTACACATGTATAAAATCCTCAAAGAATAAAAATAAAATAGAAAAATTATTCTTAGGACAATAAATAAAATAGTAACTTTGGGCCATCAAAACTATATTCTGGTAGTTTATTATTTTTATTGTAGCATGAAATATTTTTATAGACTATCAAAATTTTCATGATGAACTGAATAAAATCTGTACACAAAATGTCTCTGAATTATACTGTAAGATAATTATCTTCACAACAAATAACAGTTTACTTAAATCTTATAAAATTATTACTACGATCTACCAGCAGAAAAACAAATTAGATGCCAGCTGCCAGACCAGTTTGTTTTTAGCAACAGCAGACAGCACCTGATGCTTTAGTAAAGCAGTTTGCATTTACTTCCTAATGCTACCAAACATCTCAGTTCAAAATATCTCACCTTGTACCCACCTAACCTGCTTAGGAGATGACCATTTCATACAAAGCACTGACTTGTTACAACTTAGAGGAAACACTGAGTCTTGTCTGGTAAATCTACCAGAGTTTAAATCCTCACTGCTTTCTATAATGTCATTTTTAAAATTTGAGGTGTTTTGTTTGCATGTATGTGTGTGTCCATGAGTCCCTAGTACCTTAGGAGGTCAGAAGAGCACACTGGGTCCCACTGGAACTAGAGTTATGGGTAGTTATAAACCACCATGTGGATCCTGAGGCTCAAAACCAAGCCCCCTGGAAAAGTAGCAAGTGCTCCTAACCACTGGGCTATTTCTTCAACTCCTTTCTATAACCTTTTCATCAGACTACATTGTTTTTTGATGGATTTCATATTCTTCAGAATCCATTAGCATATTTTATTCACAAACCATTTTCTGACAAAATTAGTTTGATTTGGTTGACTTACTATACTTCATTTTATTCTATAATAGACATTTGACATATATAAAGTCAGGAGTATGTAGTCTAATAAAAATAATCTAAAGCGCTAATTATATAAAAATACTGTATCTGCACAAATGTGTTTTGAAAGTAACAGGTTGGACTATCCCAATTCTTGAATACACTGGATTAGAGTTTCCCTAAGGACCAACTAATAGGCACTAAGTCTTGGTAAGACCCTTTAAGCTTACATTCCCAAACCCGAGAATGTATCATTCTAATGTACATATACTTCTAACAGTTATATAACCTACAACAAGAGTTTCCAATAATAAAAGACCAAGAAGCTAATCATTATTAACTGAACACAATGTAGTCTTTGGCATGGGATTTAAGAAACTGATCAAACTGTCCTAAAAGTTATTCCCATTTCTTATCCTCTTTATGTACAGATGCACTCACACTGATATGGATACAAGCTTTAAAAATTAAACAGACTACTAGGTGCTCTTTCATGAATGTGGCTCTGTGGTAGAATCTTTGACTGGTGTCACACATGAGACCCTGGGTCTAGTGCCCTGACCCCCCCCCCCACAAAGGAGCACTCCACAGTTTACATTTAATATCAAATATTTAAAATACTTCTACGGCTTTGTAACACAGAAATACAAGCAATGAAATACAAGGACGAGATCTGTTGGTCCAGTGGGAATGGCTCCTGCTCTCCCGCCCAGGCCACCTTTCCCCACACAGGAGCTGAGCACCACAGTAAAAGTGAGAATACAGTGACTGCCCTGGGGGCTTCCTAAGCAGGCAACGGTCACTGCTTTTATCCTGTAGGACAGCATAAGGCAAAGCAATCTTCCTTCATTTGCACTAATACAATTCTACATTTGCATCGAATTTTTAGGTCCAACATTGGCATTTTCAGTGGTTTTATTGTATTAGAAAATCTTGATGGGAGTAGTTGAGATAACTATGTAACTTAAGAAAGAAAAAGATATACTTTAAAAATCTTTATTCATCTTTAGGGCTGTTTTGTTTTTTTTTTTTTGAAAATGTGTGTACACTCATGCATGTGACTACAGTTGCCCATGAAGGCCAGAAGAGGGCGTCAGATTCCTCAGAGCTGGTTGCTGACAAGTGAGCTCAGGCTCTCTGCAAGGGCAGTATGTACTCTTAACCACTAAGTCATTTCTCCAGCCCCTCTCTATGCATTTCTGTGGATAATAGAATTAATTTCTATAGCACTTAGAACCCATCAGACATAAATGACACCTATTCTAACATGTGAGTACTCATGCTAAGGTGAATATGCTATATACCAACAAGATCAAACCTGGGAAATTTAATGTGCTTTAACTGTGCAATGGAGTCAGGTGTGGTGGCTCACACTTTTAATCACTCAAGAGGCAGGGGCGGGTGGGTCTCTAGAGAGGCAAACAAAAACGAAGGTATGCAATGGAAAAAGTTTCCTTCTAAAACTCTTTTAAAAAAGGATTTGTGCAAACCAAAAAAGTTGGATTATTGCTCCAAAACAAAAGGGAAGCAGTGAATGACCTTTTCAAGGTCAAAGATACTTGGAGGGTGTTTAAAACTAGCAATGCAGAGACAGACTAGAATGAATTCAGCATTTGTTTGCTTTTTCTGGCATCTAGAGGGAAAGCCAAGTACTGATAGGGATTAAATATTTCTGAGAGTCAGAGTTCATAGGAACAAGAAAATGGAAAGCCACTCTTTCCTCAGAGTAATCGGGATTTGGTTCAGGAAGAGGTACCGACCATAAGGGTATATTTCACCATGCCTGTTCTCAACTATACGCTGTATGATAGAGTCTGAGGACACGATATGTAAGAGCCTATGAATATGTGAATATGAACCTCCGTGGCACCAATCAAGGGTCCAGTGGGCACAGAAAACATCGGAAGACATCGTCAAATCCTTCCAGGGTAAGTTGGGATCAAAGTCAGTTCTTAAAAATTAGAAGAGACCAAGCTTGATGGACTACTTTCTGGGGACAAAAGTAGGAGATTGACACACATAAAGCAGGGATAGTTATCAACCTGGGGAAGATGTAAAATATAAGGAGCCCATACTGGAAGGTCTAAACGCCTTCTGTGATAAGAAAGGCAGGCTTCTGTGATAGAAGTGCAGCAGAACATTTTAGAAAGATTTATGAGATGAACAGAGAGGGAGGCACATTGTCTCCTTGTTAGCTTCAGCTTGACACAGCCCACAGGTACTTGAGGGAGTCTCAATGGGAAAAATGCCTCAGACAGGTCTGTGGACCTACCTGAGTCTTTTTCTTGATTGGCAATTGACATAGGAAGGCACTGCCCACTGTGGGCGGTGCCACCACTAAGCAGCTTTCCCCAGACTTGCTGCCCTAACTTCTCAGGTGTTGGATAAAAGGCGCCCTCTACTCCCAAGCTGCCTTTGGCCATGGTATTATCACAGCAAGAGAGAAGTTTAACACAGCGGTATGGTTTCAATGCATAGCCTAAAGCTCAGGTCTTAAAAACACCTCAAATTCCTCTGTTGATGGTGCTGAGAGGTAGAAACTGGGGTCAGGTGAGGTCATAAGCGTGGGCCCACCGGATGTTATTAGCAGCTTTACAGGCACAGAGATGGAAGAGGGTGCGCTCTTACTTTTCCTTCCCACCATTCTCTCCACACCGGGCTGACATGGCAAGGTCCTCCCCAAATGTACCATCTAGGCACTGGCCCTCCCAGCCTCCAAAACACCCTCTGGTGCTGCTTCTTTTGATCACTCACGATCCCTCCTTCCCTAGAAATCTTACTGCCCACCTTCCCTCCACCTTAGTCTGCATGCTAATATTTTGTAGGGTAACATTCAGGAAGATGGACTAGTGATGCTTCACCTCTCAAGAAACTAATAAATGATAACTCAACGACAGAATCTAAGTATCATGTTAGCGACTCCCACGGTCTTTCATGCTAACCTAGCTGAGGAAATCTATCCCTACAAGCAGGTCTCTAAAGGGAAAAAAAAGCAAAGAAAGGAAGGGAGGGAGGGAGGAAGGGAGGGAACCAGAAAAACATTTCTTTGGGGCTGGAGATGGCTCCACGGTTGAGTGATGGCTGCTCTTGTAGAGGCATGGATTCAGGTTCCCAGCACCCACGTTAGGTGGCTCACAACCACCTGTAACTCCAGTTCCAAGGTGGCATCTGATACCCTCAGAGCTCCACAGGAATCTAAGGGCACATGGTGTACCTAAACTCACACAGGCAAACACACATGTAAAAACAAACTACTTCTTCATTCTTCTGTTTGGGTCAGTCAAAGAAGGGAAAAGTGGAAAGAAAATATTTTCAGAGTCCATGTCAGTATTTAATACAAACATGAGAGACAAAATATAGCTGAGTGTATGTATCAGTTGGTGTGGATTTGGAAACAACATAGGTAAAAAACATCTCAATGTGTCCAAGCAAGTAAAAGGAACACAAGGGAATTAACATGGCTATTGATGACAAAAGAGAGAGCAGAGGCTTTAAGAAACTATATTACTCTCAGTGTAACAGGTTACAGCAGAAACAAGAATAGAATAGTACAAATATCTTTATACACAGTGGCAGCCACTCTTGAGCATTTTCCTCCCAAGAACTACCTGATTCTACATGTTAAAGACAAGCCATCAGAGCAGAAACCAAACCAAATCAGAAGGGTCGGTGGAAACTCAAAACATGATGAGGAAAGATGGCAAAACACTTAGTGGGACCAAGAATTATAAAAACTTTTACTATTGGAATTATTTAAGAAAAAAAAGTTAAGTAGTTGATTACTTGTCAGGAAGAAATTTAATCAGCCTGATTTAAAAAACAAAAACCAGAAAACCCAGGAAGGCATTATTAATATTTCCTGCTATTCTCCAATCTTCCAATTGTAGTTTCAGCTATTTGGTAGCAACTATGCAATCAGGTGACAAACAATTCTTTTTCAAGGGCATGGACCTGCCCTGTGTCAACATGGCATACCTGGGAAAATTACCTCAACAGTTAAGCCCAGCAGACCTCGCAACACTGCGTTATTTCCCATTCCTCTCTGGCAGGACAGAAGCACGTTGGCTCAAAAAACCCATAGCCTGTAGTGAATTCTCAAGCCACCAAGCATGCCTGCTGTCCTTTCTCTTACACACAGGGCTGGAGAACATGATGAAATCTACTTGCCTGGATTGACCAGGGAAATAATGTGGCTCCACAATCACTATTAAGGGTTTAAAACAAAACACAAGCCATAGTGAAATTAGTCTAGGAAGAGCTTGAGAGGGGTTTAATTCCAAAAGTCCATACGTTTGGCCTCTAGATAGTTTTCCATCATTATCTCCAATGCACATTCTGATTTTATAAGTAGGAATTATTTTCCAATATGCACTGGTCACTCACTAAGACAAGCCAGGTACTTTTACTAACTATGGCACACTTAACTGAACACAAATGTCAGTAAGTCAGTCTCAAAGTGGGGCAAATACACATTCACAATGGAGAGAAGCTAATGAACAAATCCCTAAAAGCTCCCATTGATTTGTAGGTTATAACTCTTATAATTTTAACTTTTGTGACACTTTTTGGAATTGGGTTCTCTTGGTGGGTCCAGGGTGGCCTCAGATTCATCTTCACCCTAACTCCCCAGTACTGGAATTACATGTGTATGTCACAGGCTGGTTCTTCTAACTCTTCACTAATCTTCTCAAAAACTAGATTTCTTACTAGAGCCTGTAGTCTATGACAGGGTTTCAGTTATGAGCTGAAAGTAGACGCGTCCCAGTACTTTATCACATTGTGCTTATTCTCATTTGCTGTGGAAGGCTCAATTCCACCAGTGTGCAAGCAGAGGGTCGGAGGGCACCCTTGAGCTGATTCTCTCAGTCCACCGTGTGAGTCCTGAGACTCAAACTCAGGTTGTCAAGTTTGGTGGTAGACCTTTAAAGCAACTACCTGTCCCGAATACACACGCAGTGTTCCAGAAAGAAATACCTGAATTTGCTGCCCAGAAAGCGCGAAGCTGAATGGATCAGAATGTGTGGTGCACAGGACAACTGCTGCTGCTGGCTGAGCAATTCTTCATGTGCCGTGTGGTCAGGCCTATGTGCTGTGTGTGCATCACCGCATACTTTTATTCTTGCCTTCAGTCCCTAGACAATGCAACCATTTTTTTATACTTTATTAAGTATAAGCTATCTAGAGATCATTTAAGTGTATGGGAGAATATGTGCAGCTTATATACACACATTATGCTACTTGAAGTAACAAATCCCTCAATGACACCAAGAGGATGACTGCAGTTGAACTTTACCTACAAACTTCAAAAACTAAAAGGACTATGTTGTACACAAAATCCAATGGGAACATAAACATTACTTTTCAATCCTTTCCACACTTCTAAAAACATATTTAATGGTATTAATGTAGAAATTCATTTCAAATTTCAACATCAAGGAATAAATCAATAAATCTGCATTTAAAGCCAAACAAACACATCTTGCATACCCCATAGTATAAAATTCAGCTCTAAGCAGGAATGGCTACTGTGTAACAAATACTGCTCATACCAAAAGTGCTGGTGACAAAGAATTCAGAGTGTTCCCCCACTGAGTGTTTGCATACATACCCATCTCTCTGTAACTGTAATAGGATTTTAAATGTTTAAAGGTGCTTGAGGCTGCACTAGCTGGGATACAATCATAGCAACTGAGCCAACAAATATGCAGCTACTTTCTACTGTGTGGCATTTGTGGAGCTGGAGCGCCCTCTACTGGTAAGGAAGAGGAGACACTCATCAACTGTCCTCCGTGTATTTTTTCATTGATTCGAAGTTCACATCCATCCTGAAGCATCCGAATTGCTATTCTAGCAATATTCCTAGAGTCATCAAGACCACTGTGAGGCCGCCCATCGTAATCCATTCCTAATTTTTCAAGCATTATTGTCAGTTTAGTTTGGCTTCTAGGAACCTGGAAAATAAAGAGTTTAGTAAGTATTTTAAGTACTCTGAACAGTTAAACTAAAAACTAAGAAACAAAACAGTCAGTAGTACCCTATTCTACTTTTCCCAGAGGAAAGCAATTTCACTAAGGCACAGGACAAAAACTTCAAAACAGCAATTATGAATATGCTCAACGACCTTAACAAGAATATGCCTAAATGAAGACCAGGAAAATAAACAATTGGATGAAATAATAAAAACAACTCAAGGCACGAAAGTAAAATCTAAAAGAGAAATAGAAGCATTAAAGTCAAACTGACAGGTGTGGTGGAACACACCTTTAATCCCAGCACTCAGGAGGGAAAGGCAGGAAGATCTATCTCCGTAAGTTTGAGGCTAGCCTGGTCTACATAGTGAGTTCCTGCACAGCCAGAGCTACACAGTAAGATCCTGACTCTAAAAGACAAAAACCAAAAATAAAACTCGATTCAGTAAGTCAAAATAAAAAACTCAGAGGAAACTGAGGTGGAAGAGAGAATTTCAGGTCATAAAGACACTATAAAAGAAAAGATTAATCAAAAGGAAATAATAAATCTTAAACAAAACAGAACAAAAACAAACAAAATGAAAACCACACAAGACACCTGGGATAAAAGACTATGAAAAGACCAATCCTACAAATACTGATACAAAGGAAGAAGAAACCTAGGTCAAAAGTCCAGAAAATATTTTTAACAAAATCATAAAAGAAAAATCCCCAAAGCTAAAGAAAGAGATTCCCATCAAGGCTGAAGGGACATACAGAACATCAAATGCACAGGCCCAGAAAAGAAACTCCCCATGGGACTTAATAATCAAAACACCTGTACGCACAGAACAAAGGAAGGATATTAACAGTTGCAAGGGAAAAAGACCAAGTCCCATATAAAGGCGACCACTAGCATACCACCAGAGTTCTCAAGAGACTCTGATGCACGGAAACAACACAGGCACCAGCAGACCACCACTCACTAAACCATTCAATCATAGTTGCAGAAGAAAGAAAAACAGTTTGTGGACTCCACTACATAGGCATTTGGGCTGGCATAGCCTTGAGCTAGAGAGTTCGATGTCCATCATCCAGCTGTAACTTTGAGGTATTAGCCAGGGGAACAAATTAAAAACGGTGATGTTGAGAAGGTGTGGCCACGCTGTGGAACAGGGAGGCAAGTTAACTCTCAGTGGTGGGGCGGAAGACAAGTGAGGCCGCTGGACCTCTAACACAGGGGTCAGCAAAACAAAGACGTCCCCAGGGAAGAGGAATACTGTCACTGCTTCTCCTGCCTGGCCCAGCCACCATGAGAGAAGCCTCTGTGCACAGCAGATGGGAACTAACAGAAACCCATGACTGCACAATGTGCAGAGTGAGACCTTGGAGCACTCAGTCCTAAGCAGGTGTCTCCATCAAACCCCTCCTCTCAGGGTTCAGGGAGCTATGCAGACGAGGTAAAGGAGCCAGGGGTGAAGGACGACTCCAAGGAAACAGTGTCTTCCCTAAACAGGACTGATGCCTACATGAACTCAGAGACGGAGGCAGCATGCACAGGGCTGAAGTGCACACAGGCTCACACCCTAACCAAAGCTCCCCGTAACTGATACACACCAGCAACAGAAGGATTAAGTTTTCTCCAACAGAGTCTCATTGAGTACTCTTGGTACTTTTTGTCTCAGTTTGGGGCATTTTTTGTCTTGTTGGTAGTTTGCCTGTTTACTCTGGCTTGTATTTTTATGAGTTCTGTGTGTTTTAGAGAGAGAGAAGGAGCACGGAGTTGAGTGGGTAAAGAGGATTTGGGAGTTGAAAGGGGAAAGCTGTGACCAGAAATATTTATAAAAATATTTTTAATTAAAAATGGAAATTCTAATAAAAATGATAGAATAGTGCTCATCTTTCTGCAGAGATGGGGTGCTACTTCAAAAACTATTGATGGATTTATATTTAGATTTATATACCTGGGTATATATGATGCCTAAACATGGGGGCATTCACTCAACTGTCTGAGAACCAAGAGAGACCCCTGTGCCCTGCAGCTGTGGTCACTCGCACTTTACACCCAGTGCTTAAATAAGGAAG
This sequence comes from Microtus ochrogaster, assembly GCF_000317375.1. Classification (NCBI taxonomy): domain Eukaryota; kingdom Metazoa; phylum Chordata; class Mammalia; order Rodentia; family Cricetidae; genus Microtus; species Microtus ochrogaster. The sequence continues at coordinate 11,209,286 of NC_022032.1, forward strand.
CATGTCTCGACGATACCAGTTTATATGATCTTAAGTTACGTCCAAATTGACTAACTGTGGCCGAAGAAAGAAAAACAAAGCATAGAAATCATAACAGCTATTTCATCCTTTACTTCAAAATCAGCATTTTAATGAAGATAGGGGCCCATAAAACACTTCTATAATTTTATAAATACATGCACACAGAGAAAAATCAAAATTTTAAAAACTTAATTTTTTTAATATGCATACAAAATCACAGCTGAATATATATGTAAAATTGAGCAAATATGACCAGCATAACTAATTTAAAAAGTAAAATTTTTACCTTATAAAAGTTTCCGTATGACTTTCGAATATTGATCCACTTTTTAGCAAAAGGAGGGTATTTGAGCCTGCTGAGTTGGCACTGGATGTTCAGGAACTTACTCATATCCCAGGAACTTATGAAGAGAGAAAGGGAATAAAGTAAACGCTACACCAGTACTACAAAGAATACTTTAAGTTGTTCTTTCTGTATTCTACTTACGTTGACCTTCTCATATTCACACAAAATACCAAGCTGAGAACTTATTAACCTTGATTCCCAAAAAAATTTTAAGCTTAAAAAAAAAATGCAGTTATTTTCTTCACCAAGGCTCCTCATCTTGATTGCTCATGGCTCTGATTCCTGTCAAACTGTCACCTTGCTGAGTTCTTTTGTGTAACTGCTAGACTTGCATATTATACCAAACTTATCATTTTAGTTAAGTTCTTTAAGAGTATGTCCTGACACAAAACATGTAACCAACTAACTTGGAGACAAATTTTAGGGGTGAACATACAACCTGGCCTGCTATTCCTCTACTGTGCTTACTGCAGGGTGTATTGCACACTACTTAATCCTAGCACTGTAGCGGCTGCAGCACACAGACCAGCCTTGTCTCAGAATCAAACCAGCCAACTGAGTGTGCAATGTGCAAATCAAGTGACCTCAAAGTTACTCTTAGGCAGAGTCAAGAACATCTGCAAATTTTACAACCCCTCAACTCACTGCTATAAAATCAAAAACAACTACATACCCCAGGGCATTACTTCCTCTGTGTATTTTTAACAGCCATCATCAGCCCTCACCAGACAATTGCCTGAGCTGCCTAATTGTTTGGGGGGGGGGGGCATCAATTACTGTTTTTGTTACTGCTCTAATTAAAAAGCAAAACAAAGAAACAAACTACCAATTTTGAATGATCTGTCCCAGAATTTAAGGTCATATGTGCTGAGCTCGAAGTCTTCTATGTCACCAACAACTTAACATGGGAGCACACACCACCATGGCAGACACTAGACCAGAAGATCTTTAGGGCTTTTTTCTTCACCTTTGATGACATTGTGGTACAGTGACCTTGGCACAATGTCTGTGCCCCTTTCAACCCTTCAGACCTTCCTATTAGTTCTTTATTTTCCCTTTTCCTTTTCTTATTTGGAGAAGAGGCACAAGTAGGATTTTGAGATACAATCTCAAAATACAGCTGAGTATTGCCTCCAATTCACTATGTAGGCTGACCTTGAATTCCTAATCCTCCTGCCTCCAACTCTCAAGTGGGGAACGACCCTTTCTTGTGCAGTGACTCCTGGGGACTTACTAAATAACATTGCATTGACAGTCTAGACACTCAATGAGTAAAAGCCTCTTCACTGGTAAACAGGAATGAAACTGCATTTTCCTACTTACCCATCTGTTAATATGCAGTATTTGTACTTAGTTCCTAACTCCTTTGACTTCATCCACTCAATTACTTTTTTCAGGACCTGAGGGAAAGCATCGGCTCTGTCTACCTGATCCTGAAGACAGAAGGAGAACAAGGTTAGGAGAGCTATTGCTTGTGGCCACACACCCAGGCATAAACCAGAGAACAAACAGTTCCTCAACTGTTAAACTCTGATTTCAATGACTTAGACCTACTTACTACCTAAATGTTAATCTGAGAAAATTAACTCATTTTATGGCCAAGAATTAAAGACTGCTCTCAAGTGAGTATACAACTCTCCCAAAATTAAGAATTAAGATCGTCCTGGTTTTGTTAATGACACAGGCGACCTAGAGTCACTGGGAAGAGTGAAGCTCGACAGAAGGATTGCTGGACCAGACTGGCCTGTGGGCAATGAACTATGTGTAGAGAGTGTGAAACTAATGAAGGATCCAAATAAATTTTAAAAGGCCTATATATTAAAACATAAACAAAAACCAGAGATAGACCACCAAAGGTATATAGTCAAGATTGTAAACAGACATGTTCCAAATCCTATCTAAATATAGCAGTGACACTTATCTTACTAAAGCTCCATTTTACAACTGAATTCTTTTCTTTGTTTTTCAAGACAGGGTTTGTCTGTGCAATAGCCGTAGTTGTCCTAGAACTAGCTCTATGGACAAGGCTGCCTCACACTCACAGAGATTAAAGGCGAGCGCCACCACCGCCCAGTTTACAACTAACATCCTGACTGCACCATTACAACTCCCAGGGGATGGGGAGGAGGGAGTAACAAAAATGCTATCATGTGTAGTTTGGCTTTGACTTTTGTTTCTGAAGAGAGGCTGTCAGTGCGGCCCAAGCTGGTCTCAAATGTCTGAGCTAAGAGGGCATCTAGCCTCCAAACTGAGCCCCTTACTCCCTTAGCAAGTGAAACTATAGCACACACCACTGCACCAGTCCTAAGACCTTCTGTCTGTTTAAAAAAAAAATTGTCATTATTATTTGTTACTACAGATAATTATTAATTTATTATTTTAAAGAGCCCTTTAATTGTCTGTGATGGGTACTTGGCCTTTGTGTGCACCATGTGCATGTACAGTGCCCATGGAGGCCGGAAGAGGGCACTGGAACCTGGATCTGGAGTTGTGGGTGCTGGGGATTGAATCCATGTCCTCTGAAAGAACAGCCAATGCTCCTAACTGCTGAACCATCTCTTAAACCATCTCCTACTTTTTGTTTTAATCACAGTATGAAAGAAAGACTTTTACCAAACACGGAAAACAACACAGTAAATCGCTCATAATGATATTTTTATACTATTCACAAAATAAATCAAATTTAAAATTTTCTTTTCAAATTCAAAATAAACAAGCACCCACCACCAAAGCTAACAGAAATTAAGACAGAATTATCACCTGAGTAATTCCAGTGAGACTGATGCAGAAATCTGAAAGCTGTGAGTTAACCTCTGGCCTCACATACTGCTGAAACGTGTCTTCCTGCAGGGAGGGACACAAGGGAAAGAGCTTTATGTGACTACAGTACAGACACACACGCAAAAAAATCCAACCACAGCAGAAATACATGGCAGATCATTTTAGAGTTCCCAAGGGGACTTCCCCAACAAAAAGTCCTCTGATATTTAAATGTAAAGACAGTTTATTTTGTTTTTTTAAAAACATCGTGTCAGCAGGTGCCTAAAAGCAAACCTTCAAAGCTGAGGTAAATATTTTCTTGGTGTGAAAACGTTGGTCATTTTGTTTACAGCATGTTCAGAACATTAAGCTTACTGAAGTTGGTGCATTACGATAATGAGTTTTAAAAATAACACTTTTTTTGAAAAGTGTCAGTCATAGGAAATCAGCCTGAGACTGAAACAAAATACATGGATTTAATAATAAATAAATTTATAAAAACAGGAGATAATCATCCGTAAGAGGCTAAATCATACATGGCATATGTTTTTTATTTAAAGTTAAGACAGGAGTCGTGGCAAGGTTTTTAAAGGGTCCTTGGGCCACTGTGTTGAAATTAGCTGGTCACAAGGACAGAACACAGACCTACTGATGAAGAATTGCCCAGAAGCCTGGAGTAGGTAGGCAAGAGAACCAAGAGATCCTTCCTAAAAAAAAATGGGCGGAGGGAACCATCTCCCCAAAGTTATCCTGATTGTCTCATATGGGCTGTGGTGTGTACACACACACACACACACACACACACACACACACACACACACACACACACACAAGTTTTTTAAAGAGAGTATACAGTTTAAGCTTGATTGAATGGAGTGGATATAAGAGAAGACAGAAGGGTTTTCCATAAATGAAGAAGAGGGGTAGTAGCAGCAGAGTGGAGTAAGAGGAGGATTTCCCTGCGGTGGGACACATGAGAACACGCCAGAAGGCAATGCACCCGACTGTCTAGTGCTTACAGTGCCCCAAGCTCAGAGAACGTCTGAGTTAGCCAGGACACCTGCCTGCACAGCTGCCATTTTCCCTTCTGACTGTTTTGGAGCAGACAGTTTTAGAAATAGGCCGGATCATGCAGGTGAAACAAACAGAAAAGGCCTGCTTCAAGAAGGTATGAGGAGAGAACTCCCCAAAGGGGGATGGAGATGAAGAACATAACACATTACCATGTACAAGGTCTTTCTGGACTTAGTGACTAGACAGAGGCCTATGGCATCTCCTTGATCACATTTTAAGGTAAGAAGTATGTTTAGGAGTACATTCTATGACGCCCTGAACTAACAATGCAGTGCCAGCAATCACCTAGGGTATGCAAAGTCTGGTTTGGGAATTTAGGTCCAGCTACTACCGCCCCCGCAATGCCACCAGCAATATTTCTACAAACTATCCTCCACCCTCACTGAACATCAAAACCGCCTACGGTGCTCTAAAAAGTAAGCTGATGCCAAGGGCCGTCCACAGAACTAGACTCTTGTCTCTGGGGCCAGGGGCAGGTACCAGGGTATTTTTCCATTGTCTTTGTCACTTCCCTAGAGATTGCCATCTACTCAGCTGTTCTGAGCACCAGAAAAGCACCACAATTTCGGTTCACGGAGAAGAAAAGCAAGTCCTGGATTCGCTTCATTATGGTTTCTCTATTAAATAACCATGCTGATAGGGAGAACACAGCAATGTGCAAAAAATCTCCTTTTCGAATTCTATTTCCAGCTAAAATGGCAGACAGGCACTTCCAGTTTCTTACTGAACACCAGACAGTTGCTACTAAAAACAAGATAAAAACACAACAATTCACTTACTATTTCTAAGGTGTGCGTATTCAACAGAACAACAGGAAACTCAATGATTTCATGTATGAACTCAGCTGGGTTTCCCTCTTCACACGTAGCTTCAAAGTCAATAATACAAATGTAGTCATAGTAACTGTCCACGTAACTGCTTTCTTTCAGCATCAACTTCTGCTTCTTGTAATAGTTTTTCAATCTCTTCTTTAGGACATCCTTGACCCCTCTAAAAAAACAGAAGATTAGGTCAACGTTACAGTCGAGAATCCTCAGTCCTAACTGCAGGCACTAGGTTGAACAGTCCAAATCACAGCATAACTAACGAACACTAGCTAAGACAAATGGAGAGAAGGAAAAACTTAAAGCTAAGTTAGCAAAGAGCTAATGAAAACAAAATGCTTAATGAGACAAATTTTCCTTCACAAGAGAAGTTTTGTCTTCATTATATCTAGTATTTTAAGCCATAACTGTGCACATGCGTTATGAGCACACACACACAACACTGCCTTATATGTTAAGACATACATGATATAAAAACTGAAGATAACTGGACAAACTGTAGTGTTGAGTGAGAAAATGCAGACACATTGAACATATTGTACTCCTTCTGGTATTCATGGGTTAGACAACTAAACAAACAAAAAATTCTTAAGGGTATGAAAGTATTACTGCCCTAAAGTTGAATGTCTTATAGCTACTTGAAAAGTAATTCAGGATACACCACCCTAGGGCCCACTTTGAGTGAACACTAACATACTCACAGGTCGACTAGAAGTAGGTTATTTTTTTGTCACATTGCCAATCAGAGACTTAAAAGTCACGTTTTAAGCCATTTGCTTTCCTTTCTTACCCACTGAAGCACTGAACAAGAACCCTACCTATGAAAGCTAATAATCAACCAGCTGCTTGTTTTGAGAACGTTTTAGTGTTTACTCTTTTAAGAGGCAGGGTCTCATTATATAGTCCTTGCTGTCCTGGAACTCATTATGCATAGTGCTATATAATTTATGTTTTAATAAATAAAGCTGCCTGAAGATCAGAGGGCAAAGCAGCCATACTAGTCAGCCATACAAGCCGGGCAATGGTAGTGTGCCCCTTTCATCCCAGCTTTTCAGAGGCAGAGGGATCTCTGTGAGTTCAAGGCCACCCTGGGCAAGATTGAACTTGTCTAAAAGAGAAACAGAGCTCATACAAAGGTGATCCCAGCACTTGTGATCACATGCCTTTAATCTCACACTCCTTTAGTCCCAGCACTACAGAGGTGGAGACAGGAGCGATATGGCTGAGCAAAGAGAAGAATATAAAGGAGAAGAGACAGGCACTCAGTGGAGTGTGTAGTCTTCAGGATTCTTAGAGACAGGATCTCAGCCATTTCAATCTAAAGATTTGTTAGAGATAAAAGGTTTCTCTAATGGTTGGCTGTTTTACTTTTCTGATCTTCATGTTGAACCCAAATATCTGCCTCAGGGTGTTTATTATTCATGTTTACTATTATGTAGACCAGGCTGACCTTGAACTTGGAGATACACCTGTCTCTGCCTCCCAGTTACTGGAAGTAAAGGCATACACATGACCAGCATTTTAGTGTTTTCTTTACACATTATCAAAACAGAAAAGTCCCTCGACCCTTTTCATATTAAGACATCAAGTGACCAGCGAGATGTGACTACTTTTATTTCTTTCCTCTCCATTTATCTGTCTGTCTGTCTGTCTGTCTGCCTGCCT
>NC_022032.1:11216075-11224694 GCF_000317375.1 Microtus ochrogaster
CTATCTATCTATCTATCTATCTATCTATCTATCTATCTATCTATCTATCTATCTATTGTTTCTCTAAAGAAATGGCACTGCAAACCTGATGCAGCACAAACACTGAACTAGCTGCCCTGGGTAAAAACTTCTCCCTAACATCCGCCTGGCTCCTCCTTATCCAAATGTTATGTTTGTCAGGTCGACTTCTGAACACTACCTGAACCAGGTTGTCCTCAATCCTCTCCACAATGGCTTCTCTTAGTTTCCAGGACTAAGGTAGAGGCTGCCTGTGATCACAGCCTGCAGCATACTGCTTCACCTGACTTAACTGAGCACAAATTCCATTTTCCTGGCAGGTCATCTTCAGTGGCTTCCCTGCATCACAAGGAGTAAGGGACTTCAGCATAGGGCTCCTTCACCTTGCTCGAGGTACCATTTCAGTATCAGTGTCCAACATTCCTTCTCCCCACAGCACGCTGCTACACTGTAAGCTGTGGATAAAGAGCACTGTGTGCTGTATGCTGTAGCCTTGATACACAGCGTGCTTTTGAATTCTTAAGTCTGGTTGTACGATTAAGACAAGAATATATGACTGAAAAATAGAAATTGTAAGTTTTCTGGTTTTTTCTTGTTTTTTATTTCTTTTTGCCTGAAATATGCTCTTCCCTTTTCTACTTGGCATAATTTAAATATCCCACTTCTGAACTCCTGAACACACTGCTCTGCACCCTCAGCTGCACTGCCACACTCAGATTTCTAACACTGCCCTGACTGCTCTAACTGTGACATTTGTGTGTTTTCTCAAGACTGAGATTTTCTGGGTGGAGGAATGTGTCAGTGTCTGGTGCAGTGCTTACAGTTCCACACAGGTGTTGAGTAAATGCATCTAGATCTCTAGCTCCATGAACTGATCTTCACACCTGGGAAGAACAAGTTTTCTCAGACATCTTCTGTAGGCCACAGGCTGTACTTTAATAACAGAAAGAGCAAAGATAAAACAAAATCAAGACTTTCCTTACAAACTGTGGCAGACAGTCTGGAAGGGGACAAGTCCTATCTGAAAGTTAGTGGAGGCAGTCCACTTTGAGAGATAAGAAGTCTACTGCCCAGAATAATGTTCTCAATTATTACACACAGTCAAGTTTTTTTTTTCTTGCTATCAAACACTGTGCCTATTTCTGGATGCTAAAAGTCAGAATGCCACATACCTCAAACTTTAAAAAAACAAAACAGAAAGTGGGAAGGGGTAGAAAATAGTTCTGTAAACATATGTATCTAATTCTCAGAAGACAGAGGGTTCACTAAGCTACATTTTCCCATTCGGTACGGCTAAATGTGATGGACACAACAGTTCCTTCAGACGCTAAAACAAAGTGACTGATTTGTATGGACGTGAAGGATTTCCACCTGATTTCAGACAAACCTGTTATAAAAAAATATATGCAACTAAATAAAAATATCCTCTATCATGTCAAGTAAATGACCAACTATTAATCAAAACTTTCAAGACCAATATGGCGAACAAGCCAGGAGGCAGAGGCAGGAGGACTGTGTGCTCAAGGCCAGCTCAGACTATACAAGACCTCTTAAAAGTAACACTTAAGCAACATACTTGCTACAACAGCCATGACTATACATGTATACACTGATGGTACATTTCAACACAGTCACAAACTTTGATTTGGAGATCTCCTTTGCTATCTAAAGCAGAACAAAACAAAGTTGCATGCCAAGACTCAAGCTAAAGAATATAAATAACAGTTGTAATTTGAATTATCTCATAATAGGATTTTCATTTTTAGTCTTGTCAAGGTTTTTTAAAGTGAGCAGGTACTACTTCTGTAACTGTGAAGTGATTCGAGTTTTTAAGAAGCAGAGTGTATACCAGCAGGTTAATGTTAGTTTTCATTACCTTGTTTCAAGTTTAAATTCTGAGAGCTTGGCTCTGAGTTCCTCCTTACTCATTCTATTAATACAGCCGTTTGCCATTGCAATCTCTTTGTAAACTGGGTCACTGAAGTCACTTCCATTGGAGGTGATGATCTTAGATCCATCTGTGTCTTTGCCATCCAGTCTACATCGCTGCTTTTTCTACGAGAAATAATTTACAATTAGTGCAAATATATTTTATTTTTAAAGATGCAAATTCCTAAGGGTTCTCCATGTTATATGTTCAATGAAAGGCTCCCCTTGGTGCCAGTGGAGAAAAGCAGGAAGAGGAAAGATGTGTTTCCAATGTAATTGGTCCTGCTCTGCTCTGAGTCATGATACAATGAAGCTAAGTAAAAAGAGGACAGAATTAGAGTCAGAGCATGACAGTCTGGGCCCCAGCTGGCCATTTACAACAGCAGGGCCTTGGGCCACTGACAAGCAGTTTCCCTCACCTATACAAATATACCTGTCCTAGATGGTATTTGCTAATGGTAAACAGTATTTAGGTAGCATTTACTCTAAGTATAAAATTGTGTATATGGAAAGCTAACTACTAACGAACAGTAATTTTACTTAGAGTCATCAGACTGTAAACAAGTCTTTTCACAAACAATATCCTGAAACTAAGCCAAGTTTAAGTGACCTTTTACATCACTGTGTGTATGTATCAGCGACTTCCTCAGAACTTTTCAGTCTGGCTTTATTTCACAAAGCTAACAGAACCCACCGGGAAGGAAAGGAAACAGATTTCCGGTTCACTACTGAAATGCCACAGGACTTAAGCAAACACATGCATTCTGCTTCAAAGCTCATAAATTGTCCCACAGTCATCAGTCATTCAGATCTACAGTGTTGCTTTTCTGTTGTATGACTCCATTCTATTTTCCCCGTGGATAGATCTAAACCACAAATACACTAACTTCTAAAGTTAATTATGTTCTACATGCAATGCTACAAACATAAACTATGTCCTCAGCAGCGTCAGAAACAATTTATTTGCTAATAGCATATTAATGTGCATTTACTTGGCCATAATGCAGTCCCAACTTAAACTGATCTTGACAGATCAAGGTTACCCCCCATTCTCAGCAATCAACTCAACCCAGCAAATGCCCAGGTTGTACTGCTAGGGGTCGTGCAGAGTACTCACTCCTTTCACATTATGGGAAATGGATGTGAACTTGTACATTTATTTGCTATACTGTAGAGAAGTACTTTAAAGTGTGGAACTTAAGGCTGGGCTACACTTTCCAGAATAAAAATATGACTCTCCTTAAAAATTGCTGCATTTTTCTATAAAGGTTCTATCTTGACCTTTGAATGCTCTTTCAAGTAAATACAACCTACTGTTTCTGAGGTGAGACTCTTATAGAGTAACTACAAAGTAACTGCTTTTAAGTAACTCCTGTTTCCACACTTTTGTTGATAAAACTGCCAAAACTATGCACTACCTACTTACAAAAGAAAAGCTTTTGCATTTGCAGGTTGAAACAAAAATGCCCTACATTAAAGTGTTTCTTCTTCTACTGGTTTACAACGACCACTGAAGCTAAAGTCAATGGAAATTTACTAGATAAATCTCAAAACAACCAACAATTTTGTGAGGCTGAAGTCAAGGGGGAATATATATATTCATCTGTTAAAAGCACGTAACAGTTAAGGTTTTAACAGGCAAAATAGTCGCTAATATCAATCTGAACACAGGTCCAGAACACAAAGCATTCCATTTTAAAGTTTCGGGACTTTGAAGACAGTGAAGTATCCTCAGTTTCACTTAGGAAAAGCTCTGCAAATTAGTTTTAAAAGTGACTTAGGTGATGTTATTGACAACACGGATTAGAACAAAGGGGGCATCGTTCCAGAGCGGGCAAATGCAAGCCTCTGTCAGCCTTCCAAAGTTCCAAACAAGCGCAGTAAGATAACGCTGTAAAGATCCGGAGGAAGAGTGGTCAGGCCAAGGGAACACAAGATTCTTAAGGGAGAAAACCCCCTACTAAAGAAGAACACATGGAAGTCAGAGTGGACAGCAAAGCAAAGATGTTCACTATGCAATGGGCAAAGGCGGCCGGGGCAAACGGAAGGCACGGAACGATGGGAGTAAATTAGATACATTCAGACTGTTAAAAGATCACTCAAGAGCAATTTCTGCTCTTGCAAGCGGACGGGAGTTCGGTCCCCAGGATCCATGTCTAACCTCTAACTCTGGTCTTCGAAGGCACCTGCACACTCGTGGCATCCACTACACATATACACACATATGGATTAAAAAAATAACATTTTAAAAGAGCATTCTGGCTACTACACGAAGGTGTAAATGGAAAGAACAAAGACACTAGGAAGCATCTCCCGAACACCCACGTTTTGACGTTTTGGGTTTGACCCTACACTTCCACGGCTGGGCAGATCATCTCCCCAGCCCCGGGAAGACCCTGGATTTCCAGTGCTCAACTCCTGCGACGAAAAGGCACGGACTTTTTAGCGTCTCCTTCCCAAGCTGCAGCGCTTGCCAACACTAACCCATCAAGATGAGTAACTAAGTCTGGGGAGGCGTCTTACAGTCTCGCCCCCGTCGCGAGGATGGACAGGCGGGGTACCAAACTACTTCGGAAGCCGGTTGTGGCTGGATTCTCGAGATAGTAGGGGACAGGGGAAGCTGGGGAATGGGAAGTCCCGTCGGGAGCGGGTAGAAACGGCAGTGCGAGGGTCTGGAGCAGGCACAGGCTGAGGGGAGCACCCCAGGCGGCTAGGAACCCCACCCGGGGGTGGGCGAGCGGCGGCGCCAGCTCAGCCAATCAGCGCCGCGGGGCTGGTGGAAGGGCAGTGCGCCCGCGCAGGCAGAATGTTTACGCAGAATTCTCACTCGGAACTTCCCGCCCGACCTCCTCCCTCAAGCCGAGGCGGGCTTGCCCGGAGGGCGACGGAGCCGGGGAAGCGAGACAACCCCGCGCGAGCACCCTCACCTCCACGCTCAGCGGCCGCGGCTCCTCACACTCGGCCCGCGGCGTCTTCTGCTGAGCCGCGTCGCCGCCGCCACGCGGCCGGCCCCGCTCGTCCTCCATGCCGCCTCTCACGCCGGGAGATGGCCGCCGACGCTCGCTCCCACGCCGCCGAGCCCCGCGAAGCCGCCTTTCTCCCTTGGAAGAAAACTACCGCGCTTGGGTTCCCGCGGCGACTGCCACACAAACTCCGCCGGACGCCTCCTACTTCCGGGAGCGAGCGGCGTCGTCACGCCGCGCAGGCGAAGTGGGCGGGAGCATGCGCGCGTGCGCGCCAGGACGGCGGCGGGAAAGAGCCCCGCAGAGGAGCGCCAGGGGGAAGTGGGCGTGGTCGATTGGCGTGGTCTAGACGCGCTTTCCAGGGTGTGCCTATTGCCTAGGCTACGGGTGGACGCTACCCTAATTAGTGTTTGTGGCGGGTGGGTTCTGAGATCCCCCCCCCCAGTAACTCAAATAATCCGTTTATTTTCTTCTTGTAGCCGAAGTTTCTTTGAAACCGGGCAGCGTGAGCGGGGCAGCGGGGTTGCACGTCTTTAATTCCAACACTCAGGAAGCAGAGGCAGGGGGATCTCTGTGAGTTCGAGGCCAGCCTGCTCTACAGAACGAGTGTCAGGAAAGGCAGGGCTATGCACAGAAACTGTCTCGAAAAAAAAAAAACAAAGAGAGAAAAGAAAAAACAAAAAATGGCCATTATGGTCTTTGCCCTTCTGTCAGGTGGATTCCTCATGTCTAGACACCGCAGGTTTTTTTCTTGGCTAGTTACACGCTTAAATCTACAGGATTTCCCCCTTTGCATTACTGCTTGGTATTCTCTGGCTTTCTTCAATCATTTCATTTAGGGAATTTTTTTATTCCTTCCACACACATCCCCATTGTATTTATGAGTGTTTTACCTGAGTGTGTGCCTGCACCTCGTATTGCAGTACTCCAAGAGGACAAGAGAGGGCGTTGGATCCTCTGGGATTGGAGTTAGAACTATCTGGGAGCTGCCACATGGGTGCTGGTGTTAGAAGTAAGTAGCAAAGGAAGAGGCCACCGTTCCAATCTAAGTGTCTGGGCCGGGCAAACTGTACGCTTGATCAAGTGGGTGTGCTCAGAAGAGTGGACACACAAGCGACAGGAAGTGTGTTTGGTGTTTAATCTAACTTTGATGGTGGTTGTGTCACTTCTGCATTGACTGGAGTCCAATTTCACAGTCTTGTTCAATTTACTAGTCTGAAAAGAATTGGAAATGGAGATTGGAGAAAGGGAAGTGGAGGAAGGGGGAAAGGGTCGCTGCACCAGGCCATCAAATTCCTAGAATAAAAGAAGAGTTCTTTGTGTAAACAATGGTTTTTCTGGTTCTGGAGGATTGAAACATTTGCTTAAAGGTAGGGAAAGATAAAAAGATTTTAATTCTTGGTCATGAATATAAGTTTTATAGTATTAGTAGAAAAATATTAATTTTAATCAATGTGCATGAGTATTTTGCCTATATGTACATTTGTGCACACTGCATGGACCCGCAGTGCCAACAGAAGCCAAAACAGGGTACAAGAACCCCTGGGGTTGGAGTTTCAGATGGCTGTCAGCCGCCCTGTGGCTGCAGGAACTGAACACTTGTCCTTTGCAAGAGCAGCAAGTGCTCTTAACATCTAAGCTCTATTTCCAGCCTCTTCATTGGTTCCTGAAGTGTAGCTTCCTCCAATTCTTTTCTGTCTGGGATGCATAATAGCGATACTAGCATTGTGCTTCTGCCTTTTGTGTCCTTCGTGAGGTTTCTATTTCTCATATCTTTACCTTTTTCTCCACACTATTGAAGGTCGCTGTGGATAGACTCCTCCCCACTTCATAATCTGCAGCCTGTAGGACCAGAAACTGAAACTCCATGACTGTGGTTCCTAGTCAGAAGACTGGAATCTGAGCCATGTCTCTAGATGAACATCTACTCACTGAAGACAGAGGGATGAAATGCCCAGCGTTGTATTTTAGTGAAGTCAGTGTAGAATCTTATTTGAAGACCTTTTGAAGACACAGCTCTGTAGTATTGCTGCTCACTACACTTATCTGAGCAGCTTTCAAACTTTACCTGTGTCTGGGCTATCCTTGGAGCTGTTACAGTTCTGCTTTCCTGGGCCAGAGAAACAGGCAGTCATGATTGGTAACTCTTGAGACCTAGGGTAAAGAACAAGAGCACAGCACTGTTCCCTCCTAATCCAAATGCTGTTGTTTTTTGACTCATTTAGGGGCCCACCAGCCAACTTCCAAATCATGACATGGAGACTCATTCTTCCTTATAAATGCCCGGCCTTAGCTTGGCTTGTTTTCAGCCAGCTTTTTTTTTAACTTAAATTATCCCATTTATCTTTTCCCTCTGGGCTTTTATCTTTCTTACTTCTGTATATCTTAATCTCGTGCTTACTCCATGGCTGGGTGGGTGGTCCCTGCTGCCCTCCTCTTCTTGTTCTCTTGTTCCTTCCTTTTTTTTTCCTCCCAGATTTCTCCTTCTGTTTATTCTCTCTGCCTACCAACACCACCTATCCTTTCTCCCGTCTTTCTATTGGCCATTCAGCTCTTTATTAAACCATCAGGTATTTTAGACAGGCAAAGTAACACAGCTTCACAGAGTTAAACAATTGCAACAGAGAAGAACACAACACATCTTTGCATCACAGAAACAGATATTCTACAGCATAAACAAGTGTAACACATTTTAAAATACTATCCTACAACAAGCATGTCAATCACAGTGGAAGGGGGAAGAGCCGGTCTCCTAGAAAAAAACTGTCTATTCTGGAGACTAGAATTAGTATAAAGCCTAATTAGAGCCCAGGCTGGCGTGGTCTCTTTGGCCTCTGCCCAAACTCACTCACTGAGAGTACATCCTATCTAATGATGCCTTCGGTGGTTGTCCGCACACCTTGAAAGTGCTCCATCTCTATAAGCCCAGGATGGAAAGAGATGACTCAGTGGTTGGGAGAACGTACTGGTTTGCATTCAAGTAGCTGCATTCAAGTAGACTCATACCTGCCTGCAGCTTCAGCTCCAGGGGACCTGACACTGGAGGAGACTTACCTTGAATGCACGCAGCATCATCCCATGAGTTGGAGTCCTGAACCGAGTCGGAGGAGAAGGCAGGTAGAACACCTGAATTCATCCCTCTGCTTCCTTACTGTTGTGTTCTCCAACTGCCACAGCTAGACCCATCTAGCATCACACCTTTCTGACGATACTATGATAACCTCCAAATTCTCCCGAAAGAAACAGTTTGGGAGCACACACCTTTAATCCCAGCACTTGAGAGGCAGAGGCAGGTGGATCTCTGTAAGTTCGAGGCCAGCCTGGTCTACAAGAGCTAGTTCCAGGACAGGCTCCAAAGCCACAGAGATACTCTGTCTCGAAACAACCACAACAACAACAATAATAATATAATAAAGAAACAGTTTGGAAGAAACATCAAATTATTTGGAAAATCACAAGTTTTCTCTGACTACAAATTCTAGGCACGTACACTTGGAAAATTAAGAAAATAGAAGTTGGACACAGTGGCTAATATCTTTAAATCTCAGTGTGTGCAGGCCAGAGACAGGCAGATAGATCCCTGTGAGTTTGGGGCCTAGCCTGGTCTCCACAGCAAGTTCTAGGCTAGCCAGAGATACATAGTGAGACCCTGTCTCAAGCAAGAAGGAAGGAAGGAAGAAAGGAAGGGAGGGAGGGAGGGAGGGAGGGA
>NC_022032.1:11225577-11227613 GCF_000317375.1 Microtus ochrogaster
TGTGAACTGCACGTGTGTACTATCCTTCAGTTCAGTGTGAACTGCATGTGTGCACTGTCTTTCAGTACAGTGTGAACTGTACATGTGTACTGTCCTTCAGTTCAGTGTGAACTGTACATGTGTGCTGTCCTTTAGTTTAGTGTGAACTGCACGTGTGCACTGTCCTTCAGTTCAGTGTGAACTGTACATGTGTACTGTCCTTTAGTGTGAACTGCACGTGTGTACGTGTGTACTATCCTTCAGTTCAGTGTGAACTGCATGTGTGCACTGTCTTTCAGTTCAGTGTGAACTGTACATGTGTACGTCCTTTAGTTTAGTGTGAACTGCACGTGTGCACTGTCCTTCAGTTCAGTATGAACTGTACATAGATACTGTCTTTTAGTTCAGTGTGAACCGCACTTGTATACTGAAGCACCCTAAAATAGAAGATATTTTAAAACCCATTTCCCCAGAGACTAGACTAAAGGATAGGAGAACTTGACCTCATTTTTGGAAGCTGGAGGGTGGGGGAGGGAGAGATCAGTAGTATGTTTAACAGACCCAAGAAACCAAAATCACAAGCTAGCAGTGAAAAAACCCAACCGAGCTGTGTCAGACAGCGAACTCTTAGAGCCGTTTCTGAGGTTTCAGGTATGTCTAGGACCGCAGGAGAATGGAGAGGGGGAGGGAAGACAAGGAGGATGTGGTAGAGAAGGCTGGTCAGAAAACTTGGTGCCAGACATTCATCAATGACTATTTTTAACGTGTGTGTGTGTGATTTTCCCTACAGATTATATGAGATACCCAATACTTCATTATAAAGCAGACTCTGCTTAGATACCTTCGCCAGCTGTAGGTTAATAAAAGGTCTCCTGAGAAGGACAGCTGAAAGTGCTTTGAAAAGAAGCAGGAATCCCAGAGCCTTGCTGACCTGGCAGGGTTAGGGTGCTTATTCTCACTGAGGGGAATTAAAGGATTCCACTCCCCATCCCCTCAAAGCTCCTACCAAGTTTAGATCCCAGAATAGAACGGCTAGACTTCACCCTCCTGGTAGAAGATGGTCTCTTCCCTTAGGCCCCTGACCATCTATAAAGAAAATACACAGGCTGTTAAGAACAGGGTTGCCAGAAACTCATAAACCTCCTGCCTCTGCCTTTAATTCCCGGCATTACAAGTGTGAGCCACCGTGTCCAGCGTGTTCATTGGCTCTTCAAGGAGTCCCAAAGCCAGTATAAATCGAAACTGGCATCAGCTAGCAATGCCAACTAAACATCACAGTTGAATCTAGCTTCCGTAAACCTTCTCAGAAGACCTTTTATTAACCTACAGCTGGTGAAGGTATCTAAGCAGAGTCTGCTTTATAATGAAGTATTGGGTGTCTCATATAATCCGTAGGGAAAATCATACACACACACACACACACACACACACACACACACATTTAAAATAAGTCATTGATGAATGTCTGGCACCAAGTTTTCTGATCAGCCTTCTCTACGACGTCACCCTCTTCTGCGATGCCACCTTTAGATACATGCTCTGCTTTGAACTACTCAAAAGGTGGAGGCAAAGAAGGAGGAAACGTACTGCAGCCCGTTCTGTCTGGCCAGACCTCTTTTTCATGGCTGATGCACTATTCCGTAGTTCTGTGAGATGTCCCTAAGATGCCCAGGTTCTTGGGACTCGCCGCTTTGCCCATAGACTTCCAAACGATCCGTGAACTATCAGAGTTCAGTCTGTGGCTCAGGGGCCATTCAAATGACCGTGGAGGCCTCAACAGAAGTGTCAATTCTTCCTTATATGGCAGCTTTCCTTTGTGTTTGTCTCTTAATTTTTCAAAATTAAACATTTTCAAAACTAAACTATTCAGGCTACAGATCTCCAGATAAAAACATTTTTACAGAGCTGGAGAGATGGCTCAGAGGTTAAGAGCAGTGACTGCTCTTCCAGAGGTCCTGAGCTCAATTCCCAGCAACCACATGGTGGCTCACAACCATCTGTAATGAGATATGGTGTCCTCTTCTGGCCTGTAGACATACAGACACAACACTGTATAC
>NC_022032.1:11227956-11253274 GCF_000317375.1 Microtus ochrogaster
GTCATCATGATATTTTAAAAAGCTTTTGTATAGATGATTCATTTTATAATGTAAAAGAATTACAGAATAGAAAAGTATCATTCCCAAAATGTGACATACCGCTACTTTTCTTTTAAATTATGTGATTATAAATTGTCGTTTTATGAGACTGTGACAAAATAATGAGGAAGGAAATAAGAGACAAGAGCTCATTGGAAGAGAATGCAGAAGCGTTTAAGTCAGTCTGAGAAAGCTTGAACGTGTCTGACATGCACCAATAGCTGAAGATACAATGGGAGAAAATTATCCTGTAGAGAAAAGCAGTGTGTGTTATTGGTTTGATGTGAAGTGTGATGAGAGTATCCATAATCTCCTGGGTTTGAGTCCGTGGTTCCCCATAATCTGGTGGCTCTGCTTTGTTTGGTCATGAGATGTCAAATGGAGTCTCAATGGAGGATTTCGGGGATGGACCTTAAGTTTTATGGCACACCCTCATTTGTGTCTGGCTTCTGCTTCCTGTTCCATCGAGCTACGAAGAGCACAAGCTATGTGTGCCATACTCAAGGTGGACTGGACCCTCTCAAACTAAGAACCCACCCCTCCCCACGTTGTTTCTCATCAGGTGATTAGGTCACAGTGACAAGAAACATGGCCACTATAAACAGGAAGGTTAGTGTGCGCCTTGACACGCTTTCACATGAAAACAACGCAAGATTATAGAATCATCTAGGTGTAAAAATGCTAGAACTCTAAGAGAAGAATAAAAATTACACTGTCATTGGGCATGGTGGCACACACCTTTAATTCCAGCACTCAGGAGGAAGATGCAGGAGGATCTCTGCGAATTCAAGGCCAGCAGGGTCTGTATAGTAGTCCTGATTACATGTTAACACCTTGTTGTTGGGGAATATTAGTTTAAAATGTGTTACATTTGTTTATGCTGTGAAATATTTGTTTAATGATGCAAAGATGTGTTGCATTCGTTTATGTCACATTTGTTTGACTCTGTAAAGCTTTGTTACTTTGCCTGCCTCAAACACCAGATTGGTCTCATAAAGAGTTGAAGGGCCAATGCCTGGGTAGGAGCGGGATAGGTGGGGCTGTCAGGCAGAGAGGATAAATAGGAGGAGAAATCTAGGTTCCAGGGAAGAGTGTGGATGGAGAAAAGGAGGAGCGGAGGATGCCAGGGACCAACCACATGGCCAGCCACGGAGAAAGAAGGAAAGAAGGACATATAAAATAAAGATAAAAAGCCCAGAGCAAAACATAAAAGAGAAACAGGATAATTTAAGTTTAGTTAGAAAAACTGCCTAGAAACAAGCCACGCTAAGGCCAGTCATTCATAAATAAGTCGCCGTGTGTTTATTTGGGAGGTTGGTGGCAGGCCCCCAAAGAGTTAAAAAGAAAAAAAAAAACTACATCCTGACTGTAAAATAAACAAAAGGATTTCCCTCCGATCTCTCTGAAATACTAATTCTCAACAATCAATGGGGAGTGTTCATAGAATTTTGAAGGGAAAATTTATACTCAAAGAATTTTAAACTCATTTTTAAGTGTAATTTAAACAGAAGTGATTTTCAAGAGTTCATTAAAATATTCTCAATTACTCTGAGCAAATATAAATAACTTGACTTAAGTTGAAGATTTTCTACTTCAATGTGCTTTTTTGTTTTGTTTTGTTTTGTTCTTGGGACAGAGTATAACTATGTTGCTGAAGTTGGCGGTAGATTTACTATATAAGCCAAACTGGCTTCAAACTTGACTTGTAACCCTTCTCTATTGACCTGTTGAGATTACAGATTTGCACCACCCTGCCTGGCTAGTGTGTGTGCGTCCATCCATGTGTGTGTGTGTGTGTGTGTGTGTGTGTGTGTTTCATAGGAAGTTCTTTGATCATCAGAACCCCCAGCTCAGATATTATGAAAACCCCATGAAAGCGACTTGTTTAACTCAGTGTGCATAAGAATCGTATGAGAATCTAAGGATTAATGTAAATTTCTACTTCTCATTCCAAACTTTTTTTTTTTTGTTTATTTGACAGGCTTGGGGAATCTTGGAACTTTAACGTTCTTCTGAGAAATATCTTTTTAAAATTGATTTTGCTATGTAGCAACTTCATGCACGTGTGTAATTTCATGGCCGTCTCCACCCTCCCGTATCTCCCTCCCATGCCTCCCATTCCAGCCCCTCTCCTACCAGTTCTTTTCCCAGGCTCATGACTTCTGGTTTTGTTCTGCGACTCCGTTTAGTTTAACCAGGGCCGTCTGTGTGTGCGGCTGTCAGGTGAGAGCTGTCATTGAACTGGGCCATCCCGGGTTACACTACTGAAGGCCAGGGACTTTATTTTTTATCTCACATTGCAGGGTTTCGGACTGGATAAGAAGGCTAACCCTATATCATAGTGGAAATAATGTAATAACAAACCTGGTTCACACAGTTATAAAACAACAGCCACGAGGGCTGGGGCTGAGGCTCAGGTGGCAGAGTGCTTGCCGACCACACATAAAGCCCTGGGCTCCATTCCCAGCACTGTGTAAAACTCGGCATAGTGCCGTGCCTGCAGTACCGGCACTCTGGAGGTAGAAGTCAGAGGATCAGAAGTTCAAAGTCATCCTCAGTCTGTACAATGAGTTTGAGGTCAAGCCAAGCAGTGTGAAACCCTGTGTCAGGAAACAGAAGAAAAGAAAATGTAGTAAGTAAAGGAAGAGACATGTCCAGAATACTTAACATTTGCTATTTCAGAATACAGCATGTAGGGCTTTTTAAATAGAAAGGATAGATGTGAAATGGTATTATTTAAATTATTAGCATATTAATAAATATAACTTATTTGGAAATTAAGCACAGAATCAGCATGAAGAATTCGTTCACTGGTTTCATCCAGACTCCCAAGATGTATGTCCACTGTTCTCTTTCTCAAAGCAAAGGACATTTTCTTCACAACTAACACACAGCCTCTTTTAATCAGGGAATCCAAACCCATACAAACTTGCCACCCCCATAACCCTCAGACGTTACTTAAGTTTTCCAACTTCTCCAACATCTTATTGATTCTGGCTCAGGGTTCATTTCAAGGTCACACATGACACTAGTTGCCAGGCTATTTTAGCCTCCTTCAGTCTGGAACTTTCCTCAGCTTTTCCTGGCCTTTCATCATCTTAATGGTGTTAGCACCACAGACTTTCCCCTGGTGTTATCAGTCTGCCCTTGTCAGTTCCTCAGACTCTGATCAATCCTTTCTGCCGGAAGGATCACACAACTCCCTCTGTGGTTTTCTTGACATCTCACAAGGGAGACAACATACGGTCATCCCATCTCAAGTGACAACAAGTGGGGCTGCCGGAACAAAGTTCCATGAACTGGATGACTTAAATAAAGAAATTTTTATTTTCACAATTCTGGATGCTTCGAGTCTGTAGTTAAGGAGCAAATTGAATGATTTCTTCTCAAGCCTCATCGTTTGCTTTGCATTCGGTCTTCTCTCTTTATGTGTATGGTGGTTTGGATGAGAACGGTCCTCATGGGCTCATGTATTTAAATACTTGGTCCCCAGTAGGTGGAACTGTTTGGGAAGGATTAGGCCTTGTTGGAGGAGGTGTATCACTGGGGGAAGGCTTTGAGGTTTCCAAAGCTCATGCTGTTCCAGTTAGCTCTTTCTGCTTCATGCTTACAGAGAAGATGGAAACTTTCAACTCCTGCTTCTGGGCCATACCTGCCTACCTGTTTGCCATACACCCCACCAGGATGGTCATGGACTCATCCCCTATAACTGTAAACCCCAATAAACACTTTTATAAGTTGCCTTGGTCATGGTGCTTTGTCAAGGCAGTAGAAGAGTAACCAAGGCAGTGTGCCTGCATCCAGATGATTTTTCTAGTAAAGATAGCACTCATACACGGGTCACCCTCGTTACTCACCTTTAACTTCCTCAACGCTGGCCTGAGACGTAACTCAGTGGCAGAGCATTTGCCTAGCGCACACAACGCCTATTTGTATTTAGGTTTGAGTTTTTTATTTGTATTTGCTATCTGTGTTTAGGTTCTATTCCCATCTATGATGGTCTCTCCAAAAGAGTTAAATTCAGAAACATTGGGCGTTAGTACTTCAAAACATGAGTTTTGGAGGAACACAGTTTACGCTACAATGACAGGCAACATTGCTTGGTCAAGCTGTTGTTTGTCCAATGTCTGTGCTGTGACATCAGAGCTATGCCACTGGAAATTGATATTTGTGACTTGGTTTTTGTTATTTGAGAGAGAAGGGTATGGAAACTATGTCAGTGCTTTATCAAACTTCCACCCACGAGCTTTAGCATCTGTTGACAATTTCTGCCCCAGGAGGCTGTCATTCCTCTAGCCAGCCAATAAATTACTCTTCCCTCTCCTTGGTTCCTGCTATAGTTATCAATTCACTGCCAAGAAGAGCCTTCCTACCTCAGTGATCTCTTCATATCAGTATGGATGTGAGACTCACTACTATTCCACGCTCTCTCCCTCCCTCCTCTGCTTGGATTGACCTACACTGATCTCCCTCATGCTGGTTCTTGGGTTTGTTTTGCATGTTCATATTTGACTCTCCCTCCCCTGCATCATTTCCTTGCTTTGTTGTGCAACATGCAAAAATGTTTCAAGATCACATGTTTTCTTGCTCTTGCCCAGTGTGCTCTTACCAAAGAGAGATACAGCTGTTGCCTCTGAGCTCACTCAAGAACAGAAGGCACAGTCGTACATGTACCCTGTGTAGCTAATTCTACCTGCGTAAGTAAATTGTATGTTCATGCTTATATCATTGTTCACAATCTAGCATCATAGGTTCCAATTTGTAATCTCCCATAGTGAATACAGAATGCACTATCATCACTTTTCATTATTTTCAGTGTAATTGTCTGTGGGCTTACCCCAACATGTCTACCACCCTGACTCAAACTCTATTCTTACTAGAGATCACACCGATGAAGGCTATGTCATCCTAGCCCCTCAGGATAAATCATAGGGTACTCAGGTGTTAAAACATAGACAGAGTCAAGCTACTGAAAATGTGGCTTTCAGGTTCTAAGGAAATTATAGCTCCCAGGTTGTAGACACAGGATCCATTTTGTTCTGTAATATATCTTGATGGAAGAAATTGGAATGTATTTTACTGAAGTCAATGAATTTGCCAGGTCCTAGTCACTGTCTTATCAACATTTGATTGTGTAGGTTCTTCTATTAGACAGAACATTCTAGGTTCCTGGGGGGGTGTTTGCCTTCTCTTCAGTCCAAACAAAGCAGCAAAACTGGTTCTTTGCTTTACTGATTAGGTACTTTCAGTTCTTTTAGTTAATTTTTGTAACTATTATAACTTTAATAAAGTTCATTATAAAAACTTGCAAATAATTAAAAAGAAAAGTTCCACACCAAAAGTGGCCAGATCCAAAGCTATGCAATTCAGTGAATTTCAACAAGGTTAGAATCGGCATTCCGTGGAGAAGCTGTGAAGCGGCACATTAAATTTTACACTTTCAGTATTGAATATATGTGCTGTAATTATTCACAAGAAATCAATAACAGAATTAGCAATAGAAAAACAATTAGTCCTATAGCCTCTCTTTACGCAAGTTCTTTCTCTGCATCCAGTCCTTCACCATCCCCTTATATTTAGCCTTTTGTGTTCTCTTTTCTTCATGTTATTCTGTGCTTTCATAGTAAATTACTATTTTTACTATTTTGTACATACTTGCCCGTGGAATTATGTTTAAAATATTTATTTATTTTATGTATATGGGTGTTTTGCCTCCATGTGTCTATGTATACCTCATGTATGCAGTGCCCGAGGAAGCCAAAAGAGGGCATTGGATGCCCTGGAACGGGAATTTATAGATCATGTGAGCTGACCTGTGGGTGCTGGGAACTGAACCTGGGTCCTCAACAAGAGTAGCCAGTGCTTGCAACTGCTGAGTCATTGCCCCAGGCAGTCCCTCTGCCCAATGCTTGATTAGCTCTGTGAACTGATGAAGACAGGGCTGAGCTGCCCATTTCATGGAGGAAAAAACAAGGCTCAATGCTTCAGGCTTTCAGATGGGCTCTTCCAGCTGGGAGAGAAATACGCTCCCTTCAAAGTCAGCAAACCATTCCTTTTACTGTGGAGAGGGAAGTGTAGCTATGGTTATAAAACAAACAAACAAAAAGCCATGTCTTTGTCAGTTACAGAACTATTTCAGCTTGAAAGCTTCTTACTTTAGAAAATTCAGTCATGAAAAATTATTCTAAGTGTACCCTTTCATATTCCTATTATAGTTGCTGAAGGAAATGCTAATACTCAGTTGCCAAGTATTGGTAAGATTGGGAATCTTAGCCAATTTTTTTCAGTGGCGTGTGATGACCCTGTACCCCTTCTTGTCCCATGACAGCCAGAACTGCTGCCACACGCACCTTTCCGGAGCATTACTGACGGGAAGCAAGGGATCACACGTGCTATGCTCTGCTTAAACTCAACCACAGCTGGTCCATTCCAGATACATGAAAATCTCTCATACACTGAAAGCATGCTGGGAAGATAGTCCACAATGATTCCACCTGCTTTTCTGCATGTTCTCTTCATATCTAAAAGATGTCAACATCAAACTCCTCTCACAGTTTGAAGACAGCAGATGTCACTGAGCAAGTTGAATTGCAGATCAGTCACCTCAAGAAAGTTAAAAGTGAGATTTGATATATGTGCTGATGTGTGTGTGTGGGGGGGGTGTTGCTCAGTAGGTAGAATGTTTCCCTACCGCGCGTGAAGCCCTGGGTTTGACCTCCTACCTATCTTTAACTAGGCGTGGTGGTGCACACCTTTAATCCTATCACACTGGAGGTGGAGGTAGGAAGATCCATTCAAACTCACTCTCAGCCAGGCATGGTGGGTGGCACAGGCCTTTAATCCCAGAGGCAGAAACTCAGGAGGCAGAGGCAAGAAGCAGGCAGATCTCTGTGAGTCTGAGGACATCTTGATTTACATAGTGAGTTTCCAGACAGCCAGGGGGACTCAGCGAGAGACACAGTCTCAAAAATAAACAAAAACACAAACAAATAAAGAAACCCCAGAGTCATCCCCAACTTCATGGTGAGATCACTGCCAGCCTGAAAAAAAAATAAATAAAACGAGGTATAGAACCTTTGGCCCTTTCAGCCAAAGTCAAATGTGGTCATTCTCCACTTAACAACATGACTGCTTTCTCAGAAATCTGTCCTTAGGCAGTTCCATCCTTCTTCAAACATCACAGTTCAGACTTGCACATACTTGGATGATACAGGCCAACCATTCCACAGACACATGTAGCAAGCATGAGGCACATGCAGCGTCTCCCAATGAAGCCTGGGATATTTTAATAAGCAGGAGTACATTCTACAATAATGGTATGAAACCAAGTACTGTAAACACAAGCCAGCAACTGTCGTTTATTTCCGCTGTCAAGCGTCATGCGGTGTGCCTAATTGCATGTGCTACACATTTATGTGACTGGTGGCCATACAGGGGGTTTACTTACACCACAAACACATGAGTCATGCAGGGCTCATCTCTGGACAATTGGCTTTTAGATCTACTATAAATGTATAAGATTACGTGATACAGGCCTTTCGACTGTTGACAGAAGAGTTAGCACGTCTATAAAATCACTGAAGGGGAGAGAACATGGTGAAGAAAACGTTTGGAAAGAAAAGCACTAAGCATCCTTTTCTGTGTCGGACACAGTGGGTTGGTAGGAATGCTTCCTTCTTTACCTCAAGCCAAGAAATGTTTCACTTGGGACCTCGGAGAGCTTGCTCCCTTGCCACACCAAGGTACAGTGAGCTGTATTTTGCACATGGGAAATCCCAAGGGCCAGAGATGCCATTAGCAGTTTGAAAGGGGAATTGCTGATGCCATGAGGTCATCTTCCTCATCCATGGTCTAGCAGGGCAAAGAATCCATCCTGGACCAGGAGAAGAAGTCGCTGGAGCAGTGGTTCTCAACCTTCTTAATGCTGTGATCTTTATCACAGTTCCCCAACTACAAAATTATTTTATTGCGACTTCATAACTGTAATTTCCTTAACTGTTATGAATCACATTGTAAGTATCTGGTATGCAACCCCTTGGAGGGTCACGACCCACAGGTTGAGAACCACCGGTGTAGCGCTTCCCAATACCCTAGCCAAGGAGTTTCCTGGGCTGCGACAGTGATGCCACCTGGAGTGGAAATGAACACACAGGTACACATACATGATGTGGGAAGATGTGCATGTACACATACATGATGTGCTAAAGGAGTGACACCTAGTCACAACCAGAAAAACATACATGGCTTTCAATATGTGAAGTATGGCCAACCTCATGTCGGGAACTCAAGTACAGGTATAGGTACCCTTAGATATTTGTCAGGCTTGGAAGAGAGAGGACATTCTCCAAAAGAACTGGGTAAGGGACATCTTTTAGGCCACCCCATCCTTACCTCTCCTCTCTGCCCACCCTACCCTTACCTCTTCACCTCTTCTCTCTGCCCACCCCATCCTTACCTCTCCTATCACCCACCCCATCCTTACCTCTCCTCTCTGCCCACCCTACCCTTACCTCTTCTTCATATCTTCTCTTTCTCTGTCCACCCCATCCTTACCTTTCCTCCCACTTCAACTGATAAACTGTAATTGCCATGTTGGGAGGACAAGGGGGGGGTAAAGTGAGGGAAAAGAAGAAAATAGAGGTTTGTCCTCCCCCACCTGGCTTCTCTTCAGAAGATCCCAGGAGTGGGAAACGGAATGAAACCTGAAACTTATTGTTATTTGGGCCACAACATCCTAACGTCATGGTTCTTTGGTGCTTAATCTGGTTTAGATTATTTAGAAGAAACATTAGAGAACCACCTGGTGTTTTTCATTTATGGACAGAGATAGATCTTTTTCACTGAATACACTTTAAATGGATGAGAGATAAAATAGCCTTCCTTTCCCATCAGTCTTGCTTGTGAAACATTCTGGTGATATATGGATGGATTATTGAAACATCTAGCCCTTACCAAATGTGGTAAGTCTTTTTTGAGTGTGTGTGTGTGTGTGTGTGTGTGTGTGTGTCGGGGGGGGGAAGAGAGTTATGTGTTATGTGTGCTCACAGTTTCACGTGTGTGTACCCATGAATGGAGGCCAGGGACTGAAGTTGGTTATCTTCCTCAGCCACTAACCAACTTATGTTTTGAGAAAAGTGTTGCAGAATATTCCTTTACACTGTGTGAAAAGTGTGTTACTGTGATTGGTTTAATAATGAGCTGAATGGCCAATAACTAGACAGGAAGAAGTTAGGTGGGACTTCTGGGGACAGAGAGAACTCAGTGAAGAAGAAATGTAGGGTTGCCAGCCAGAGGTGGATAAAGCAACATGGAGTAGTCAGGAAAGTTGAGGTAACAAGGCACGTGGCAGAATGTGGAGGAAAATCAATTGGTTAGTTTAAGTTATAAGAAATAGAAGGACAAGATTAAGATAAAGCTGAACTTTCATAATTAATAGTGAGTCTCCGTGTCATTATTTGGGAGCTGGCAGTACCGAGAAAGACTTGTTACAGAAAAAAAAAAAGGTCTCTCAACTGAACCTGAAGCTACTCATGTCTGCTAGGTTTTCTGGCCACTGACCTTCGGATCAATGTTTTTCTGCCTACTTTCCATTCCCCTGCGGTGTTTTTTTTGTTTTCTGTTTTTGATTTGTTTTATCCACCCTTGTTCTAGTTAGGGTTACTACTGCTGTGATGAAACATCATGACCAAAAGCAAATTGAAAACTAGCCAGTACTCCTACCCAGTACACACACATGCCCTGGAACTGGAGCTACAGGCAGTTGTGAGTCACCTGACCTGGCTTCTGGGAACCAAATTCAGGTACTCTTGAAAGCAGCAAGTGCTCTTCATAGCTGAGCCATACCTGCAGCCCCTATGCCCAGCTTTTATGAGGGTTCTGGGACTGGAATTTGAGTCCTCATATTTGTGTGGAGGGACCTTACATCCTGAGCTGTCTCCTATGTCCCTGACATAGGCCTGTTTCCATTCCCTTTGTCACATAAGGAAATGACTCACACAGAGAGCTAAGGCCAAGTTGCCAATAGATGGGAGAAATGAAATTTGATTGCAGAACTTATCCTCCTGATGACCACCCCTGTGGCTTTATGACCAGAGAGAGTCAATATCGTAAATATGGAACCACCTGACCTGGTCTTTTAAATTCATCCTGTTGCAGCAAGCACACTTTAAAATGTGTATGTTTCCATTGTTTCTTTTAATAGAGACCTTCACTATTTTACAGGTGTTTCCTAGAATCGTGCTTTCCTTTGTGGGATTATAATACTGTGAAATTAAATGGCTCTTTATTAGCCATGGAGAAACCTAGCAACCAGTGGGCACAGGGTGTTCAAAAATACTTCCATCTGATAAAAAAGGCGAGACTTATTATTACCATAGGAAATCTTTATCAGTCATTATACTTTCAGGATACCTGAAAGCTGAGAGAAAATTAATTCAGAGTGTTGGACAAGATTTGGGGGATGTAGAAAAACCAAAAAGAGAAAGAAGGTCATTTGCCAGAGTACAAAAGCTGTTATAGTCCCTGGGACAGAGCTACTGAGTGTCTTAAAACCCTGCACTGTGAGGACCTGGGTGCTGTGGCCTCCTGTTCTAGGCAGTCACTGGGTCTTCATTCCATGGAAGGAGAAGGAAGATGCCTTCTTTTACACTTCTTGCTCATCTTCCCCTGGTACAAGGGAATGTTAGAGAGGCTGTGAAGGAAAGCAGGTAGGACAGAGCAGAGTGGAGAACCAATAGCTTCTTCCTTACATGGATGTAGAGGGCTCAGTAGTCAGCTATGACATTCAGAACTTATAGACACCAGCTATAAGTTAATTGGTTCTCAAGAACACAAAGCTGATATAGTTATGGTTTATTCTAGACAAAACACAAAGGAACACAGACAGAGTCCCCAGACTTCGAGGGGCAAGGTTTTCCCAGTTGAGATAGGAATGGTGCTGACTCCACCCAACAGTGTGTCACAGTCTGTGTGGGCGTTGCCAACCAGGAAAGCTTGCTTGAGCCTAGAAGACTTTGTGAGGGAGCCTGGTCTCATAGACATAATTGTCTACATGCATCTAGCTGACTTTAGCCACCACACCCTACAGAAGTTAATCTGATCATGCACCATCCAAAGCTCTCACTACATTATAGGTTAATGTAGATTGTCTTGTGGGATCCAGAGTCCTCTGGTAAGTAAATAAATGATGATTAGCCAGAACATTCTGCCAAAGAGTGAGGATAAGTCTGGGTCTTTCTTTAGCTAACATTAATATTCTATGGTGAACTAAGTCTTCTTTTCAAGATATCGTGGTCTAGTTGCTTATTTGATCCCCAAAGACATGTTCCAGAGTGGCTTGCTTTCTGTCACTGTGATAAAATATCTAAGAGAAGTGACTGGGGCAGAGGAACCTTCCATTGTTGTTCATGAATTCTGCAGTTTCACACGACAGCCAGCTGCTCCATTTGCTCTCTGACTTGCGTAGGTCATGACATCATAGCAAGGAACACATGGTGGGGAGGAGACACTCAATCTATGGTCTCCAGGAATCAAGAGGAGAGGGAAGTAGGAGCTGGGTGGCAATCGCCCCTTCAAGAGCGTGCTGCAAATGACCTAACTTCCTTCCATTGACCCTCACCTTCCTCCAGCTGGGAACCAGGCCCCTCAACACAAAAACCTTTGGAGAGTGTATAAGATCTAAACAATGAAAATCTAAACAATGACATCTGTAATACTTAAAGGGAATTTAAAAACTTTATGTATAGGGCATAAAATAGTCATTTCATATATGAAGTGGATTTCCAATCATTATATTTTGTATATCCTTCGTAATATTTAAAATATAGTGACACTCAGATTTTCCCATTTGACTGCAACTTCTTCTGCTTTAAATTAATTATGTGGCAAAAGCATAATTTAAAAATAAATTAATCCAAGAATAGCTTATGTAGTCTTTCAAGCCTTTATTAAGATCTGAATTAAAATTTAAAACTCATTGTCACAGCGTGAATGAATAGTATAGTACAGATTTAATGTCGTTCTTGTCCTTATTGCATTAAAAATGAAATTGATTTATTATAACATCCATGTTTTGATTCTATTATGGATTAAGAATAAATATTTTAAGCTTCTAAACATAGGTGTTTCTATTCAAAACATATATGAGATAAGAATAGTATCTATTCAACAGCTAAAAATTCAAATTAAATATTATGGACCCACTTTCCTTTCTTTGAATATCAGATCCCTTCAAAAATTCTAGAGGTATAATGTTACACTAATTAATACCTTTATTGAAATCAATTCAAATCAGAGATCTCCAACGATCTCCTTCAAGCAAATTTATGCATTTGTTAATTTTTCTTCACTAAAATGTTGGACTTCAATATCTTAATTCTTTTCAGTAATCTTTAAAAATAATAAAATAATTAAAAACTATTTATGTGTTATGATA
The DNA here is from genome assembly GCF_000317375.1 of Microtus ochrogaster. Taxonomy (NCBI): domain Eukaryota; kingdom Metazoa; phylum Chordata; class Mammalia; order Rodentia; family Cricetidae; genus Microtus; species Microtus ochrogaster. The sequence continues at coordinate 11,240,429 of NC_022032.1, forward strand.
CTTTATTTCTATACCACGAATTCAAAGAGCCAAAGGTGTACTTCTCTCTTACATAAGTGTCTACAGGTTTATGGTTCCGTTTGGAGTGAGGCTTTATTGAGCCCCTTGTTCTGAAGATCTACCACCCCCTAAGTCAGGGATCTTATATTTTTATGGGACAGAGTTCTCTGTAAAAGCCTAGTAAAACTTATGGACCTGTCTTTCAATTACCCTTTAAATATATAAATGCATAGGAATACAAAAGGTACCATTATCCTGAGATATATCTGCTTAAATGCCCGCAAAACAAATGTGTGAACTACCACTGTATATGCTGAAATATAATGATCTAGTAGCTGATCTAAAACCATTGATTTTATACAGTGATAAACATCACAATGTTCTGAAGTGTCTTCAGCATCTGAAATGTGATACAGAAGAGAAACACTCTACTGGCTTCTGCATTAGAGGCATACTTCATAATTAATAATTAGCTAATACCCTTAATATGTGGCCATTTCTTTTCCTCACTCATGAAGATGTACTTGTATATACATATGCTCATTTTCCCAGTTCTTCTTGCAGATCACTTGGTATATACCCTCGAATTCCTTGATTAGGGCTCCTCTGCCCTTCATGAATTAGTAGCCATGAACTAGTCTACATAGTTGGGAAGCAAGCATAGACACGCTCTGACTCAAGAAGGAGAGAGACATTGAAATCTGGTGAGATCATTTGGGGGGGAAAGGAAAGCACCCACTGTCAATGACACTTAGGAAAGTAGGATCAATATGTCATAAACATTTGCTTGTTTTTCACACTCTACGGACGGATGAGAGCCGAGCTCCACAGTCATTGTGGGGAGCCAGACCAGCACAACTTTCTCAGAGACCCTGATGAAGGGACAAAGGGAACTTTGCTTCTATTGTCCAGGGCTGCACTTGGCAGGACTGGTCTAGGGCTGAAGCCAATGCCTGGAAGGAGTCAAGGCTGTGGTTTCTGTGGACCAGACTCACCTCCCTGGGCTGTGGTTATCAGTCCTTAGGCAGCTGTGTCTGAGATCATTTCATGTTCTCTTTGCCAACATCATCTCACTTGGCTCTCTACTGATCTTGGCCACGCCCCTGCCCCACCCCCACAAATAGTATATATGATACTGTACTTTGTAAATTTGCTTGGCATAAGTCTTTCAGGTTACACAAGACTTCTTGGTCTCAAGTATTGCTTTTGTGTCCTTTATTCTTCCATCTTCTTTATTTCTCATCCCTGGCCCTTCTGCTCACCATTCTGGATCTTTCTCCCTGAAGGTTTGAATCAAAATATAACTAAGATTAGAAAAGAGGCTCCAAATCCTCTTCTGGTATTCTCTGGTGTGTGTGTGTGCGCGCGCGCATGTTTGTGTATCTGCAAATCTCAAAGTTGCTTCAGAGTGTCTTTGCTCTCCATCTTATTCACTGAGGGTCTCTCACTCAAACCAGACATGCTGATACAGCCCCTCCACCTTGTTCCAGGGACGAACTAGCACCAGAATTGCAGGTGGGCTGCAACACACACCCTCTGCATTCATGTGAATCCTGAGGACTTGAGCTGTTCTCATGCTTGCTACTTGCATGGCAAGAGCTTTAACCATGAAGCCATCATCTCTGCCCATCTTCTTTTCCCTCTGCCATTCAACATCTATGCATTGACTTTGTAAAATACCACGCAGGCAAAAAGGAAAGCTTCCATCCTTCCATTGTATCTAGTTGCTCCACAGGCATGCATCACATTAGAACAATGAGGTTGTTTTTTGTCATTGTTGTTTGTGCCCCCCCCCCCACCACACACACACTTTGGTTCTGAGACTGAACCCAAAGCCTCAACCTTGCTAAGCACATGCTGTACCAAGGAGTTATTCTCTCCACTCTGATGAAACCTGTGATTCTAACCAGAAGCATGATGCTAAAGTCACGCCGTCAGCCAACACGAGTAGGATCACTACAGAATAAATCAAGCTGGCTGTTGTCAAATCAAGCAGCAGAGAGAGCTGTTCTTTAAGGATTAAATTTAGGGCCAGCGCCACAGCTCAGTGAGTAGACACACTTGCTGTCAAGCTTGACGACACAAATTCTATCTCCAAGACCTGTGTAGTGGAAAGAGAGAATCAGCTCTCTCAAATTGTTCTCTGACTTCTACAGGCGTTTTGGTGTGTTCACACATGCACACATACACGCACACAAATAACTAAATAAATAAATAAATCAAATGTTATTAAACTTACTGGGGAGCAGCATTTCACCCTAGTGAGAAGGCTTGTGGCATGGTAAACTTCTAAGCAGGCTCAACAAGGTTGAAGACGGAAAGGTTTTAAAGGGAAAATGAGGATGATTACATAAGATACTTTGAAATAACAGTCCTTGGCTACACAGCCTTTGTTCAGGGTTGTGATTCTCTCTATCTGAGCAGAGTTTTTTTTTGTAACGTTTATTTATCATGTGCATGCACCTGCTGCAGCCCGTGTTTGGGGTCAGAGGACAGCTATGGACACCCACAAATGTGTACATACACCAAATATACACCCCTCACACCTCCACACACACCTATTTAAATGATTTTTCAGAAGTAAAAATGAGCATATCAGGCATCACTATTTTTAGAGTCTTCCCTAGAGATTTTTATATTAGCTAGGATTGGGAATTATGATCTGTGATGGTGTGAATAGGTATGGTCACCAAAAGACTCATGCATTTGAAAGATTGTCCTATAGGAAGTGCAGTATAGGATGTGTGGCCTTGTTGGAGGAAGTGTGTCATTGTAGGGATGGGCTTTGAGTTGTCATATGCTCAAGCTACACCCAATGTGGGAGATAGTTCACTTCCTGTTGCCTACAGATCAAGATGTAGAACCCTCAGCTACATCTCCAAAACCATGTCTGCTTGCGTGCTGATTTGTTTCCCACCATAATGAAAATGATGTACAAAATCCCTGAAACTGTAAGCCAGCCTCAATCAAATGTTCTCCTTTATAAGAGTTGCTGTGGTCATTGCATGTCTTCGCAGCAATAGAGACTCTAACTAAGACACTATCTCACTTCTTTCCTCTTGATGCAATCTTTCTACCCTGCACCTCTCCTCTTGACTACTGGATGCATGTCAAGTGGGTGTGCCTGTGCGTTGTGATATTTGCACACGGACAAACAGAATTTGCTTACACTGGGGATGTTGTGCTCAAGCCAGGCTGGAATGCACAGAGGCAGCTGTTTGGAAATGGAGAGACTGAGGAACCTTCCTCTCGCTCCCCTCATTTCACTGAGCTCATTACAGCCCATGTATTTGCATCTGTGTTATTCTCCATGCCTGAGGGCCTAAGGCAGCCCCTGGACTGAGAGCCAGATGCAGCCACTGGGAAAAGCCATCTGGAGACATACACTTCTATCTGTGCATGAACTCACTGCTTCAGCCTTCACTCTCTGGTCAGACAGGGGAGGGAAGCCTTGCTGTGTGGTCAGTCTAAACTTTTGATTTCTAAGCCAGTCTTGTTTCTAACAACTTAATCTGCTTTTCCTTGATTCATATCTCACATCAATGAGTAAAACATGTAATGTTCCTGTTTGAGCCCTTTAGAACAATGATTATAATAGCAGTGTGGTATTGGTTGCTCTCCACAAACATATTGTGAGACCCATTAGCTGAATATGACACCTACGTGACTCGCTGGAGAAGTCAGGCTGGCTCCTTCCTAGAGCCTTTCCCTCTACTGACTAGTGTTCCTGATAGTGCACAATACCCTAAGAGAAAGGCACCACCATTCTACAAACTCTGCAACCTACAATGGTGACCGACCTGCAAGATGTGCCATTGCAATAGTGGCACAGACGCTGTGGGAGCACCCAACCACTATCCCATTAGAATGAAAGCCCACTCCATAAGATGGAGGCCATCTTATTTAAATCTTATTAGAGTCAAAGCCCAACACTGCCTGGCTGGCTGAGAACCTGAGACAAGATAGGCCATGAACCTAGGGGAAAACCAAATGCTACTGTTCTGCTAAAGGAATGTAGCAAGGAAATTTCTCCTGACAACATTCTGCAAGACCCATAGGTCAGTGTCTGCCTCAGCTGAGACGCTTCCTCCCACAGTAGATGGGAAGAAGTACACAGACCCACAATTGGACAACATGCAGAGAGCGGCCGACCTTGGAACACTCAGTCCTAAAAAATCCCTCCCCTCAAGACTCAAAGAACTCTGTGGGAGAAAAGGTAGAAAGACTAAAAAAGCCAGAGGGAAAGAGGGAAGAACACCAAGGGAAAAGGCCTTCTAAACACAACAGGACGGACACACGTGTGAGCCCACAGAGGCTGGTAGCTTACACAGGGCCTACATATGTCTGCACAAGGTGGGGTCCTCTTGTGAGAGGAGAAGCAGACACATGCCCCCAGCCCTCACACAAAAGGTATCTTCAATTGATACCCACTCAAAAAGGACACATTAGTTTTCTCCAACAGAGTCTCACTAGGTACACAAACCCACTAAAAGGCAAGCCCCATACCCAGCAGTAAATGGCCATCACAAAATGAATTCAAACGGTATTTCGTAAAGTTTTTTTTTTTTTTGTCTCACAATGCTTTATCTGGGCTTTTTTTTTAATCTTACAGATCTTTTGCCTATATATTACTAAGGTTTCTGATTTTGTTTTTATTTTGTGTGTGTGTTTCTGTTTGTATGTATTTCTTATTCTTTTTTGGTTCTTTGTTTCTGTTTATTTTGTCCCATTTTGGTTTGTTTGTTTTTATTATTATTTTTAGATGTCTGTATTTTTATGAGAGAAAGAGTTTGGAAAGATGTGTGTTTAAGTGGCGGAAGATCTGGGAGGACCTAGGAGAGAGGAAACTATCATTAGAATATATTGTATGAAAAAATCTATTTTCAATTAAAAAAATGATAGCATGGGATTAGGGGATGTAGCTCAATGATAGAGTACTCACCTGACATGCAAGACAGCAGGGATTCAACCCTAAAATCATCCGAATACTAATGACAAATGTGTTACTACAGTGCTGCGTAGACCTATTGGTAAACACAATTCTGTCAAATTTTAATATCCCCTCAGACATATTTAATGCAAATTGAACATCCTATTTGGTCATCAATTCTGTAACTCTAGTTCATTTTAATATAAATGCAGATTATCTTTTAAAATGAGATAAACATTTATTTCTATTATCTAAAATTAATGTTCACCAAAAACAATTCAAATCCCTGAAGCATTGCACTGATTGCTGGGAGTGTCTGCGTTTTCAATTTCTCTGTGTTGTTAGTGACGGCTGAAGAGGAGGACAATAAATTTACAGGGACATGTTTCTGTTACCAATTACCAGGGTTTCTAAAGTTCACTTCAATCTTGGATCATTGTAAGTCTGTTCATTAATCATTATGAAATCTTAATTAAAATAGCAACTTCCCTGTTAACCAGTGTATGGCAGGCAGAAACTTACTGCTCATACCCTACAGTAACAGAGTCTGGACCCTAGAGTCTGCAAGTGAGAGGCACCACTTCGCCGATGACATCATACTTTGTGCCCCAGCTGACATTATGATAGAGAGATTATCCCTCAGGGTTAATTTAACAGAATGTCTTTTGTGTGATTTTTAATATATACTGAATTTCCTTGAATGATGTGAAGTAAAAAAAAAAATGGGAAGGCTATGCTTTATTTTGCTTGCTTTGCTACATGAGTTGTTTGCCATTAAACAAGAAAAGCACTGAAGATCTGGGATAGAAATCTGCCAAGGTAAGGACCCAGATCAGCCTGTCTGTCTGGGTGATCAGCTACAGAGAGAGCTGTCACATTCACGGTGGCCACTACAGACAGACAAATGACTCTGGTCTAACTTCTCTCATCACTGTTACTCACTTTAAAGACTTTTAGATTTACTTGTTCTTATTTTATGTCTGTGAGTGTTTTGCTTGCATGTCTGCCTGTCTGTGTACTACTTGCATGCCCTTAGAGTTAAGAAGCGGGCATCAGATTCCCTGAAAATGGAGTGACAGAGGGATTATGAACTGTCATGTGGGTGCCAGGAGCTGAACCAATGTCTTGCTGGAAGAGAAGCAAGTACTCTTAACTGCTGAACCAAACATCTCTCCAGAACATCGTTTTCTCTTTTACATTCAGGCATGGCACTGCCTTTTTTTTTTTTTTATCCATGTTGTGGCTAAATGTAAACGATGCCACCGACATTATCACAGTATGACATTATCTGTGACATTATCACAGAATTCACAGTTTATATTAGGGTTCACTCTTATGCGGTGCACATTCTATAGATTTAGATAAATGTATAAAAATATGTCTCCACCTACTACTGCGGTATAGTGCCGAATAGTTTCACTGCCTTAAAAATCCTTTTTGGTCTGTCTTGTACATCTTTCTCTTTGCCCTAATGCCTAGCAACCACTGTTTTTTACACAGTCTCACAGTTTAGCCTGTGATATGCCATTTAGTTGAAATCACACTACATATAACTGTTTCAGATTAGATGGATAGCTCACTTGCTTTTAGGACTGAGTAACATTTTATTGTCTGCATGTACACAGTTTTATTATCCTTTTCCTCATTCAACGCCATCTTCAATGAGCCAAGATTGGCAGCTACGAGATAAAACTGCTGTAGGTTTTGTTCATACACGTTTGCAACTCATTTGGTTAACTACAAGGAGCATGAGCACTGAATCACATGTTAAGCAAATGGTTAATTGTAGCATGGAAAATAAAAACCCAGAGACAGATATTGGGGTTCACCTGAAAATCAGAAAAGCAAAGCAGCCAGCCACTGGCTCTTACATCCATTTCAGACTAAAAATGGGTGATCCTGTCTCCACGAATCCTCAGATTAAGAGTGGTGGTGAGACCTAACTCTTCCCGTTTTATATTCCTCTCTAGTGCTGGGATTAAATGTGTGCACCATCACCGCCGGGCCTCTATGGCTAACTAGTGTGGCTGCTGGGATTAAAGGTGTGTGCCACCACTGCCTGGACAGTATGGCTGACTAGTGTGGCTGCTTCTTTATTAACCAATGGTAATAAAACCTATTCGCAGTATACAGAGCAGAATCCCACATCATCTCCCTGCCCCCTTTGTTCAGTCTGGAATCCTAGCCTATGGATTAGTGCTACTGATATTACAGATAGGTCTTATTCTTTGGTTAATCCCACTTGAAAAAGCTCTTTAAAAACACAAAGTTGTGCCTCATAAATGCCTTAGGTATTTATCAATCCAATTATGTTATAACTGAAATTAACCAACACAAGTCCATCCTTCATCAGCTTACTGGATCACTGATTTTTTTTTAATTAATCATGTTTATTTGTGTGTGTGAGAGAGTGCACTTGAACACGCACTGCACTAGGGAGTCAGAAGGCAACTTATGAAGTCAGTTCTCTTCCAGCATGTGGGCTCCAGGGACTGAACCGATGTCCATCCTCCCTCCTTCTGTATTTATCGCCTCCCTCTTCCCTAATTAGAGCACCCCACCCCGTCTTTCCCATTTTCCCTTCAGCCCACTGTTCCCTGTTATCCCCCTCTTATTAGAGATTTTAAAACATAGAATCAGGATAACAGTTGGAATTAACCATCATAGTGTATCATGTGAGAATTGGGTCATCCAGAGTTGAGACTCTTCATTTTGAAGATAATGAAGTCTTACTTTTTAGGCTAGACCTAGTAGAATCATGAACCTTAACTCTGTAACTAACATAAACATTTAAGGTAAACTTTGAAGTATAAAGCATGTGTCTATTTTCAAAATAAATACAAAATTTCAAAATAAATACATTCAGCACATATATATATATATACATAATTATATGCAACACACATACACATATACAACTATATATACACCAACATTCTAGGCATTGTGTAATGCATAGAGTTGGAATATGCAGCTGTGTGGAATAAGAATTAGGTCTAAATTGCAGATATTTTCTTCTAGTACACAGAGAAGGATATAATTTCAAATGCTTTGGTCTTAATTTCAAATGCTTTGGTCTGAGTTTGCATAGTTCAGAACTTCATCATGAAAACAAAGCCATCTTACAGGCTTTTCTTTAAGATCTCTAAACTACCTCCCACCTTCCTAAGCCCCAAATGGAGATGTAAACCTGTCACTATACAACACCTAGCTCCTCCAGAGGTTTCAAATCCCTCTCAATCCAGAGGAGGCCTGACCTCCTGTCCCTGTTGCTATAGGACCAGCCTAGCCTGGAGGGACTAGGCCACCCCTAAATAAACACATGCAAAGAGCTGCAAACAGATTGCAGCCTTCCATACTTTAGACACCAAGGAATGCCAACAATCTGTGTAATTCAAAGAGGACAAATCCCAGAGCCCCGAAAGGAAACGTCTGTTTATTTTTAGGCTTTTAGCACCAGACCCAGACTTCAGTAATAGCAGACTGAACACCCCAAGTTGTGTGCATGTGGTCTGTCCCCGGGGCCAGGTTAAGGCAGGAGGTTCACTTCTCCATTTGGGGTTGAGAACTGGGCATGTGGGCACACACTTTCAATCTCAGCATTCAGGAGGCAGCAGCAGGTAAAGCTCTATGAGTTCAAGGCCAGCCTGAACTACCTGATAAATTCCAGGCCAGCCAAATTACATAGTAAGACCCTGTGTAATAACAAAAAAACCAAAAGAATGCCAGCGCTCTGATTTGCATACCAAGTTACATGTGGATTTGAGTAGCTCAATAGTCCGTCACAACCAAACATATTAAAATTTTGTATCCATACAAAGGGGATAGATTTTTACTATCGTTTTACTATGTCGACATTTTTTCCTTGCTTTGTTTGGTTTTATTTAATCAGGATAGTAATTAATTAAGGAATGAGTTGTTCTGTGGGTTTGCCCCTACTGTTTGAATATGTCAAGTCTACTTGGCCCAGCTAGTCACTGAAATAGACCGTAACCCAGAGTTATGTTGCATTTTATGTTTCTCTTTTCTTTGTTGTATTTTATATGTAGCTACTTTGAAATGTGTTATTACTGTTATTTTACCAATTTGTTTTTTGTGTGTGTGCGCGCACACACACACATAGGGCAGAGGTCAAAATTGGGTGTTGACTGGACTCACTTTCACCTTATTTTGATACAGGATCTCTGACTGATCTTCTATTCCACTGATTTGGCTAGACTGGCTGACCAGGAAGCCCCAGGAATGCTTCTGACTCCGCCACCCCAGTGCAGGCATTACAGGTATGTGTTGCCCCATGTGCTTTGGATGTGGGTGCTGGAAATCCAAATTCTTGTCTTCATTCTTGTGTGGCAATCAGTTTACTGACTGAGTCTTCTCCCCAGCCCCTCTTATCTTTTTAAATCATTCCATGGAATGTCCCAGAAGCAATATCCACCATTCTTGTTGAATTCAAATGCCATTTATGACAATCATATTTCAACTACTTGTTTCATTAGGCAGTTTAAAAGCACATTTGTTCCCTTTAAAATTCTGGTCATTTTCCTTTCACGTTGGCAGTGAAATTGCAGTAATGGGTGGGATCTCTTAACAGAAAGCATCTCTAGTGATTGGGAATCGGTGGGCTTCCTTCTTCACATTTTCATTGGCAGGAAGAGTTCTAAAGCCATGCCATTACTGTCAAAGCCCTTCAGCTGTCTTTCTGCATATACAAAACCCAGCCTCTCAATATTCCACCAGCCAGATGAGCCATGCAATGTTGTATTTATGAATTCTGTGTATCTATTGATAAAACATAAGCATGTAAATTGGGTGATGTTCTATTTGTGGAAAATAGGATTTATGCCTAAAGAAATTTAAACACACACACACACACACACACACACACACACACACAAAGAACAGGCTTGATAATCGACTTGGTTGTCAGCAGAAAGGCAAGGTTAACTCCAGTTTTCTTCCCGACAGGTGGGATGGCCTACAGATGCTGCTTGTGGGGTCTAAGGGAGCGGGCCACATGTCCATTGTCAGCAGAGATGAATGCCATGCTCATTTGCAAAGTCAGAGGAAAGACAGCACCTACTGTGCTGTAGGCGAGCTGGTCCCTCGCGTATTAAAAGCTTCATCCCCAAGCTGGCTTGAAGGGAGAAGGAAGGACTTAAGAAGTAGGCCCAAGCCAGATGGACACACCTTAATTCTAGCACTCAGGAGGCCAAGGCAGGTAGATCTCTGTTAGTCCAAGGCCAGCCATAGTGAGTTCCAGGACCTGTAGAGCTACGTAGTGAAACACTATCTCAAAAGGAGGAGGAGGAGGAGGAAGAAGAGGAGGAAGAGGCAGCTCTAGTGAGGTCTTAGGGAACTAGGTCATGCCCTCAAAGGGATCTACTGATGCTGCCTTTTTCTTTCCCAGGACACTCTTGCCATGATGTGCTGTGTTGTGGAATATTAGTTGAAGATGTATTACATTTGTTTATGTTGTGGAACGTTTGTTTAATGACACAAAGATGTGTTGCATTCTTTTCTGTTGTGTTTATTTAACTCTGAGAAGCTGTGTTACTTTACCTGTCTAAAACACCTGATTGATCTAATAAAGAGCTGAAAGGCCAATAGCTAGGTAGGAGAAAGGACAGGCAGGGACGGCAGGCAGAGAGGATTAATAGGAGGAGAAATCTGAGGAGAGAGGATCCAAGAGCAAGAAAAACGAGGTGAGGAGGACATCCGGAGCCAGCAAGCCATGGAGTAAGAAATAAAGAAAGGTATATAGAGTAGAGAAAGATAAAAGCCCAGAGACAAAAGGTAGACAGGATAATTTAAGAAAAGCTGACTAGAAATAAGCCAAGCTAAGGCTGAACATTCATAAAAAAGAATAAGCTTCTGTGTGTTTATTTGAAAGCTGGGTGGCGGACTCCCCAAAGAGTAAAGGGCAAAGAGTAAACAAAAACCCATCACCAACAGTGCTGCCCCACCGCAGTCCAAAAGCAGGAGGGCCAGCCAGTTACAGACCGAACTTGCAAATGCATGAGCCTTAACAACCCTGTTTTTCTTTAGAAGTTGATCTCTCTCCGGCTCTTGGTTTTGTGTTTGCTGGTCTGGTGTTAAGATAGGGTCTCTGTCTTCCAGGCTGGCCTGAAGCCTTCCTCGTCGTTCAGGCTGAACTCATGCTTGCAGTTTTCCTGCTTCTGTCTCCCAAGTGCTTTACGTTTCTGTTCTGAATGATGTTTATTTTAAGTGAGCGTTAATTTTAAAAACCAGCATACGCATCTACAACACAATCCCTGCTCCTGTGGCTCGGGGGCCATTGTATAAGAGGGAATGAAAGATTATAGGAGCCAGAGGCACCGAAGTTTGCTGTGAGATTGTGTCTCCTAGCAATGTCAGAAGTTGCATCTATGAAGACTCACCATCATGGCTGCATAGACATGAGCTGACAAGGACACCACCAATAGACATGTTAATGTATGTGTAGAAGGAGTTGGGGGAGCTCATGAGGCCTCAACTCCACATAAAACTGCAGAAAACTAACGAAAGCTGAGAGGTGGAGAAACGGTCTTCCGCTGGGAAGTCCACACCAATTGCTTATTCAATTCCAAATGGCCAGTTCTGAATATATATACTTATATATGTATATATAATGTATATGAATAATGTTACACAGGCTGAGCAGGTTGTATTTATGTATTTAGGAATACACACACACACACACATGCACACACACTCACACAACAATTAAAAAAAAGAGTCAATGAGTTTGAAAGATGTCAGAGAGGATGCACATGGGAGAACTTAGATGGAGGGAAAGGAATGAAGGGAAAATCTGCAATTGTAATCTCAAAAAAATTAAAGAGGAAAGAAATTATAGCTGTTTCTGGAACAGAACTGACTCATATTTGCTCAGAAACAAACCTGCTCATGCTCATGCACTTTGGCTTGCTTATGTAAGTCCTCAGTCCAAATGCCTTTGAAGGTGGCATATGCGCACTGCTGCTTCTGCCGGTGTTCTTACCACCACTAGTACCCCACACACCAAGGGCTGCATCCTTTCTGTCCACAGCCTCGCCCAAAGCCCTTTGCTGCGCCCTGTGGTGCAGGTTCCCCGTTGGTCCTGCCTACGCCATAGCCAATGTGTGTTCCAGAAATGGAGAAACGGAGAGAGGCAGCTGTTTCCTGAGACAGGATCCAAAACATGCCTGAGCCTCGGGGGTCTTGAGTTTCTTCCCAACATCCTCGGGCTCTGCTATGGTTTGAATATCTTATTCCCTTGAACACATACAAAACTTTAATCCTTAAAATCTATGTTATTGGTATTTTTTAAAAAGTGGAAACTTAATACAAATAGGATCTGTCTTAGGGTTTTTATTGTTGCAAGGAAACACCATGACCGAAAGCAAGTTGGGAAGGAAAGGGTTTATTTGGCTCACACTTCAGCCTTGCTGTTCATCACTGCAGGAAGTCAAGACAGGAACTCAGACAGGGCAGGAACCTGCAGGCAGGAGCTGATGCAGAGGCCATGGAGGGGAGCTGCTTACTGGCTTATTTTCCCATGGCTTGCTCAACCCACCTTCTTATAGAACCCAGAACCACCAGCCCAGGGATGCTACCACCCATCATGTTGTGGGCCCTCCCCTAGAGATCACGAAATGAGAAAAGGCCTTACAGCTGGATCTCATGGAGGCATTTCCTCAGCTGAGACTCCTTCCTCTCATGACTCCAGCTTGTGCTAAGTTGACACACACAAAACCAGCCAGTACAGGATCCATCATAAGCCCTTGTCTGGTGTGCATTTGTGTGTGTGTGTGTGTGTGTGTGTGTGTGTGTGTGTGTGTGTTGCTCTAGTGTGTAGGTGAAAGTGTGTCCATGCCATCCCATGCATGGGGAGGTTACAGTGCCCATCCTTACCTTTCCACCTTGTTTTAGAGACA
>NC_022032.1:11253824-11267690 GCF_000317375.1 Microtus ochrogaster
AGACCCAGGCCAGTATAGACTCCCACTCATATAGACACATGGGCTTAGAACTGGGAGAAAGAATTCTTCAGACCCGTCTCTCTCTATTGTTTCATCATCTTCTCTGGAGTTCTGCACAGAAAACAGTTCCACTATGTACTTCAGCTAAAATAAAAAAGGCAAACATGGCAATGTCTTCAAACAGGCTTCTAGTGTGCATGGCTGTAGCTAGGCTCCCATGCCAAAACCTTGCAGCAAGACAGCCAAGTTGAGCTGCTCATAATAATGACACCTGGTAGTCTGCCAGGGGACTTTGGTTTGCAGGAAATGCTGACAGTGTATTTCTAATTTCTTCTACAAATAACTCGTTGATCCAGTTATTGTTACTTATTAATATGCTCCTGGGCAATCCAGAACATCTGTGAGAAGAGAAGCCCCACCCCCACCCTTGTTTCCATGCCCAGCAGCCAGCCTCCGGGACAGTGGGTACAGGGGAGGGATGAACCCTCTGAGCGGAGCAATGGATAAGAAAGAACTTCCAGTGCATCCCTCAGGCTTTGAGGAAATCTTATCCTGGGTGGAATCAGGGCCCTACAAAGATATATTCAAGGACTGAACTAAGTACCAGTGAATTCGATCTTTTAGGAAATGGGGAGTGTCTCTATGCAGATATAAGCAAAATTAGATGAGGTCCTATGGGTTTAGGGTGGGCCCTACATCCCTTATCTGGTGTTTTTGGAAGAGAGGGGGTGGGGGAGACTTGACACAGAAACACACATGAACACAGAGTAAAGTCATGTAAGGACAGGCGGACACTGGGGTGATGCAACTCCAAGCTAATCTGCACCGAGGACTTCCAGCAGCCTCCAGAGGCTCAGGCCTGGAGTGAACTCACTGGAGGAGCTCTGGGCATCCTGATTTTAGACCCCAGGCCTCCAAAGAGCAGGTTTCTGATTCTCATTTATGTTTTGCTTTATGTTGTTTTGCTTCATCGTTGATACTGAAATGGAATTCGACTACATTACCTACAATGGCTGAGACTCCCTGGGCTCCAGTGATCTCCCTACTTCAGCCTCTAAGGAGCTGAGACTGCAGGTCCTCAGCAGCATTCCTGGCATGATTCTCATTTTCTACATCATTCTGTTTGTTGTAGTTGCCATAGCAGCCCAAGAAAATGAACTGAAATCCACAGGAGAAGCTGGACCTCATGACATAGGCCTGTAATTCCAGTACTGGGAGGCTGAGGCTGGAGGAGTGTAAATTACACACACACACACACACACACACACACACACACACACACACACACAGTGAGGCCTCACCTTAAAAGTAAAAAGAAGGCTCAATGTGTATGTACTGGGTAGTTTTATGTCAACTTGCCACAAGCTAAAATTGTCTGAGAGGAGGAAGCCGCAATTAAGAAAATGCCTACATAAAATCAGTTTGTAGGCAAGCCTGCAGGGCATTTTTAAAATTAGTGATTGATGGGGGAGGGCACAGCCCATTGTGAGTGGTGCCATTCCTGGACTTGTTGACTTAGATTTCTGTTCCAACCTCTCCTGCAGTCGTTCAGTCCCAAAGAAACACACAGAGGCTTACGTTAATTATAAACTGGTTGGCCTATTAGCTCAGGCTTTTTATTAACTCTTACATCCCACATTAACCCATAATTCTTGTCTATGTTAGCATGGTACCTTTTACCAGTGAGGCATTCTCATCTTGCTTCCTCTGCATCTGTGTGGCGACTGCAAGCTGCACCTTTCCTCTTCCCAGAATTCTCTTGTTCTCATTTTCCCACCTATACTTTCTGCCTGGTCACCCCGCCTATACTTCCTGCCTGGCTACTGGGCAATCAGCATTTTATTAAAGCAATACAATTGATAAATCTTTACAGGGTACAAGACCATTGTCCCACAGCATGGACTGGCAGTGCTGGGTTCTATAAGAAAGCAGGCTGAGCAAGACAAGAGGAGCAAGTCAGTAAGGGGCTCCCCTTCATGATCTCCGCATCAGCTCCTGCCTCCAGGTTCCTACCCTGTTTGACTTTCTGTCCTGACTTTTTTCAGTGATGGACTATGATGTGAAAGTGTAAAACAAATACACCCCTTCCTCTCCGAATTGTTTAAGGTCATTGCGTTTCATCCTAGCAATAGTAACAGTATAACCCTAACTAAGATAGTATAGTATAAGCAAGGACCCAGGTTAAATTGTTGTCCAGTAATGCAAAATAAGTAATTAATTAATTGAAAACAAATTGTTTAAATGTAAAAAGGTTTTCTTAAGACACATTCTAGAATACTTTCTTTGGTTTGCTATTAACAGATTAAAATGCGAGCTTGGTTGCTCATTGATGCTTCTCTCTGCTTGGGCCACTGCAGTGTCTGGCCTAAACATTGTCACCCAGCCACAGAATAGTACAGAATAGTTCATGAGTGCATGTTTCTCTTCCCTTCCTTTAGTTTTAAAATCTTGATATGCTTTTCAATATCATTATATTGATTTATATTTTTATGTTGTTGCTAGCTCTTTATTATTAATAATAATATAAATATGATTATTATTTTAGACTAAGGCAAAATTTAAAAAAAACTAAACCAACTCTAGTAACTGGATAAATGGATATTTCTCTTCTCCAGGGGCAAGAGCTGAAATATTATCAGTCTTTATTATTAGCTCTGAAAGAGGCTAGATTAAACCTTGAACTAAATTGACCTTCTCATTTCAGAGGTCAGAGTTCAGTCTTCTCATCTCAGACTTAGGAAATGGAAGTCTAAGTTCAGATGACTGAGTAGTAGTAGATGCCCTCCTCTGTGCCCCTGGCTATTCAGACACTGCCCACTGGGCATCAGCTGCGGAAGCCAGGAGTAACACTCGGTGGAATTTCACACAATGGACCACATAAGAATGCAACTTGAAAGTATTTGCTATTGTTAATAATAAACAATTCTTTATTTGATAGCCTCTAAAAGTCACCCACCTACATGTTAATGGAAAGCTCCCCAGAGGAAAAGCCTTTGCAGGAGGGGTTGCTGGGCATGAAGCATACATAGGTCCTGTGTTTCTAGGCCCACGCTCTACCACTGCGCTACACCCCTCCTCCCTCAAAGCAGCCTCTTGAGTTGCCCTACCTTTTGTTAATTCCTAAAGCTAAGTGATGTTAGCAAATGAATGTCTTGAGTCTACACATGGTGGTCTTGGTTATTTGGATTGCATTAAGAAATTGAAACGCCAAAAAGGAAAACTGACAGAGACTCTCTCAGGTTTTAGGTAAAGCTTACTTGGGAATAATGCCTGTAACACCTCTGTCAGCAGATGGGCACAGCAGAAAAAAAGAACAGATTGGCGAGCAGTAGCTAAGGATATGGATCTTCATGAAGTTTAGGACTGGGACCAGGTGTGTGAAGAGTTAGGGGTAGGAGGCAGGAGACAAGATGAAGGTCACCCTAGAGAAGCAGAAGCTGGCCTGATCTAGATGAGACTCAGTCTAAAACAAAGAATTTCAAAGAAGAATGTCATAAATATGTAATACAGAGCAGAGAGAGAGAGAGACAGGGAGATGGAAGAGATGGGGAAAATATCTAACACGTTTTAAAAAATATATATCCTCACAAAAAGAAGAGACTTTTTTTTAAAGAAAAGTGTGTGATTCTTTTTTTAAAAATTTTTTTTATTTATTTAGCATACAGTGTTCTGCCTGCACACTAGAAGAAGGCACCGGATCTCATTACAGATGGCTGTGAGCCACCATGTGGTTGCTGGGAATTGAACTCAGGACCTCTGGAAGAGGAGCCAGTGCTCTTACCCTCTGAGCCATCTCTGCAGCCACCAAGTGTGTGATTCTTAAAATAGCCACAGAGTCGCTACTATGCCTACACATTTATAATTTCTTAATCTTTTAAAATATTTGGTCCAGGACATACATCTAACATCAGCATCCCAGAAAGTGAGGAAGGGGTGAAGAAGACTTTTCTTTATTTCTTCCTTTCTTTTTTCTTTTTTCTTTCTTTCTTTCTTTCTTTCTTTCTTTCTTTCTTTCTTTCTTTCTTCTTTCTCTCTTTCTTTCTTTCTTTCTTTCTTTCTTTCTTTCTTTCTTTCTTTCTTTCTTTCTTTCTTCTTTTTGTAGTATTAACAGAAGACTCAATTTCCGTATTCACAAGACCAGTTAATAGCAAGAAGCGACATCTGGACATAGTTGAGTAAACTGGAGAAAATAAAAGACAAAGGGGGAAGGCAGGAGGAAGCACAGAACATCAGATTTCTTCCGAAGGGACAGCAATTAGAGGAACACCGTGATGATCTCAGGAAATAGCTGCCCGCTGGACTCCATGGTCATCAGGAATGGCCTGAGAGCCACCGTCTATGTCGATCGTGCACTCCCATGAAGCACTGTAAACACAAGCCTATCTATCAGAGATGACACACAGACACACGGGACTCCAAAGCCTTTAGACTCCTTTACACGAACATTCCCACCCATCCTACCAAACCACTACCACAGTTAATTGCATGATGTGAACGTCTCCAATCTCACACTCTTGTTTTGTGACTTAAAAATTAGCTTTTTATTTTTAATTAGCAAGTCTCCAATCTCACACTCTTGTTTTGTAACTTAAAAATTAGCTTTTTTTTAAATTAGCAACAAGGTGTGGAACAAAATAAAATTCCAAAGAATTTGGAAATTGAAAGTAAAAAAAAAAAAAGGGAAATTCAGTGAATAGTAGAGATGTGGGGGAACCAATAAGAGTGACTAACACACAATTGGAGGAGAATTATTTAAATTATATAATATCAAAGTTACATAAAGGTGACTTGAATGAATATGCCCATAAATGTGAGCAGAACACCTCTTGTTTAGAGTCCACAAAGGACAAAGGTAGGTAATAGAGGACAAAGGGAGAAAATTCTGTTAAACTCAAATTCCCAGGGCCAGGTATGGTGGCACACAGCTTTAACCCAAGCGCATTGGAGGCCGAAGCAGGTAAATCTCTGTGAGTTTGAGGCCAGCCTGGTTTACAAGAATGAATGAATTAAATAATAAGTAAAAGTTCCTCTCACTTTTTTTTCTCTCTGACTCTTTTCTCTTCCTGCATTATTTATCAGTTAGGAAGCATTCTGGGGCTGCTGATCCTCAGACGTGTCCCCTTGTCCCAATCCTGCTGTTAAATTCACTACCCCGGTGGCGGCAATAGGGTCATTGCTGGTCTCACTGCCCCTCCCTAACGGTTGCCAGACTGTGGTATCAAAGAGATGCAGCTGGTGGATTTATGCCCGAGCCTCCTCCACTTGGCCCATTTGGTGCCAAGAACTACGGTCAGCAGTGAAGGTACATTAGTGGACAAAACAGGCCACGTCCCTGCACTCAATGAACGTAAATTCTAATAGACATAAATTATTCAGACCCGCACTTGGAGGTCTTGTCTAAGTCTTGACCTTCCTGCCTTCCACCCTGATGCTTTTATATCATTCCGCTCACAAATTCCAGCGTTTCCTTCCTCGTGCTTTTTGTTCAAATACGGTTCTGCCCATTGTGGTTAAGCTTAGGCACCACTTTCCCTCTGAAGCTTTTTTTTTTTTCTTTTTTGAACTTCAGATTGGACTCTGTGACCCTTAACAGTCCCTCCATAGCCTGTGGTGTGTACCTTTTCCCTGGTCCTCCTGAGTCTATTAAACTGAATTGTATGTGTCTCTATGAGACTTCAAGTTCTTTGGAAACATTGGTGTTGTCTTCTTAATGATTTGTGTACTTTCTGTACTCCATAAAATGGAAATAGAAAAAAGTGGTAACTGGGATTAGCAGATTAAAACAATTGGCTGTGTGATATTGGTTTCATTCATCAAGGCTGACAAGGCAGGTGGCACTGGAAGGCTTCCGCGGATTGGTCAGGAATAAGAAGACCACAAAATGTGGGCTGGAGAGATGACTCAGGATAAAGATTTACCTGGAAACATAAGGACCCATGTTCAATCCCTGGAACCCTCATAAGAAAATCTAGGTATGGTGGTGTGTATCTGTAATCCCAGAAGTGGGAGAGGGAGACTGGGGTTAGCTGGGTAGCCAGTTGTAGCATACATTATATTGGTAAATTATCATGGGCTGTTTGAGTTCACTGAGAAGCTGATGACAGAAGCAGGGCTCCCCACATCCCCACACCTATCAGACCCTAGCATGTTTGTTTCAAAGTGTCCTCCAAGGTCTCTTATCTGGGGATGGGCTGGTCCCCCTAATTCAGTGACAGGGGACTCAGGAGTAAAAACACTGCCCTTGAGAGCAACTGGAAGATGGGCAGTCACCAACAGAGATTACTAGCGTTTATCCCATGCCATAAAAATGTCCTCAGTGAAAAAGAGAAAATGAAAGCTCAGGCCTGAGAAGCTCATCCGAGGAGGAAGAGCTCAAAGAGAAACTCCAGCTCCCTGACTCCATCTCCTAGTCAGTTTCTGTGAGCTGCCTGATTTGGTGAGGCTGTCTCTATTGGTGACGATTTGTTCTTTCACTTGGACGCTCCCCCAGAGAGACTTTCTGCTCTGTCTGGGACTCCCAGCAATCTCCAGCTGACCATTTTAACAAGGATTCCCCATTCAGTGTCTGGTGTGTGGTTCCATGCTTCTGATTTGATGATGTCACCTTCCTGCCGTTATTTCTTTCATCTGGAAGCTTCTCTGGAGGGGACACTCTGCTCTGTCTAGGCCTCCATCAGGAACTTCAACTAGATGTCTTCAAGGGGCTTCCTCGGCACATACCTGCTGCCTATTTTGAGGTGTCGGGTGTGACAATGCTTTGCTCCTCTCTAGAGGACAATCTATCTACAACTTGTTATTTGTCCATCCATGTTGGTTTGCTCTATACTTAGTAAACTCAGGGAAAACAGAAAGTATGGCTATCACAGCTCATTCTCTAAACCGTACAGAACACCAGATAACCAAATGGTGAGTGAACTAGGCCACTGAGACATCTTATTTAAACAAAAACAAAAGCAAAACAAACAAGCAAAAAAAAAAACCAAAAAAAAAAAACCAAAAAACAAAACCATAAAGTCAATGGTGCTGAAAAGCCACAGCTGAGGTTGTTCCCTTGTTTCTGCATACATCACTAGCATATATATATGAACCTAGACCTAGACACACACACACTCACATAGGCACACACAGGAGGAAAGAGGGAATGAAGAGAGGGAGGGAAGGAGGAAGGGAGGGAAGGAGGGAGGGAGGGAGAGAGGGAGGGAGGGAGGGAGGGAGGCAAAGCTCCTTAGTAGAGCATTCAGTTGGCAGGCACAGGGCCTGGAGCTCGTTCATGAACACTTTTGACTCTTCCTCAATACTAAGTTACTTGTGAATATGATTATGATGAGGGTGTAATCCTTATAAACAAGCTAGTACTCGCCCCAAAGAGACAAAGCCTTGCAGAAGACCAAGTCAGGTCTTTATTGTCTCATTAAACTTCCTCACTTGATCCCCAAATTTCTGATCCCCGTTGAAGCATGGTACTAGGACATATGAGTGCGCTAATCCAGAAACATAATCCCCCAAACAAGGATGAGGCACTTAGGCCTAATTTAACCTTTTTTTTCTTACCTTATGATATTACTTAACGTAATTGGCTACTAGACCTTTTAGTAAGTCATTAGGAAGAGTTAAGCTATTAGCTAGGATCAGAGTAGGCACAAAGGTGGTTAGACTCAACCCTTAAATGGAGAGACATTTTCAGTGGAGAAACAATGTGTTATTTTAGTGAATAAAGCAAGTGGGGAAAGCACCCAATCAGAACTGCCACTTTAGCCCTTAACAAAACAAACCCCACCCTCTTTCAGAGTGACGGCCTTGAATGAATGGGAGGGCCAAACCGAATGAATAGGACAGCCGAGAGGCCACCGTGCAATTATGAGGTGGGGTTTAGAAAGGGATCAGGTATTGTGTTCTTCTAAACAGCAACGGAAGACCCAACCTAAGCATGTCCAAACAATAGAAAGGCCTTTGAGGAGAGTCAGAGCGAAGGATCAGGGTAAGAAAGTGAATTAGTCAGGCAACCGCAGACTTTGAGTGATAATACAGTAGAAACTGACTTCTTCATGCAACCGATGAGTTCATCTTCCTGCTCAAATAATGGTCCTGGGAAGATAACTTTCCCGTGGGTTCCTTCCGTGTGGCTCTATCTGGTTTGCTCCTTGGAATCTCCACCATTCAGCAAGCAGATACAGAAACAAACTGGAAGGCCCCTCAGGGGACAGACTTGCGTGGCCAGCCAACACTTTGGCTTCCGTCCTGTTGACTAGATCTCAGACTGCAGGAGTTGCTTTCTCTTGGGTGTAAGAAAATAGGTGGCAGATGTGAAAAAGAAGAAGTTTCTTGTTTTGATAGGATCGCACTTTCAGACTGGGTCCAGTTCCTTATGATTGGGACGGCATAGGAGCTGGAGCAGGGGCCAGCCAATCAGATCGAGTACGCCGTCAGGAAGCAAAGAGAGGAGAATGTTGGTGCCCATTTGGTTTTCTCATCAAGTCCATGAGATGGTGTTGCCATGTTCAGAGTGGGTCTCCTCAGTTAAATCTCTCTACAACACTCTCAGGCATGCCCTAAAGCATGTCTCACTGATGCCCTGTTGTTTATTAATCCAACCAATTGAAGTCCCCTCCCTTACCTTAAACACAAACACATCACTTTATTTTGTTTTTTTTGTTTTGTTTTGTTTTTTGTGTTTTTTTTTTTGTTGTTGTTTTTTCGAGA
This sequence comes from Microtus ochrogaster, assembly GCF_000317375.1. Taxonomy (NCBI): domain Eukaryota; kingdom Metazoa; phylum Chordata; class Mammalia; order Rodentia; family Cricetidae; genus Microtus; species Microtus ochrogaster. The sequence continues at coordinate 11,262,525 of NC_022032.1, forward strand.
CAGGGTTTCTCTGTGGCTTTGGAGCCTGTCCTGGAACTAGCTCTTGTAGACCAGGCTGGTCTCGAACTCACAGAGATCCGCCTGCCTCTGCCTCCCGAGTGCTGGGATTAAAGGCGTGCGCCACCACCGCCCGGCTAAACATCACTTTAAACTGCACTGTTCTACCTTTGACTTCTGGGTCATGACCATCTTATAATGCAAAATGCATCCATTCGAATTTCAACAGTCCCCGAAGTCTTATATTCTCAACACTATTCGATAGTTAGAGTTCAGGTTGGGTGTAGTGGTGCATGCCTCTAACGGCAGCACTCAGGATGCAGCAGGCAGGTCTCTGTGAGTTCAAGGCCAACCTAGTTTGCACAGGGGGTTTTAAGACAGCCAGAGTTACATAGTAAGACCCTGTCTCAAATGAAAAAAAAAATGTTAGCGTTCAAAGTCTCTTTTGAGACTCAGAACAAACTATTACCTATAAGCTACCATAACACAAAGGAAAAAGCACACATTTCTAAGCTTCGGTGGCATAGAAGAAACAATCCCATTTCAAAAGGAAGGAGTGGGGAACTGGTGGGGAATGCCTGGACCAAAACAAGACTAAAACACAGCAGGGGAAACGTCAAACCTTCATGCTCAGTATGCAGCATGCTGGCATCAGCGGTGCTCCAGGGGGCTTGGGTAGTCCTACTCTTCAAGTTCTGCCACTTGCGACACACATAACTGTCTCTTGGGCCAGCTTTTCTTGGTGGCGACAGCTTTCCTCTGCAAATAACTGAGAGTTCTGCTTAGGTCCAGGATCCCGGAGCCTCCACTGAAACTCAGGCATCGCCTTCACAGCCTTTTACAATGGCATCTAGATGAGGATGGGGTTCTCAAGAAAAACAAAACTGATAGAATGAACCTCTACCTATCTATCCATCCGTCTATTGCCTATCTATATGAGAGTGGCTTACAGGCTGTGGTCTGGCTAGTCCAGCAATGCTGCCTCTTGGTGGAGAGTCTAAGAATCCAGTAGTTGTTCAGTCCATGAGGCTGGATGTCTCGGCTGGTTCTTCAGTATATTTAGAATCCCGAAGAAGCAGGCTCTAACCCCAGTGAAGGAATGCCTCCGTAGCAGACTAGATGAACTTGCCAATAAGAGTGAGGGCAAGCAGGTAAAAAGCTAACTCTTCCTCCTTCCATGTCCTCTTACTTAGGCTGGTACCAAAGATGCGGCCAGATTTAAGATGGGGCTTCCCATCTCGAATGAGCCAATCAAGAAAAGTTCCTCACAGGTATGCCCTGCTGCTAGGGGTTTAGTTTGTCCCCTCCTTCTATCACAGTTTTCATGGCCTCCGTGCTCATGGTAGGTGAACCTGGAAAACCCTTCTCTAATTCATTGTACTTTAGCAGCATTCTTAGTTCATCTTTTCTGTTCTTAAATGAGCTTGTACTTTTATAAATTAGAGCCTTCATTGCATGGAGCTTTTCTCCTGGAGTGCATATCCAATTGTTCTATTGTTCTCTCTTTCTCTGACTTTCTCTCGATCTGACTACAAACGGTAGGCAGTAACCACACTACAACCTGGAGAGTATATTGTTTGGAACTTTCCTCTGTCAAACAAATTAGCTCATTACTTTGGAATTCAGCTACACCTGAGGTTTCAGGACTCGAACCCAATGCAGTGAGATTGTTTGCCAGGCCGTAGCATCAGTGTCCTCTCGTTCAGATCCCAGTTAAGTCTTTGATCCTCCTTGGAACTTCCTGAGCATATCTTTGCAGTATTAAGGTCTTCTATAGTCTCACCCATAACGAGCCATTAAGTTCTTCTCATCGTATCCCAAGTCAAGCCTACAGTTTCCAACTCTCCCCCACTCTTCTTGCAAACCACCCCCAAAGGTCCAAGCACACCCCAGGGTCACATTTGTCACACTGCCTCTCTTTGGGACAAACTTCTGGTACCTTTCTCATTACTGAGATAAATACCCAAAGGAAAGAATTTAAAGAAGGACAGGTTTGCTTGGCTTTGTTGGGTCGGGGGTAGAGGAGTTTGGTTTGAATGAAGAGCGTCATAATTTGAGCATCCAGTCATTGGCATAATTGTCAGAGCATGAAGCAGGCAGTCACATTGTATTTACAGCCAGGAAACAGAGAGAGATGAATGCTGACGTCTATCATAAGGCATCATTTTTCCTCTTCAGTCCAAGAGGCCATCCCATGGGATGGTGCCATCTACATTCAGGGTGAGTAGCGCAGTGGTATATTGCTTATATAATATGCATGAGACCCTGGGCTCAGTGTTCAGTACTACACATAAAAATTATACACATATGTGTACATAGATTCCTTGATTTTTGTGAAATGTTTATTCAATTAATATTCTTTGTTTTTGAAGATTGCAATGACTAAATGTACTCCAGATCCTCAGATTGCTATTATCAATCACACTTCATGTTTGCAACTGGGCTCCCATTAGCCCGGGGAAAGAATGTTCAAGAAACTTGCCATGTGAAATTGAAATTGTGAAATCTAGACCATGTTCCCAACCCACCATCTTGTGTTCTGGCCAAACCTGTTCAGTGATGTTTTCTACCTTTTGCTAACAGCCTGGCTGGGTGATGATAGCAGAGAGGAAGCAGGGGGGTGGGGGGGGGAGGGCTGGAGATAAACAGAAGAGGGGGCATCCAGGAGTGGGAATAGAATGGTGTGCTTTGTTCTTTCCTCCTACCACCTCAGGCCATCTTAACCCTGTTAAATCTGGAAACACAAAGCTCATGACAATGCACCAATTCAATAGGCATTTGTTTTTTTAGGCTTAGCATGTTCTGGTTGCTGTGCAAAGCATACTCCACCCAACCAGAGTGTTGAGCCATGGAAGCCATTGAAGTATCATTTAGTAATCAATATATAACGAATATTGGAACAACTATTGACTAGCTTTAAAATGAGAATCCTATTACACACACACACACACACACACACACACACACACACACACACCTGAGAAAGAGTTCACAGGACAGTGTGCATGTACACAGCATAGCATAATATGACCCCTAGCTTTGACTACCTGTGTGTGGTGTGTATGTGTATGGTATGTGTAAATGGGTGCGAAAGTTAGTGTTTGATATAAAGAGTCTTCCTTAATCACTTGCTACCCTATTATTTTTAATTAGTTCATTGAGAGTTATACAATGTGTTTTTCTTCACTTTTTTTTTATTTTGAGACAGTGTCTCTCACTGGTTGTACATCTTGAGAACTCAGCTTGACTGGCTAGTTAGCAGGCTCCAGGGACCTCCTGTCTCACCCTCCCTAATGACAAAATTAGTCCTGGAATTACAGACACGTGGATGTGCCTGCCCAGCTTTTGAGTGCCAGTGATCAAATTCAAGTCCCTATGCTTGTGTGGCAAGCACTCTACCAAGTGAGCCATCTCTCAAGCCCCGTTTGATTATTTATAAGCCACAAATAACAATAAAAAATAGATACACAGATGCACAAAGGAGTTAGCAAGGTTTAGAGCCCAGGAAATTCTAACTCACACAGGACTGTGCCAAGACTCTGAACTTAATTTTTTTGATATGTAAAAAAGACTCCCAAACACTTTGGTAGAAAACCTGAAACATTCCCTATTAAATGCATGACTTGAATAATTTATTGGTATGGCATGTGATGAGCATATTTTTCTACCACACTCACAGAAGCCCTGTGTGGTGATCTTTTCCCACATCAACCATCCCTGCCAATCTTGGGTTTTCTATAACTTATCCCCTAGTGATGTTCTCTATATTCCATTAGTCTCCATGTTGCTTAACCTTTGTCTTCAACTTGATTAGATTGGGAAAGACCTTATCAGCCGGGCAGTTGTGGCACACACCTTTATTTCCAGCTCTCAGGAGGCAGAGGCAGGCGCATCTCTGAGTTTGTAACCAGCTTGGCCTACAAAGAAAGTTCCAAGACAGCCAGGACAATTACACAGAAAAACCCTGTCTTGAAAAAAACAAAATCAAAAGACTATCCATGAGACGCCCTTTGGATAGGTCTATGAGGACATTTTCAGAGAGCATTAGCTGGAGGAAGACTGGCTCTGAATGCAGACAGCACCATTCCACAGACTGGATCTCAGACTTGAATAAAAAGCAGAAAGCTAGAGCCAGTGTTTTCCTTTCTCTGGTTTCTTTTCTGCCCAGATGTGAGCAAGCAGCCTGTGCTCCTGACTCCATGCCATCCATGTCTGGATGGACTCAATGCTCAAACCATTAGTCCAGAAATGTCTTTTCTCACTCCACTTGGTCCTGGTCAGATATTGGTTACAACCCTGAGAAAAGATGCTAATCTAGTTTCTCTGCTGTCTCCACCCCCCTCTTTCTATTCATTTTCCAGTAAAAGGTTAGAGACCAAGATAGTACAGACACTTGTTTTTAGAGCAGAGTTTGTCTTTCTCCTTCTTGTTCATCTCTTTCTCCTAGGCCTGTCTAGTTTCAGGTTCTTGGCCACTTAACAGTTTCAGGTACGGGTTTGATCTCATGGAGTGGGCTTTAAATCCAATCAAAACATGGTTTGGTTACTCCCATAATTTTTGTGCCACTGTTACTCTAGGATATCTTGAAGGTAAGTTGCCACTGCAGGACACAGCATTTGTAGTTGAGTGATATTGAAGATTACTTTTCTGCTCTGGAAGAAAGTCTGTCCTCCAGTGCCAGGAATGTTAGCCAACAGGGGTAAAACTTCAACTGGACAACGTCAAGAGAGTGAGAGACTTTGATGCACTCAGTCCTCATCAAACCCCCTCCACACAGGGCTCAGGGATCTATGTGACAGAGGAGGTAGAAAGATTGTATGAGCCGGAGGTGATGGATGACTTCAAGGGAACTGTCTTCCAGTACTAATGTACATGTGACTTCATAGAGCCTGTGGCAACATGAACAGGACAGGCACAAACAAGTTCAAGCCAGATGGGTTCCCAGCACCAACAGGGGGCTCTCCAATAGAGTGTCACTGGGTATATCAGCCACCGTCTAGGGCAAGCCCTATGACAAAGCATGATTGGTCAACACAAAATGAACTCTAATATTTTTTTCAGACTTTTCAGTTTTGCTTTGTTTGGATTTTTTTATCTTATTGATCTTTTTGTCTATTGGATTTTCATTTTTGTTAGTTTTTTTCTTTTGATCATTGCTTGCTTTTTTTT
>NC_022032.1:11267860-11277907 GCF_000317375.1 Microtus ochrogaster
AGAGAGAGAGAGAGAGAGAGAGAGAGAGAGAATATAAAATTTATTGGGTAAGGAGATTGCTGGCATCTGGGAAGATGTGGTCTGCCGAACGTTCAGTATTTGGCAGGGGTGGGGGATCAAGTGATATTTTATAAAGATGTAGCACTATAAGAAACAGTTAGAGCGCCACCACTGCTTCCTATCTGAATTACGTCACTGTTCCAAGATCAGGAGAACTCGTGCCAGACTCACGTGCCTGTCTAACTGCAGAGCTGAATGATTGACAGCAGAACAAAGCACACAGCCCGTCCAAAGAGCTATTTCTATTCGTGCTGAAAAATAAGGAAAATTCATCTTCCAGCTTCTAATACTCCAAGATCTCTCAATGAAATATTAGAGTAAAATTTATTAAATGGTGTGTGTTTTCTTTTTAAATCAGTTAATACAGTGTTTAAAAAGGGACTGAATGTACTTCTAAAGATGCAGGGGGAAAAGAGATAAAAATGAAACTAAGAGCAGAAGATTAGAAAAATGATGGGTGAAGATATGCAAATTATAGACGTGGAAGTAGACGTATGTTCCGGGCCACTCTGTGTCAACATGCCCTATAGAGAAAGCAGAGCTCAGACTCCATTGACTCTGCTGCAAGCAGGCCTCCTGCCTCCCAAACACTGCTTCCTTCTACCATGGCAGTCCTTTCCATTCTAAAGGGTCAGCCGACTATCAAGAATATCAGTCTGCTATTTCTGCACTATTCTCTGTTGGTGCTATGGTTTGGATGCTGAACAGCCCTGAAAGACCCAAGCATGAAAGGGTTGGCATGGTGGTACTCTTGGGGAGTGATGGCCGCTTTGAGAGGCAGGTAAACCTTGGTGACGAGCACTTGCAGGGGACTGTGGGACTCCAGAATCTTCCTCTCCCTTTTGCTCTCTGGCTATGAGAGGAGGATTTTATTCATCATGATAGGCCACCTTGCTACAGACCCAAAGCAAAAAAGTCTGATTACAGACTAGAACCTCCAAATCCATGGGGCCAAATTACACTTTTCTTTATAAGTTCTTTATCTTGTATATTTAGTTGTATCAATGAGAAGCTAGCACAGTTAGTTTGCCAGGTAGAAGGTCACTGGATGGCTCTGAAAGACCCTTGACGAGGACCTTTTTTCGGGAGGAGACCTCCCCAGTGCCAAGGAACAGGCCGAGACTGCACGGATGCAAATCACAAGAGGTTTATTGAGTAGACACAGGTACCTGCGGGCAGTAAGATCTCTCGGAGGACTTGCGCGCCTGCCAACTGGAGGGCAGGCTTTTTATAGGGAAGAGCAAAAAGCAAGTTTACAGAAGCAAAAGCGTGGTTATAGGTCAATCGGAATGAGGTGGTGTGTCAGCAAAAAAGCAAGTTTACAGAAGCAAAAATGTGGTTATCGGAATGAGGTGGGGGGCATGAATGGTTTTCCTCTCTCAGCATGGATGTCTGGCAACAGTCATCCTGTTCCTATCTTATAGATATCCTGTTTTGCAGTCAACCTGTTTTGTTGATGTCCTATCTTATTGATATCCTGCCTTGCAGTCTTCCTATCTCATAGACATCCTGCTCTCTCAAGCACATGGGATGTTCTTACGAGAGCAGGCTGGCTGCTGATCCAGAGAATTTTTTTTAAAAGCAAACAGGACGTTCTCCCGGGAGCATGCTAGCTGCGGGTTTTGAGGAGGGGGTCTGTAGGGTCTTTCAGCTCAACACGTGACCACGGCATTAATTCATTGACTACTGATTTGTTTCATTCTTTCAAGTACGTATCACGAGACTCTGAAAGGAAGAGAGAAGACAAATGAACCCAGATCTTACAGAAACAGACGGCTGTTATTTTAGCAAGAGCAGGCAGATGATGAGTATATGAACTATAATTGTGGAAATGATACTAAGAAAATAAACACAGTACACTGATAGGAAAGAATGATAGGTGGCGGTGCCGGCCTTTAATCCCAGCACTGGAGAGGTTGGGCAGCAGGATCTCTGAATTCAAGGCCAGTGTGGTCTACAGAGCAAGTTCCAGACAAGTTAGAGCGCAATGAAGTCCTGTCTTAGACAGAGACAGAGAGACAGACACAGAGAAAGGTGATATTTTGTTTGTGTTTTAACAAATCAAGCTTGCCTGAAGATCAGAGTGCAGAGCTAAGATACTAGAGGCCAGCACACACTTTTAATCCCAGCACTTGGGAGACAGAGGCAGCTGGATCTCTCTGAGTTCAAGGCCACCCTGGGCTACAGTAGGTAAATCCAGTCTCAAAGAGAAAGAGATCCAGGAGGTGGTGGCTCACACCTTTAATCTCAGCACTTGGGAGGTGGAGGCGGGAAATGACACAGCCCGTGGAGAGAGGAATATAAAAGTCTGAGGAGACAGGAGCTCATGGCCGTCTGAGCATTGCCGTCTGAGCATGCAGTCTGAGGATTCAGGAGAGGTAAAAGGTATCTCCAGTGCCTGATTGCACTGCATCTCTGATATTTTAGCTTTCACCCCTAATATTGACTCCAGGTTTTTATTATTAAGGCCAATTAAAATTCGTGCTACAAGAGGGAATGGCAATGAGGGAGAGGTTTACATCTAACGTGCTGGATTACAGCTAATAAAGAGCTATTTTTCACAGATGCAGCTTTATTTAAGAATGCCTTGCCTTGCTTGAATTACCCAGAACTATCATTCAGTGAAAGAGCTGTAGCAAGGAGCAGCTCCAAAGCCTAGCCTGGAGCCGCCATTTCCCTCTATCAACGACACGCTCCAGCACCCTCTGTGTCCTACCTATCTCTTTCTTCTCCCCACAGCAGTGTTCAGTAAAACCTGGCTGCTCTTCCTACTGTCTTTATGAGCAGCCACAGTATACACATCAGTATTCTGACTCATGATGTCAACAGCCCCAACCTTGCAGAGAAGAGAGCGAGAACCAAGTCTCTATGAATCCATGCTCCAAGGTCAGCCTTGCCCAGTGTCTGCAGGTGATGCTGACGTGCAGTTGTGTTGGCAAATTTGAAATCGCTGGTGACCACAGAGCTGGGAATTGTACAGCGAATCGCCCAGGCAGGTGAGACAATGGTGGAACAGTCAGATTTGGTGTGCAAATCAAAGATGTGGAAAGTGAAGAGTATTCTGCTCCCATTTTTAGTTCAGTTTTCTTGCTCTGGTGGCTTTGGCTGATGTCACCAACTAGGAGAAGTAGGATAAAGAAATACACAAGAGAAAAAAATTGGATTATTTTTCTAGAGGCATAATATTTATATGTACACACATATATACATGCAACAACATGCTTCAAAGACAGACAGACAGACAGATAGATAATACATTGAGTTCCCAGAATCATTGGAAAATCTATAAAAAGTTATGTGTCTGGGTCCTTTCTCTAGAAATTAAATGGTTTTTGATGGTCTCAGGCATGAATCTGGTTTTAAAGTCTCTAGGTGATTCCAATGGTTATAGAGATAGAAGATCATCAAAGCAACACTGTCAAACTTGGACACATACCAAAATTACCCTGAGGGATTTGCAATGGTTCCACTGACGAGCTTCCATTTTATTTCACCACTGACTTTGCCCCATATGGAGTGGCCAGGCTGCCTCCCCAAACTCATTCAAAGCTCTGGGTTTTGTTATCTTTGAGTTTTATACTTTGGTTCCTCTTTCCCAAACATTAGCTGGGAACATTGTTAAAAATGCAGGTTCTGGGTGTATATCAGAGACTGGGGACGGGAGGGAGGGTGGAGAGTTGCACAACAGGTATCAAGTTTCCATTTCTGAATGGTGAAAAAGAGTCCTGGAAAGGGGCTACATTATTACGTGAGCACACTGGATCTACTTATCTGTATACTAAGACATAGCTATTATGGATAGATTCTAGATTGTATGCATTTTATTATGATCTTTTCAAAGTGTAGATTCAGTAGATCTGGGCATAGCCCAGGATTCTGCATTTCTTTTAAATAGCCAGGTGATTCTGATGCTGTTGTCCAGGGGACCACTTTGGAAGCCAGGATGTTCAAGAAGTGCATGAACATTCTCCATCACCATCTTCTGGAACCCTGATATTAAAAGGTGAGATTGGGTCCAGCCAGGAGTGAGTGAGTCCTCTAAATTCTCTGAGAGCAAACTTTTCTGTTTGCTTTAATTCCAAAGGTGATGCAGGTAGATGGATCATTTACAGATGTGTACCACTGCTCCTGAAATTTCACTTCTTGTTCAAGGTTCAAAGTTTTTGTGTGCTCTGCAGTTCTGTCTACTAGGACTAGAAAAGATCTCTGTTGGAAGAGGGGGTGGGCTCCAGGATCTAATCAACCAGGGCTCATTTTGACAGACTGTGGGTTCATGATTGGAGCAGCTGTGATACTATCTACCTCACTAGATCAGGATTCTACAGTCTACACATCTGGCCATACACTTCCCAAGCCCCCTGTCCTGTGACCAAACCATCCCTCATCCTGCTCAGGTCAGAACAGCAGCCAGCCAATCCATGTTTATTCATGGTAAGTCTTTGGAGTCCCAGAGTAGCCCAAAGACACACTAGACTTTAGATCTTACATCTTGAGGATTTACTATTATGTTTGCCCTTTTATGGGTGGAAAAACAGAAGCTTGGCAGGACTGAGTGACTTCCTGAAAGACAGAATAGAGCCTATTGATGACAGAGCCAGAATTTGAAAAACTAGCTTTGTCTGGGAAGGTTGTCCAGGATCTTCTCACTATGGAGACAATGTTCCAATGGGCTCGGAACCAGGGCCAGCGGTGGACCACTGCCCAGGAGCACAGACTAGCATTTAAATTGTGTCAATGATGCCTGGAAGGAGTCCTTCATTCAAAGCACGATTCTTCAGTGCCCACTGTCCCTAGTAAGTCATTCTGCAGAAGGAGTCACATAAAGAATAACTTGTACTAAGGTGTAAATGAGGCCTAGACTTTCTAAGAAGTAATAGGATTTGCTTAAGAGCAATTCGTTAACTTAAATGACTTAACTTAACTTAAATTGCTAGAAAGTGTAAGAGAGGACCAGCGAGATGACTCGGTGGGTAAGGGCTCTTGTCTCCAAACCTAATCATCAGGTCCCATGTGGTGGAAGGAGAGAAACAGGAAGAGGAAAGAGGATAAGCTGTCCCCTGACTTCTACACACGTGAGCACCTCCTCCCTCATACAACATAAGTCAATTCAATTTAAAAACAATATGAGAAGAAAGGAAGTATGAGAAAAATTCACGGGCTGTGTTATGAGTGGGGACATTTCTTTTTCTTGAAGAATTTTTCTTTTAGATTCATTTAGACCCTTGGGAGGGAAAGGGATCTTAGACCACCTGGTCTCCTTTTCCTTGTTTCCAGATTATTGCTTCTCAACTTTGAGTCATGAGCCCTCCATGAGTCATAACAGTAGCAAAATGACAGTTATGAAGTGGCAACAAAAATAATTCTATGGTTGGGGGGGGGTCACCACAACATGGGGAACTGTATTAAGGAGATGTAACATTAGGAAGGTTGAGAACCACTGCTCTAGATGAATTCCCATCAAGCAACTTTAAGTACAAGCATGGTTGGATATACGTTTCCACAAGGGCTTTATACACCCTTTTATCATCTACCTTCCTCATCTTGTACTAAAGAGGAGTTGGTGATGTGATTACTAGCACATACTAGTATATATATCTACCTATTTATTCAGTGTATATCAAAACACTTATTTACTAAATTCTGACTGAATGCTGGAGTCCCAGAGTAGTGAATGAAGTGTGAATAAAGTTAGTGAGTAGGTGTGGTGGGAGGTCATTGCTTATTTGCTCTTTGGTTTGCTTGCTCCTTCTGAAATAGTTTCGCCTTTTCTGAAAGTGCTGATAGGGACACTCAGGGGTTAATTCAACTCACAGTCCTGTGCTGATAGTGACCCTCAGGGGTTAATTTAACTTGCATCCTGCTGTGTCCTCACCTCTTTCTCAGTATTAATTCACTGCACTGCCCTCTCTGCTTCCTCTCAGAACTTCCAAGGTTGCTGCCTCAGCATCCAGAGGAGGCTTCTCAGGCTTCCTGACAGCTTCCCTGGACCACGAGGTCAGGGTGGTCTGATTGCTGTTCTCCCACCCTGAAGAGAGTATGATGGGATTCACAGCCTGCTTTTTTTTTTTTTCTTAACTGTTAATGTGTGAAGAGTGGGGAATCTCTCTCCTTCCACCCAACCGCCAGCAACCACTCATCCTCACCATCCACACCGAGGTGTTATGATAGCATAACATAATGGCTGGACTTGGAAGTTCTTTGCCCTGAGAGCTTTACTCAGAGGTAAATTCTCTCAGTCATTTATCCTCCGCTGCCTTACATGAAGGAGAAGGGCCTTTTTTCTCTATGGAGCCAGTATGAAATCTGGAGACAGACTTTGGACTCCACTTAAGGCCAACATGAGTTAAGTAAATTGGGTTAGGTCTGGTCATTCAGCTGCTTAGTCGCTAAGTTGAACTGGTAAGTCAAATCTTAACTGGGCTTTTCTGTTGTCTGTACTTCCTGCTTTGAATATGATCTTAACTTGTTTAATATATGCTGACTTGTTAACACCACCGCAATTAGAATTAGCTTCTTAATTCATCTGAATTATGGCCTATCATCATTAACTAGTTGTTTGGGTAAGCTAAGAAGACATTCATCATTTAAACAAGAATGTTTCAATTCTATTTAGAACAATTTATTGCACTTCCAGGAATCCATCTAGAGGAAGCATTTCAAAAGGGAAAAAATGCTAGTCATGCAGAAATGTTTATACATAGCTTTATTTAGAGAGCAGAAATCAAGAATAAAGAACAATTTGGCAGTGATTAAACAGGTCTCGATTCAAATAGAATAATACACAATCACTCCAAAAATACACGAGGAGACATTCAAGAAGCAAGCAAGTGAATATTATGCTTCCTAATTGTATGCTATAGAGCCTGGGAATTGTTTTTATGCTACATTATCTCACTTGTTTTCACAACAGCCCTGCAAAATTAAAGCACCTTTCTCCACTTACTGTGTGTCTCGGGTCATTCATGCAATATTCATCACATTGACCACAGTGATTTGAACCACAGGCAAAGTAATCATGGTTGGAAATATAAGTTCCAAGATAGCTGCTCCATTAAAACAAGTGTTTGGCTGTATGCGTACATACATATGCCTGTGTGGTTTTTTTTCTTGTCAAATTCCTTTAATCCCTGAGTATTTCCAAGATAAGTTATCTTAATCATAGAAGCTATGTCCTTTAACTAAATACTTAGTAAGAATTAAATATCAGAATCTTGGGATTATCTATGGCATGGGTTCACTTTGAATTAAATATCAGAATCTTGGGATTCTCTAGGGCAGATCACCATGTTTTAGTAAATATCAGAATCTTGGGATTCTCTAGGGCGGTTCACTTTGAATTAAATATCAGAATGCTATGATCATCTACGACATGGGTTCACTTTGCTTTGTGTAGGCTCACAGGCATCATATTAGGGTCTGCATTCCTCTGTGGAGAAGACTACTAGAGGCGGCCAAATAAGTGATTTTTGTCATCTGCTCTCCCACCAGGTTACCAGTCCCAACAATGTCTCAGACCCAAAGGATCCCACCCTCACTCCTGTTAGGTGACATTCACTTGACTAGCCATTAAAGAGTTCCTCTCTGAAAAGCAAGGCCATGAGTCTCTTCACGTCAGAGTTTTAGGAGGATTTCAGGACAGTCTCCTGTAGTAGTCAGAGTGATCCAACAGGTAGGTGTAATTAGATTCTGAACCTGTCCTCAAAGTCATGTGACAAAGCAGCCATCCTTGATATTTTGTCGTTTCTTATTGTTCTATTTGAACCTCAATGTCTTTTCTAGAATAAAAGCATTCTGCTCTCGGAATGCTGTTTCCAATTTGAATATCTCTAATGCTGGGACCACTGGAGCAAAAAGCAGGATCATGTGTCGCCTTGTCAACAGAGATGTCTGTGCTCATGAATGCCGTGCCTCCCCTCTTGCAGCACAAGCAGCTTCTGCTCAGAGCTGATCTGAAAAGGAATGCCTCCTGGCTGCAACTACGAACAGAGAGGCTGACAGCTGGAAATAATATTCAGATGTGACTGGATGCCTGAAGATAACAGTGTGTGTGTGTGTGCGCGCGCGCGCATGCGCGCGTGTGCGTGTGTCTTACCAGCCAAGTGTGATGGTGCACACTTGTAATCCTAGCACTCAGAAAGCTGAGGCAGAAAGATTTTGAGTTTAGACCAAGCTACAAAACAAGGCCCTGTCTCACAAAATAAAAAACAACACACACGGCGGGGGGGGGGGCAGGGAGAGTGGGGTCAGGGGGTGAGGGGGAGACTATCTCAGGACTTATAGATGGAGAAAACTTTCAAGAATCCCTGTTTAACACTGTTCCAAATCAGCTCTCTGTGCTCCAACCCTTTCTTGACTGAGCAAGCTTTATTGGAAAAATAAAAACCAAAAAAAAAAAAAAAAACACCTCCTTTTTTTTCCTTTGAGGAATTCTGGCATTGGCCCCACTGGACAACTCATGCCACTACACAAGAACTGGCCTTCCAGCAGCTCCTTTTGAGACTAAAGAGGAAGCAGGCCAAGGCTAAAAACACTGTTGTACAGCTTTCCGTGCTCTCCTGACTCAGCGTGGAGTTCCTCCTGCAGCCTCTCACTGCTGACATTTGCATGCGCTCGCCCTGGAGAAAGCCTCAGTTAAGGATGGGAATCACCAATAAATACCCCAAATATCCCGTCTTCAAGTGGACCAACTCACTCTTCACCTCCCGAGATTTCCGCAGCTGTCCATAAGGAAAACTTGCTTGGTATTCCCTAGCCCCCCTTCCTTGGTTTCTCTACTCTCTTTTGCTCTCAGTTGCCGTAGCCAAATAAACAGTTTGTTTCAACTCAACCTATCAGGATGTAATTTTAAAGGGTGCTAAAAGGAAATACTGAGTTCCTCCCCTGAGAATGAGTCCTGAAAGTTCCTAAAGCAGGGCTATTGGCTGCACACAACTAGGAGGCAAGGAAGTTGGTGGATGAAGCAGCTCAGTGAAACCTGAGGCCTGACCTATAGGAACCATCACAACAGACAGCTCTAATGGGCATGGCAAAGTGGAAACAGACATCTGGTCTACCACACTACTAGACTAGACTGCTGAAAGGCATTGCAACATGCCCACAGGATATTTGGGGCCTCAATGAATTTCTTGATTTTTTTATAATTTATACATTTGATTTTCAACCAGAAAAAAATTAGATGTATATTTACATATATAAAATGTAGGAATTATGCTTTTAAATAAAATGGTTCTTTCTTCATGTAGTATATTTTGTTCAAAATTTCCCCCTCCTCAAACTCCACCCTAGATCCTCCCCACCTCCTCAACCAACTCTACGCCCTTTCTTTCTCTCTTTCTTTAAAAAACTAACAAAAACAACAATAAGAAAAATTTAAGAAACACACACAACCCTCAACCCCACAGAAACCAAAATGTATAAACAAAAGATCATTGTGGTAGTTTGAATGTAATTGGCCCCCATAATCTCAGAGGGAGTGGTATTATTAGGATGGGTAGCTTTGTTGGAGTGGGTACGGCCTTGTTTGAGGAAGTGTGTTACTGTGAAGGTGGGCTTTGAGATTTCCTTTGCTCAAGATACTGCCCAGTGACTCAGTCAACTTCCTGTTCCCTGCAAGCCAAGACATAACCCGCACCACATCTGCCTGCCCCACCATGCTCCAGCCATGATGGCGAAAACGGTATGGTGAGCAACCCCAATTGTCTCCTCACAGCAATGAAAACCCTAACTAAGACAATCATTAAGATAAAAAAAAATTACCCAAACAAAACAAAGTGAGAGACCAGGTCTACAAAAATACCATTGAATTAGTTTTGTGTTTTACTGTGCCTGGGGCCTACCCTGAAGTATGGTTAATTTGCCTAGTGAGATTCTGTTGGAGAAAACAAATTTTTCTTTTGGAAATAGCTATCAATTGGAGATATTTTGTTGAGGGGTAGGAGTCTATGCCCACTTCATCCTTTCAGGGTTAGGACCCTGTCTAACTTGAAC
>NC_022032.1:11278417-11295625 GCF_000317375.1 Microtus ochrogaster
CAGAATAATAGAAATGGGTTAGATCAATATGTAAGAGCTAGCCAATAAGAGGCTGGAACTAATGGGTCAGGCAGTGATTAAAAGAATACAGTTTCCATGTAATTATTTCGGGACATAAGCTAAACTAGCCATGTGGGCGGCAGGGTGCAGGGGACGCAGCTCCGCAGCTCTTATTTCAACAACCAAGGTCATGCAAAGATGGTAAAACGCCTTTAGAAAAACTCTAAAGATAACAAAACAACCATTGTTTCCCACAATAATGTTTTCAAGTCTCAGTACTTCTAGAAACAACTATACCATTCTAATGTTTACTTAGATTGCAGGCTCTCCAGTAAACGACACAGAGACATATTATTAATTATGAATGCTTAGATGACAGCTTAGGCTTGTGATGTGGGATTCCCCTCTGTATGGCACGAATACCATTGGTTAATAAAGAATCTGCTTTGGGCCTATTGCGGTGCAGAATAGGATAAGGTGGTGGAAATTCCAAGAAGATGGAGGAGGAGAGAGCAGGTGGAGTCAATGAGAAGCCTTATAGTCATTGCAGGACGGAGACCTGATGGAACTTTACCCAGTAAGCCACAGCCACATGGTGATACACAGATGAATAGAAATGGGTTAATTTAAGATATGAGAGTTATCCAGGAATATGCCTAAGCTAATAAGCCAAGCAGTATTGTAATTAATACAGCTTCTGTGATTATTTTGGGTCTGGGTGGCTAGGAATAAACAAGCAGCCTTTGCCCACAGGCTTGCTACTAACTAGCTCTTACAATTTAAATTAACCCATATATATATAAATTTACGCATTGCCATGTGACTCATGGTTTGTTTCCTCATCTTCTACATGTTCTGCTTCTTCTACATCTGGCTGGCAGCTTCTTCTTCCCAGCATTCTCTCAGTCTGGCTCTCCCACCTAACCTTTTCCTGCCTAGCTATTGGCCAGTTAGCTCTTTCTTAAACCAACGAGAACAACACATCTTCACAGTGTGCAAAAGAATTAGTCCATAGCACTGGAAACAATGATTCTATTATTTTCTCCTCTACACGGTTGTGTCTGGAAGACACTGTCTCTTTGGAGTCATCCATTACCTCTGGCTCTTCTAATCTTTTTGCCTCCTCTGCTGCATAAACCATTGAGGGAAGGGGTTTCATAAAGACATCCCATTTAGGACTGAATGATCCAAAGCCTCCCACTGCCTGCAAATTGTTCAGCTGTGAGTCTGTTTTAGGTTCCCATCTACTGCAAGAAGAAACTTCTCTAATGATGGCTGAGTGAGGCTCTGATCTAAGAGGCTTGCTTATGGCTTAATCTTATGAAGTATCTTCTCAATGGAGGCGCCTTCCTCTCTCATGACTCTAGCTTATGTAAAGGTGTGCTGCGTTTGTTTAATTACGTAAAGGTGTGTTGCTATTTGATTTTCCCTGCCTAAGGATTGGTCTAATAAAAAGCTGAACAGCCAATAAAAAGCTAGGCAGTAGAGAAATAGGTGGGGATGGCAGGCAGAGAGAAAAAATAGGAGGAGAAATCTAGGCTCCAGGGAAGAGAGAAGAGAGAATGAGGGAGATAAAGAGGGAGACTCTCAGGACCAACTAGCCGGCTAGGCACGGAGTAAGCAGGGAAGTAGGACATACAGGATAAAAGAAAGGAAAAGAAAGATAAAAAGTCCCAAGGCAAAAAATGTAGATGAAAAAAAAAACAGGTTAAATTAACGTATAAGACCTAGCAAGAAACAAGCATGAGTTGAACATTCATGACTAATAAGAAGTCTCTGGGTCATGATTCGAGAGTTGGTTGGTGGCTCAAAAGAAAGCCTGCTACATGTTTTATAGAAACTGAGCTAAAATTATAAACAAGCACACTGTATTTTTCTCTTCCAAGTCTTTCAGTGCAGTGCATGCTGGGTGGAGAACACCGACTCTCCTTTCTTATCTCGCCTTCTCCATGGGTAACAGAATTACCCAACGATACTTGGCTGTACCAGGGTTTTTCTTTTAGGCCACCAACGAGCTCCCAAATCCTGAGACAGAGATTTATTATTAGTTTTGAGTGCTTGCCTTAGTTTAGGAACATTTCCGACTAGCTATTTTAGCTTATTGTTTTTCTTCTTCTTTGTTTTGCCTATGGGATTTTTACCTTTTTTCTTTCTTTCTATCTTCACTGCTTCTCTATGTCTAGCTGGCAGGCATCTGCCTGAATTCTTGTCTTGTCCCTCATTCTCTTCTCTTTCTCTCATTCTTTTCTTCTCTCTTCTTCTCTTGAGCCTAGGTTTATCCTCCTATTCATTCTCTGTCTGCCGCCCCTTTCTCTGCCAGCTATGGGTCATTCCGTACTTTATTAGACCAATCAGGTACCTTAAGCAGGCAAGATGAAACAAACACAACACATTTTCATAATTAAACGAATGCAGCATAAACAAAAGAAACATCTTTACAGTTAAAAGTAATATTCGGCATCATAAACAAATGTAACATATCTTTGCCTTGCTAAAATAATAATCTACAATACCTCGCTTACACCATATAGAATCATGTTTTTGAGAAACTATGGAATAACTGCAGTTGATAAATCTGCCTTCCACCCATTAACAATAATTTTCACGTTGTTGGCATAAGTCCTAGAATTTACCACTTAAATAAACGGATAGTGGAGGGTGAGAGTCAGGCTTCTCACTGGGAATGAGGGAAAGAACCTAGCATGGTGGAGGTAGACATGGAAGATGGGCCGTATGTCTATGACTGTATGCTGGCTTAATATAAATGTGAAAAGCTACAGATAGAAATACTATTTGAGATGTGTATGTTTTTGTGAACACAGTGTTCCTTTTCCATTTTGCTCCAAGGCAAGGACACTCAGCAACATCATCCATAGTTAGCAACCAGACTTCACTTCTAGGACTCCCCTCAGGAAGGGACAGGGGATCCTAGGAGAAATGGCTGATTTTAGAACTAAGGTAGCTAATATATGTGAAGAGGTTGGACGAAGCATCATATGGAAGGAGAGACAAAAGAAGGCTGCCCCTGCTTTCCAACCCTGGGGACATAAGAAAGTTTGTCAAAAAACCGAAAGAATTAAAAGACTGTAAACTGAAGAAGTGATGGATTACAATTCAATGTATTAAAAATAAACTTTGAGTCCATACTATTATAAGTATATGACTAATAAATAAGTAGGGATTTTATATAATTTATATAAATACCCTGCCTCAAGGAGGCATGCATAGCTCCTTGCAACTTAAGTGTGGGCTATAAAGTGACTTCCCTCCCAATAGTGCAGAATAGAAATTGTGGGGACAGAAATTTGACAAGCACTCCCTCAGCCAAGTGACCAGAGGTCATTGAACAGTGACCAGTCCTGTGGATGCTAGATAACCTTGGTAAGATGTGAAAACAATGGCATCTTGCCTCTGGAGGCTTCCTTACAGGAATACTAAGTAAATGAAGTCTAACAAGAGAAACACTCGGCAAATCCCTCAGAGGGACTTTCTTTAAAATGCCTTAAAATGGTTAACTCCCTCAAAAAGAAACCAAGCCTAAAGCTAGACATGGTGGCAATGCCTGTAACTCTAAGTCCTGATGATTGGGTCTGAAGGAGTATTGGTTCAACGGCAGCCTGGGCTCCAATGTGATGTTCTTTATAAAGGACAAGAAAAGAAAAAGAGAGAGAGAAAGAAAGAAAGAAAGAAAGAAAGAAAGAAAGAAAGAAAGAAAGAAAGGAAGGAAGGAAGGAAGGAAGAAGTATCTGTCACAGTTGGAAGGATCCCAAGGAGACACGGTGACTATATGTGTCTGCAATGATATTGCTGCATGCATTGTTGGGGACAAAGAAGCTTTAGAAAGAAAGGGTTTGCTTCCGTTCAGTTCGAGGTACAGCCAATCATAGTGGGAGAGTTACGTCAGTAGGAGTTACATCAGCTGGAGCATAGAAAGCTGGACCCATTTCCTGGCAGTCAGGAAGCAGAGAAAGATGAGTACTGGGCTCAGCTCACTCTCTCTTTTGTATGTAGTTCAAGACCTCACCCAGGGAGTGGTGCTGTATTTCGGGTTGGGTCTTCTCACCCTAGTTAACCCAGCCTAGAAACTCCCTCACACAGATGCCTAGAGATTTGTTTCCATGATGGTTCTAAGTCTCATCAAATTGACAATCAAGATTACTCTCACCCCCAAAGGGATTCCAGAACAGATAAAATCCAGTAAGCACAATGAGCTTTGCTAATCACTGTGCATGGTGATTGATGTAGTATCTCGTCATTCTGCTCACTATAGTGTAGGCACCATGCTGAGGTAAGATACTAACAATAGCAGAAATTGGATATGGGATATATGGAGACTTCGTATTGTACTTGTGATTTTTCTATAAATGTAAAATAACTCTAAATAAGCTTTGATTTTTATTTTTCATTATTATTAATTATTATTGATTATTGGTGGCAGTGGTTGTAGTGTGTGTGTGTGTGTGTGTGTGTGTGTGTGTGCAGGGGGTTCTTTCTTTCCAACATGGTGGCTGGGGCTTGAACTTGGGTTATCAGCCCATGAAGGAAGCAAGCATTCCTACCCCAAGTCACTTCACTGCCCCACCTCAAACAAGCTTTAGTTTTTAAAGCTAGACTGTAGCAAGCTTTCTTGTTGGGCTATCTTTGGATTGCCAGCCCCCAAATATCAGCACAGAGACCTCTTATTAATTATGAGAGCTTGACTATTAGCTTAGGCTTATTCCACTAGTTCTTATAACTTAAAGTAATCTGTTTTATTAATCTACATTCTGCCATGTGGCTTGGTTACCTGCCCTCAGTATGGCATGTCTACTCTGTACAGCCCTGGGTCTACTGGCAAAATATGTAAGCCTAGATTCCTCCTCCTCTTCCTCTCTCTCTCCTCAGAAATACCATCTGTCCTCTCCTGCCTAGCTATTGGCCATTCAGCTTTATTATTATTTATTATTACACACAGTGTAAACAAGTATTCCACAACACTAAACATGTGAACCATGTCTGGCACACTGAAAATATTCCCTCCATGAGTGACGATGACCTGAAGTTCTGTGTCTTTGGTGTAATTCCCCAGTTTCAGAGAACAAAGGACTTTCACTACCCTGGGTGTCTACACAGTGGGCTGGCATTTTGGAAACCTTTTCAAATTCCCCTGTTGTGTGACTTTCACTCTAGAGAGAGAACATGGAATATGTTTGTAGTAAGAAAGCAAATGGAATTTTATACAACAGTCTCCACTCGGGAAAGTATATAGGTGAAGACATCAGAGAGTGGGATGGACAGAAGCACAAAGTTAAAGTGGAGACTCGCTTCCCAGATAACAATGATTCCTGGCTGACTGATTAGTCACACGCCTACTCTAATGGTGATTGCAAAAGCCAAACTGTCTTTATGGGCAACACCCTACCAGCCAGACTAAACAGGAGGAATTGAGGGAGTGCTTAAATGGGGGTGCTGAGTGATGACACCAGTCTGGTGACTTCTGAGAGCCTACATCAAATACAAGCCCACAGCCTGCAACCAAGCAGGTGAAAGGACGCCCCAAAATGACTTAAGCAATCTAGTGGCAAGAAAGGAGGAAGATCCATAGCCAGAAGGACAGTGGGGGCCGGAGAGTCCAAGAGGATCAATGGTTGAGTCATTGGGTATGGTGGTATTTAGCCTTAACTCTTAGAGCAGTGGCTTCATATGCTTCCTCTTTGTTTGGTATTTGTTTGTTTGTGTATTTATGGTGTGTGTGTGTATGTGCGTACACACACGTGGAAGTCACAAGACAACTTTCTGGCCTTGGTTGTCTTCTGCCTTGGTGGTTTCATTTGTGGATTCTCTGAATTCCCTGGGGGCAAAGATACAGGCAAAGCCTGTGGCACGATGCTGTCCAAGAGCCAAAGAGATGTGCAAGCCCAGATCCCAGCACTGAAACTCAGCTCTTTGTAAGATGTTGAACAGAAGCGCTGTGACACTCACTGCTCTTTCTTCTTGTTTGTTTGTTTGTCTCTGGCAATGGGAGCCACACATTCTAAGCAAACATTGCGTTGCTGAGCCACGGCCTCAATCCACTTCTGTTTCTTTTGACCTCTTGGCCTTCTTGACTTCATTTTTATTTATTTTGCGTCAGTCTTGCTAAATTGCTCAGGCAACCAGCCTTGAACTCACTCTGTAGTCCAGCAGGGTTTGAGTCTGTGCTCCTCCTGCCTCAACCTCCCTAGCAGATGGGTTTATCAGCCTGTGACACCAACCTTGCCTTAAGATATACCACATAAAAGTTGTTTATTTTAACTGTATGAATGTTCTGCCTTCCTGGGCATGCCTAGTGCCCTTGGAGGCTAGAGTGGGCATTGGAGCCCCTGGGGCTGGAATTACACATAGGTGTGAGCCATCACATGGATGCTGAGAACCATTCCTCGGTCCCCTGGAATAGCATCCTGTGCTCCCACACACTGAACCCTCTCTCCAGCCCAACATGGACCACTTTAAAACAAAAATAAACAGCTCTCCACAGTTGCAGGGCTAGGCTGTTTGGTTTTGTGGGTGTGGTATCTCTCTCTCTTGTACCTCGTGGCCGAGAATCCAGCAGGAGAGGGACAGTCTCTTGCTCATCAAGGCTGGCCAGGAAACAGGAGCCAACACACTGAGTCAGTTGCTAGGCACAGACGGTGTCTGAGTATGCGCTCCCAGGCATCATTTCTCAATCAATCTTAGTGCTCACACTAGCGAGTCCTTCCTGTCGTCCTCTTTTGAAAGCATCTTACAGGTACATGTCTGGCAGGTGCGCGTAAATAGGTATTTTGCATAATTGATATTAAGCAGGCAGGGGTAATCTGACCACTCAAAATGCATTACGGTCAGATCACTTACTTACTGAGAGGCTTGCATCTTAGAAGTATGTTTTCTCTGACTCCTCCTGCATCTTTCCAGTCTACTCTTTGGTTTGTTTGAGACAAGGTTTATCTATGTCTCCCTGACTGGCCTAGAACTTGCTGTGTAGACTAGGCTGTCCTTTGCCTCCTGAGTGCTAGGATGACAGACATTTGCCATCATGCCTACCTCTGGTCTACTTTAAAAATAACAGACCAAGATCAGCATCAGAATATTATGCTGACAACACAAAATATAGTTACCTAATTCAGTGGTTCTCAACCTGTGGCTCACAACCCCTTTGAGGGTTGCATATAAAATAGCCTACATATCAGATTCACAGCAAAATTACAGTTATAAAACAGCAACAAAATGATTTTATCATTGGCAGAGTGAACACAACATGAGGAACTGTACTAAAGGGTTGAATTTGAAGCTTTGGGAAGGTTGACAGCCACTGGTCCAATTATTTTTAAAATGTACTGTGTATGATGGGCGCTGGTGGCACACTCCTTTAATTCCAGTACTCAGGAGGCAGAGGCAGGCAGATTTCTGGGAGTTTGCAGCCATTCTAGTCTACAAAGTGAGTTCCAGGACAGCCAGAGCTGTTACACGGAGAAACTCTGTCTCAAAAACCAAACCAAAACAAACAAAAAACCAAAAAGTATTAAATACAAAATTCAAATATGACTAATTTCACACTATTGCAAAATTCCTTTCACTGACATATAAGTGGACTATTTCAGTAATTTGGTTTTTTTTTTTCTTTTCTGGCTGCTGTGAGTGCAGATCTAGAAACCACTTTCACAGAAGGCCCTTGGAGTTGCAGAAGGAAACAGCTTTTACGTCACCCTGGAGTCCAGCCAGCTGTACCCTCCTGACATCTTTACAAACCCCAAACATGGTATAGAATAAAATTCTCTAATCAGGTAAAAATGGCATTCAAAATACGCAAGCATGGAGCATCATGCAACGGTGATGTCAGATGGGATTTAAAGGTTGAGGAATTCCATGATCCCTAGTCTCTTGGGTTCATAAATGGAGAAGCCAATTAAAGCCCTGGATCTTTTCCCTCAAAATATCGTGTGTCATTCTGCTTTGTTTTTTTCTGTCCATGTGTCCTCTGATGCGCACTGTCAGGCTTCAGTTTAAGAATCTGATGTGAGGAGATGTTTGTGCTCACGGCTAGGTAGGATTGATGAACAGGAGACAAGAGCTGCACAGCATGCTTACCCATAATGCAGTGCACTCTCGCCACAAAAATGAGAATTATGAGAGGTAATAGGCACCATCTAACCCTTCTACCAAGTCTATGCATTTCAAGATATCGTCCTGGCCATGATAAGTACATGTAATTTTATGGTTAAGCTTTAAAAGAAAATCAATTGATTTTTAAACAGATGCGGATGTCATTTAACTCCTTCCTTTACCGCGGTTGGAACTGGAAGGCATGGCGTCTGGAGGATGGCGTGCTAGAGTGAGGCGGGGTGGAGAGTTCACCACCGGACAAAGTAATCGCTAATATCAGTTGTGAAACTTCTCCTGTGTATTAGTGGGGTTATTTTTGTTGCCGTTGTTAAATCGTTGGGGCCGACTCCAGGACGTCACACGTGTAAGACAAGAACTGTCTCATCCCATCTGCTCTCTGTTCCTTACCCTGGTTATGAAACTTCTAACCAGATGTCACTTAACTTCGGTGGATTGATGAGAGAGGCCCCCTCCACCCAGATGTGCCCTGCCCCTCTGCTTCAGACAGAGCCTCATATGCTCATATACAGGGTCCTTTGCTGACATGTGTCTAGTAACTTCGGCAAGCCTTTAAGCACTGTGTTCTGTTCAAACACCAGACACAGGTATGATGGAGTATGCTGTGGGCCCCTGGCCCCGAACCCAGGCCTCCCTCCCTGCTGTGACACTGGACCACGATGCTTGCCCACTGCTCCAAGACACAGCTCAACAGAGCACCATGGAGATGCTGGAGAGACCTGGAATCTCTTAAATAGCCTTGCTGAAGCAGACACAGGGCCAAAGCGTCTGGCAGGATTAACATTAAGCAAAGGCAGCATTTGGAGGACTTCATCATCTGTTTCCTCTTTTTCTTTTTTTCCCCCTTCCAGCTAGAGTTCTGGAAATGTTTTGTATTATAATCCTAAGCAACTGGATTCCTGACATTGTTGAAATGTATTTAAACCCCCCCCCCAATTTTATGAGTCCCAGCAATTAGCTTGGATAAACTGCACATGCTGGTGAAGGGCCATGTTAAAGCCAAGGAGGAAGGAAGCTTCGATTGATATTCCAGGAAGAGAGAGATTTCCCTGTGAACACATTTGCTCTCCAACAACCGCAAATACAGAAATGTATCATCGCACGGAACAAGAGATTTTAGTGACTACCGAAAACATATGTGTTACTGCACATATTTCTTAAAAATTAAAAAAAATCGTATTTTACGTGCATGAGTGTTTAGCCTGCATGTATGTCTGTGCACCACATGCATGAAGTTCCTGCAGGAAGCTAGGAGAAGGCATCTGATATGCCTTAGAACTGGAGTGATGCAGTTGTGAACTGCCAACAGGGTGCTGAGAATTGAACCCAGGTGACCTGGAGAAGCAGTCACTGCTCTTAACCACTGAGCCATCTCTCCAGACTCATATGCGTTTCTTTTAGGACATAAATTATTCTGATGATGAAGACAGTGCCTAGTGCAGAAATTATAAGGTACAGGAAGGGAAGAAATAAAACTGACAGAATTCCAATAAGCGGAAATGAAAGTGGCATTTGATGCATGCATTTCCAGGCTTCTTTTTCTGACTCTTCATATATAATATCATGGCCCATGTTCCCATTTTAGATAAAATATGGTCATGTGTTATATGGAAACTGCATCTTGATATTTTCAACACATGTTACAGGATAGATATTCTTAAAGTTATTGAATTTTCCTAGAAATCCTTTTTTGTTTTTAATGTGATGCTGGGAACAAAACACAGGGCTTCATGCCTGCTAGGCTTGTGTTCTCCACTGGCTGATTCTACAGAGGAGCCCTCTGCAAAACAGCTCTATCACGGTTGTACGCTGATGTCTATTTCACCCTTACTCTGCTGTTAGCAGTCGGGGTGTCTTCATTTTTCTCCAACGAATGCTGTTGTGCATAGGTCCTTGGATACATCTCTCTTTTTAAGATTCTTTTCAGTTTTTTGCCATTTATTACTAATATTTTCTATGTGGCTATGTTAACTTGTGTACTCCCATGTACAATATATGAATGTGCCCCCCTTGCCTATTCTCTTATGAACATTGGGTGCTTGAAAATTGATGGCAATTTAGTAGACTGAATATGGCTTCTGCTAGGGTTTGATATGTCCCCAATAGGATTCTGTGACAAGAGATATTCTGTAATGAATTTGAGTTTCATTGTGGCCATAATAAGGCTTGATGGATCTTTAGGATCCATGTGAGGTCATCATCATTATCATATATGTATCGGTGTTTTGTCTGTATATATGTTGGTGTACCATGTGTGCAGTGCCTGCTAGTGTTAGAAGAGCATGTCAGATCCCCTAAAACTGGAACTGTCATGTGGTTTTTAGTGGCAACTCTAATGAAGATTTATAATGACAAAGAGCAAGCTGAGCAGTAAAATACAAAATGGAAATTTTGAGAAGAAAAGAGCATCAGGTAGTGAAATAGAGCTATTTTCTGTGTTCAAGGAGACAAAGAGATTAAGAAATCAAATATAGGGAGTGGTGACCTCAGAGCAAGACCCCACCCAGCTAAGGTTCCAACACGTGGAAAGGTGATAAAGGGAAGTTTAGAGCCAGTTGTGGTGGGGCACACCAGAACTTTTAAGGCAGAGGCTGACAGATCTCTGAGTTTGAGGCCAGTTTGGTCTACAGAGCAGATTTTAGGACAGCCAAGCTTAGGCAGTGAAGGACAGAAAGATGTGATTGAATAAGGGGCCATGTTCCAGCCCCAGGAAGCAGCAGAAGTTGGCAGCTTCGGCCACATGGTTCTGGCTTTAGGGTTAAGGATGGAAGAAATGGGCTATGGAATTTGCTTCCTTACCTAAATAAGGCTGCGGAGGCCAAATATGTGTCAGGGGTGTCCCTGAATGGAGACCCTATTAGGCCATTACGTGAAGCTGTGAAGTTGAAGCCTAGATTGCCTTGGAGAACTCAACATGTTAAAGATGCCAGAGCTGGGATATCTGCCAAGGAGAGCTGCTAACAGGGAGGGGAACCAGCCCAAGAGAAAGACGTGTGTTTCAGTCAACAGACTCGAACAAAGTTGGAACTCTGAAGAGCATCTTGACATCAGACACGGAACTGTAGAGTTTGGAGTTTGCCCAGTTTTCGGTCTTACTTTGGTTCAGTATTTCCTCGTTATGCTCCCCTCCCTGTGTTTTGGAATGGTAATGTATAGACTGTGCTACTATATGTTGGAGGGATGTGGTTTGCTTTCTTCTTTTGATTTTTACAGGGGGATTGCAGTTAAAATATTACCATGCAGCTCAGAAGAATCTTTGGACTTTGAAACAAGTTTGAAACGGTAAACTACGGGGACTTTTGAAATCAGACTGAATAATTTTTTTCATTGATAAGTCTATAAGCCTTTGAGGGTCAGGGAGTGGAATGTGGTGGCTTGAAAAAAAAAATGGCCCCCAAAGGGAGTGGCACCATTAGGAGGTGTGGCCTTGTTGGAGAAAGTATGTCATCGTGGGGGTGAACTTTGATGTCTCCTTTTGCTCAAGTGAAGGCAGATCAGATTAATACAGACAAATTGGTATAAGCTTATACAAGTTTAATGTAAATAGCACACTCACGCAACCGGAGTTCCCGCGATGTCCAGAAACAGGAAACAGGAAGGGGCTCCAGCATCTGTGCCCCCCAATTTATAAACATTTGCCCGAGGCGTCCCGCCCCCAAAAGGCGGGCTCTCTCTCACTCAAGCTTGCCTCAGTGTGACTGCCAGTTAACATCCTGTTGCCTGCAAGATGTAGCCCTCTCAGCTCCAGCACCGTGTCTGTCTGCAAGACACCATGCCCCTTGCCATGATGATAATGGACTGAACCTCTGAAAACTGTAAGCCATCCACCAACGTTTTCTTTATAAGAGTTGCCACGGTCATGTTTCTATCAGCTCTGCTTCTCTAGAGAATCCTGACAAATACAAGTGTGTACTGCCCTACAAGAGGCCAGAGTTACAGTCCCAGTACCCACTTCAGCTATGTCACAAGCCACCCGTAGCTTTTAGTAGGTGATCAGATGCTCTCTTCTAGCCTCTGCAGGTACCTTCAGCCATGTATGCACTCACCAACACACACGCACGCACGCACACACACACGCGTGCACTCACACAATTAAAATGAGTCTGTTTTTTTCTTTTCTTTTTTTTTTTCCTTTTGGTTTTTCAAGACAGGGTTTCTCTGTGTAACAGTCCTGGCTGTCCTGGAACTCACTCTATAGACCAGGCTGGCCTTCAATCTACTGCGATCCGCCTGCCTCTGCCTCCCAAGTGCTGGAATTAAAGGCATACGCCACCACCAGCCAGCTAAAATAAGTCTTAAAAATTAGAATAGCAAGGTTCAGAAAGGAGGGCTTACTATTACAAATGTGAGATCCATTCATAAGTTAGGTATGTTACTCTTTTTGGGGATATGTTTGGAAAAACTGTACCTGTTGAAGTAACATCTTAAAGCATCCATCTGCCTCACTGTCAGCAAATCTCATACAATTTCAGACATGTCACTAAATCCGTAAGAGAGCTGTGTAGGGTTCGTGTGCCATGCACATACCGCTTTCAGAGGGAGTAAGTGGAAGCTAAAGCCAGACTGGCTTCTCTGGCTGGGGGAGCAATGTGAGGTCTGCCAAGAGACATGCTCACCGTGGGGACAGAGGGGCGCCTGTATAAAGCCTGCTGTGGAGAATTCCCCGTCTCACTTTTAACCCCTGGCACAAAGCAGGCTCAGCACTTCTCCTGCACTATTCCCATCCCCCCTCCTCCACATACTTCACCGAAAAGTGCCAAGTGAACTATAGCCAGCCTTGTTTGCCACAACTACTCCACGAGTGTTCTCCGTTCATTTTTCTATGGGCCAATTTGCCTTCTTTTTCTCACGAAGAGAATACCCGTGGCAGGCCCAGGACTGGAACTGGTGGGTAGCCAGTAAATGTGATGGAGGTGAGGAGATATCCTTACACAGCCCCAGAGAAAGTTCTGGAATTTCAGGTGACAATGTGATAAATCCTCTGGCCTCCAGGGAAATCAGCTAGCCCCTGCCAAATATCCTTAGCTGAAGGTACTGTCAACAGACGCCAAAAGTACATCGTTGTTTATTTTCTCCGTGGGGAGCCTCTGTGTTCCCTCTTGACCAGAAAACAGAAAGAAAGCCAATGTTCAGTCTAATGATGCCCATTCCAAGATAAATTTGTTTTCTGTATACCCAGGGAAAGAACAAACAGTAGACATATTGGCGCAATTTGCCTTTGCCCTCTGGAGAAGCTGGCATCTCGAACGCATTGTTTATGCTCCCTGTTTGCAGACAGGTGATGAGGCTCAGGCTACTTCCCCGGTGCTGATGGGAACTGGCTTGCATTTAAACCAGATGGCATGTCCAAGGCAGATTACGTTTGGAGAGAAGAAAGGGCGAGATTTAAAACACACACACACACACACACACACACACACACACACACACACACAAGATGTCTGATCTTTGCTTTAATCTTGGCTTGATCAATTAGTGCTTGAAAAGTATCCTTAGCAAAATATAGAACAGGAACTGCCTTTTAATTGAGATGCATGTTCTACAGACACTCGTCTGTGTAAAACAAATCAAATAACAGCTAGCAGAAACCGCATATTCTTTTCTTCCCATAATGGTACCAAATGCCAAGCTCTGACCTGGGGCTTGGGGAAACTTTTGGTTTAAGGGATTTCTGCCTGCCCAGAGTGATGTTCTTCTAAGTTATCTGTAAGAGCCCAGTACAATGGTCCCTGGAGCCAATGCTATCTCTCCTCTGCCCCCGGTCTTACGACTCATTGACTTCAAACACAGCAACAGCTCTCAGGGACTCAGACTGGTCACATCCATCTCCCCAAACCCTCAACCAAAGGGACCAGCTATGTGAGTGTTGCACTCCATCCTCCATTGAGCCTTGATTCTTCCGTTTCATGTCTTTGCTTTCATTTCTGGGGTAATATGAAGAGCTACTACTCAGGGAGGTTGTGAGAATTAGATAAAATATAGCATGAAAAGCACATAGCACCATGCCTTGCAGACATTGAAATGTGTGTGTATGTGTATACAATTGCATTCACATACACATATAGGGCAAGAATGGTAGAAAAACATTAATGGTCTGAGGACATTGAAATTCTTAATATACCTCAGCTCCTATAACTGGCAGTTACTCTGGGATGTTGCAGTTATTGGGGCTCGATGACATGATTCAACCAACTTTGCCTTCATTTGTAGCTATGAAATGAGGACCACAGTGTTGGTGGAGACTGCTCGTTTGTTCCCGGATGCTCATACCCTAAACTATACTAATTACAACACTGTTTCTCCAGTAGTTCAGGCTTATTCTTGGCTAACTCTTACATCTTAAATCAACCCATTTCTATTAATCTGTAATCACCATGAGGCTATGGCCTACTGGGAAGGTTCTATCTGGTGGCTGGTGTCTTTCTTCTCTGGCAGCCACATGGTGTCTCCTTGACTCTGCCCACTCTCTCTCTCTCTATATATATTTTCCAGCCTGGCTATGTTCTGTTAAGCCATTGGCCCGAAGCAGCTTCTTTAATAGCCAATGGTATTTACAGCATACAGAGGGGAATTCCACATCACCACCGTGGACATTTCTACTCAAGCTGTCTGTCGTACCTTGAAGACTCCTGGCTTCACCAGAGACAGTGGGCCAGGGCCCCATGCTTCTCCTCTCTTGTAATTTTAGACATAGCCAGCATTTTGTAACACTGCTCCTTCCTATCTGGCTTAAGATAGCACAGATACAATCACCTCCATGATTTTGAATAGACCATCTCCTTTTTAATCTGGCTTTACAGAAATGGAGGCCATCCGAGGGAGAAGGAACAGGTAAAGGGCCATCATTCTAAAAGGTCCTACGCTTGCTCCAAAGAGACACAGTAGTCAACCTTTCAGACTCTGAGGGAGAGTTATGATATGGGATATCCTTCTTTGTTGCCTTTATTGGTTGATGAATAAAGTTGCTTCAGCCAATGACAGCAGAGTATATCCAGGCGGGAAATTTGAGCACACAGAGAGAAAGAAGATCGAGTCAGGAAGATGCCATGTAGCTACCGAAGAAGGACACCACAACTTCATGGTGACACACAAATGAATAGAAATGGGTTAATTTAAGTTGTAAGAGCTACCTAGAAATACACCTAAGCCACCAGCCAAATAATGTTGTAATTAATATAGTTCCTGTGTGATTGTTTGGGTCTGGGTGGCTGGGAAACAAACGTGCAACCTCTGTTTAAGGAGCTCAAGTTCACCTTCCTGTGAAGTGTAGTAACCCAGCCCTGATTGATATTAGCTCTTCTGGGTCCATTCATTACTGAATTTCCTTAAAGACCAGACAGATCCTTCCTATACTCTAACATTAGTCAGAAACAGAGCTAGTCACAACCTCTGGCCACGAGGATTTTTACTTTGAAGCTCCAAAGCTGCTGGGTGAATGAAATCAGCACTATTTTGAGAGCCTAACGTGGCTGGAGAGAAGGAGCTGAGTTTCTGGGACACAGTGTTTTCTGGAACTCTGAAAGCATAAAAGAAGAGCAAAAGGGGAAAAAAAGCTCCTCTTAAAGAGCCAGTAGGTGAAGAAGCGGTACTCAGTTCCCAGGGCTGCCTGGTTCTGAGCTCAGACTGTCTCTCATTGTGGGAACCCCATAGCATTGTGTGAACTGGAACATTAGGTCGCTGCAACAAAAAGGTGAATTGCTACTGACCAAATTAAAATTCCATGGCAGAGTATGCTTAACGGATCTTTAGAATCATGCCTCTTAATCCAGATAAAATAATATAAACAGAAAAAGGTCAGGTGACAAGTTCTCTCCCAAAAAAACTGTCATTAAATCAGGGAATCCCGGTCAGTTGTCCCTGTATTTTCAGTCCTTCGGTAGCATGTACTCCAATTGCAAACTTGATCCCTGGGAGGAAATAATTAATGCTGATAGGGTTCTTTTCTTCTTTCTTTTAAAGAAACCCAAACTGTAATACAACACCAAACACCCTACAGACCAAGGAAGAAGCCAGTGTCCAAAGGAAGTTTCCCATGTCAATAATGGGTCTTCGCAGGAAAGAACAGGGTGACGTGACCTTTGAGAGAAAGAGCAAGCCCGATGACATGCTGGAGATGGGGCTAGTGGAGAGGACCAAGCCGACAAGGATGGCAATGAAACTACAGTCTGGGTGTGAGTCCCACCAAGAGGGAAATCTGTCAAGACGGAGGAGAGTTAACTATGCTGAAGATGGACCAAAGCTCAAAGATGAGAACGCTCAACTGGAGTTTGTGACTGGTCTTAGTTAGGGATAAAAACATGCTGTGTAAATGGAGACCTTTACCTGGGATACCCAGGATGCTCCTGGCACCTTAGGCACATTTTGACAGCCTAGCTCAAGACATTGTCTTACACACACACACACACACACACACACACACACACACACACACACTCCACCCCTGAGAAAACTGGATGCTCCAAACTCTAGGCCAAGGCTCCATGCACGGGATGTCATTTTACTCACAGGGCAGCTGCTCCAGGGCTAACAGTGTCAGAGGCAGAGAGACAGTTAAATAAAAAGGCCTATACTTGGAAGGTTTTAGACCGTTCATGAATTGGATCCATGATGTCAAACATCCAAGGCAAGAGAACTTCTGAGTCTTCCTTTGTCAAGCAGACGTTTGCGTTAGCAAGAAGAGGCTTGCCATTGCAGGATGTGGAGGTAGCTCTATAGGCCCATATCTATGTGCTACTCCATGCTAGCAGATGTGGCTCCTTCTTGCCCTAACCTAGGCTCCATCCACCAGTGGGCACACATGGTGTGAGCACACAGCTGGTGATGCTCCATGTACACACATCCCCATAGGCCTCAGGGTGAGCTCATGGTTGCTCTCTTTAGAAGGAGCACAAAGCACTGCCTCGTCTAATTTGTGCTAGTCAACTTTCAGTTATTATCACTGATTGCTGCTATGATCAACTTACAAAAGATGAAACTTTATTCTGGTTCATTCCAAGAACAGTGGGCACTGCTGGATTTTGTTCAGGACAGGACATCAGAGAGGGGAGCACGTGGCAGGAGGGTGCTTGCTTCATGGAAGCTGGAAAGAGA
>NC_022032.1:11295725-11350606 GCF_000317375.1 Microtus ochrogaster
AGAGAGAGAGAGAGAGAGAGAGAGAGAGAGAGAGAGAGAGATATTGAGAGGGATTTTCTTTGAGGGACCCAGCTTCCTCTAACAAGGTGTCATTTCAAAATGTTTCGGCCACCCCTCAATAGTGCCAGGCTAAAAACTAAACCGTTAGTATGGGGGCCTTTGGGGACATCCAAGACCCAAAACTACAGCACCCCATTTATGTTGGAGGCTGTCAACACCTGACATTTAAGTTCTTTCATACCCAAAATGTTCTAGAAGCTTGGCACATCAGAAAATTAACCACTCGGAATTGGAGCATGGACTCAGTAGACCAGGGTGGGTGTCCATGCAGAGGTTATATATAACAGAGTTCCCCCCTCCCTTCATCCCTCAGTCCCTCCCTTTTCCTTTCCTCCCTCTCTGCTTTCCTTCTGTTATCTAAAATATTCTTTCTCCTGATTTACCATTTTAGTTTTCAGTAGACTGGCTTCCAAAGAATTCCATTATTTTCTTTATTTGAAACACCATTGTAGTCAAAATTGGCTTCACACTTTGAATCGTCTTGGCCCTTAGGCTGCTGGAGCTACCTGGCTTGCACTACCACACATAGCTTCAGGGAACTCAGGAACAGGCTTCTCCCGAACTTCCTCAGTATTGACTTTGCTCCAGGAAGATACTTTGTCTCACATGCCTGACAGACACTCTGGGCTCCTACTCTCATAGTGGTGGGGCGGGGTTAGGGGCTGTGGGGGAGCCTTTCTAGCCAAGGGGATCTTGAAACACTTTGCAAGCAGAGAACAGTCCCTTGCAGGCCAACTCGCTCAGCTCATTTTACCAGGCCTGGGAGGGGCACAAAGGCTGACTGGCTAGATCCCCACTCAGCTCCCTCTATGAGCTAAACAGATTATCTAATGACAAGGGAGAAGAGTTTTCTGAAGATACTTCTATTGGAAGGGTACTATTTTTTTTTTTTTTGATCGCAACTGTTTAGTAAGGGCTTTCTAGATGCAATCTAAAGCACTTTAGGACCAAGGTGGAGCTATTCAAGACGCAGTAGGGCACCGAGGTCTTGACTTGGTTTCCTCCTCAGGCAGAACTTCAGCTTATTCCATTTGTTAAAAGTGGAAGATTCAGAGCTGACACTCAAGAACAGTGTAGGCCAGGGTGTGCTCAACCACCCCACCCGTGGAGTCAGCAAACCTCCCAATATTTACTGGCGGATTAGAGATTGCTTAATGTCTTTGAAGCCCTTCCTACCTCCGTGAAAAACCAAAGAGTCAGCCTCCATGATTTAGAACACACACACACACACACACACACACACACACACACACACCCCACCTCCAAGAGAATACTGGAGTCCTTGAGTGTTTAATTTCTCAGGAAGTCCTTCAGGGTGAATGCAGATAAATATGGACAGCTAAATTACTGATTTTGCCTGAGGTATCCAAGACTAACCCTGGGAGCGTTCTTACTACAGGATGCTCACTGAGGACTTGTAGTCATCAGTGGGGTGGATGTTCCCTCTGTTTCTCTCTTTGAAGAAACAAATGCACTGAACATGGATGGCCCTTGAATGTCTACAAGTGTGCAGTAAAGCTAGAGTATGGTAAGCAGTGAATTTAATCAGTTTAATTTGAATCCCAGAGGGTGAGAACTATTTGATTACTTAAAAACTCCCTTGTATTTATTCGTCGAGAATTTTATACATGGATACAATGAGCATTAATCATAGCTAGTTTTCCCATTCAACTCCCTCTTACCCCCCCCCCCCATTTCCCTCCTAACTTCATGTTTTTCCTTTCTTCTCTCGCTCTTCCTCTCTTTGCGTTCTTGCTTTCTGGAATCTTTATTGACTCTAAATAGCTGCCCTTATTTCAAGGTGTGGGGCCAACTGCTAGAGTCTTAGTGGCTTATCAGTGTCTGCGCCCTTAATGAAAGTGACTGTCCATTTCAACCAGCCATTAATCGCCAATGGTTCCTTAGATAAGCCAACTGTGAGCAGGGTTTCAAGGCTTCGATAAATTCGGAGGAGATTTTTTTTTTAGTATGGATATGCTACTTTCAATGGGAACAAACCCAAGCTGAACACAGAGAAAATAAGTCTTATACCACCGTCATTCTCTTGACTCTCCAGAGCAACAAGAATGTCGGATTTAAGATGTAGCATGTTTCATGAGGTTGTGACGCTAAATGGGATAGCCCAGATAAGACACTAGAGAGGTGCTGGCTCAAACGAGGGGAGCTGGAACCTAGGCTTTAGTTGACCTAGTACACATGAGCCCCAATAACTACTTATCAAATGGATTAGAGGTTGTCTACTCTCACCTATCTGCCTTTGGTTTAACCACAGTCTCGTTCTAAGCTCCTTTGACACCGGGTCCTTGCATTCTGCCTGTTCCGCAATGGTGTGGATGAAGGGTGCAGGGAAGGGAAAGTGAGTAAGAATGAGTAAGGAAGCCGGCTAACTCCTACGCTTTAGGAATGAATAAGAAATCCTTAGAGACCCACAGCCAACAAAGAACCCGATGCAGTGGAACCCAACCCAGAGACCCCAGAGTCCCACCCAGCCTTGAGGGTCGCGTACGGTGAGCCTCACAGAGGGACAAGGTCCACACCACGAACCCCACCAAGCCCGGCGCCCCCAAGCCTCTCAGTCTGCGCTCCCTTTGCAACTCCCGCCCCCGGGGCGGTGCCGGGAACCAGCAGCGCCTCCGCCGGTCACGTGGGGGCCGCTCCACCGGGCGGCGCTGTAGCTTTCCAATCGCGCCCTCCCAGCGCCGGGGACGCGGCGCTCGCGCTCCCGCCCGAGCCGCGGGGAAACGGAGACAAGGAGACGCCGCTGCCCCCGGCGCGCCCCGGCCCTGCGCCCGCAGCATGCCGGCAGCGGAGCCGAGCGCTGCCCTCCTCCTGCTGCTAGCGGAGGCGACGCCGCCGGCCTCCGGACCGCCGCTGCGAGGGTAGCGGGGCTGGAGTCGGCTACCCAGACACAGCGAAGCGGCCGGAGCTGGAAGAGGAGCAGGCATCCTCCGCGGCGCGGCGGGCGGCGGCCCTGCTGCCCGGCGCGCCCATGGCCCGGGAGCACGGAGAATGCGAGCCGCGCTACGCGGCCGCAGCCCAGCTCCGAGCCGCTTGCCCGGAGCCCCCGAGAGCTGCCCGCGTCGCCGGCGCCCCCCAGCTGCGGGCACCCTATTGCTGGCTGCGCTAGGACCCACGGCCGCCGGCCGCGCAGGGGTGGTGGCTCGGGAGCAGCGGGAGCGCGAGGGCCCGGGGGCCGGCTGGGGTGCAGCGCGGCATGCAGCTGCGGGCTCCGGTGCCGGCGTGAGGGTTGTCGGCGCGGGGCCCCGCCATGGCTGGCAAGGACAGTGGCAACCTGAAGACGGTGAGACTGTGGCGGGACGCCGCCCTGCGCGCCAGGAAGCTGCGGAGCAACCTGCGCCAGCTCACGCTCAGCTGCCCGGGGGCCGGAGGCGACGCTCTCGACTCCCCAGACGCCCCCCAGCTGGTGCTTCCGGCCAACATCGGGGACATTGAGGTGCTGAACCTGGGGAACAACGGCCTGGAGGATGTGCCTGAAGGTCTGGGGTCAGCTCTGGGCAGCCTTCGCGTCTTGGTGTTGCGCAGGAACCGCTTTGCCCGGCTGCCCCCTGCGGTGGCGGAGCTAGGCCATCACCTTACGGAGCTGGACGTGAGCCACAACCGGCTGACAGTCCTGGGTGCCGAGGTGGTGAGCGCCCTAAGGGAGCTGCGCAAGCTCAACTTGAGCCACAACCAGCTGCCAGCTCTGCCTGCCCAGCTGGGTGCCCTCGCCCACCTGGAGGAGCTGGATGTCAGCTTCAACCGGCTAGCACATCTGCCAGATTCCTTCTCCTGCCTCAACCACCTGCGCACCCTCGACGTGGACCACAACCAACTCACCGCCTTTCCCAGGCAGCTGTTGCAGCTGACTGCCCTGGAGGAGCTGGACGTATCCAGCAACCGGCTGCGAGGCCTACCTGAGGATATCAGTGCCCTGCGTGCCCTCAAGATTCTCTGGCTTAGTGGGGCCGAGCTTGGCACCCTGCCCAGCGGCTTCTGCGAGCTGGCCAGTTTAGAAAGCCTCATGTTAGACAACAACGGGCTGCAGGCTCTGCCCCCCGAATTTAGCCGCCTGCAAAGACTCAAGATGCTCAACCTCTCTTCCAACCTCTTTGAGGACTTTCCTGCTGCGCTGCTGCCCCTGGCTGGTCTGGAGGAGCTCTATCTTAGTCGCAACCAGCTCACCTCAGTGCCATCCCTTATCGCCGGGCTGGGCCGGCTTCTCACCCTGTGGCTGGATAATAACCGCATCCGCTACTTGCCAGACTCCATTGTGGAGCTGACCGGCCTGGAGGAGCTGGTGCTTCAGGGCAACCAGATCGCTGTTCTGCCCGACAACTTTGGCCAGCTCTCCCGGGTAGGCTTGTGGAAAATCAAGGACAACCCATTGATTCAACCCCCTTACGAAGTCTGCATGAAGGGGATCCCTTACATCGCAGCCTACCAGAAGGAATTGGCTCATTCCCAGCCAGCTGTGCAGCCCCGCCTCAAGCTGCTCCTAATGGGCCATAAGGCTGCAGGGAAGACCCTGCTCCGCCACTGCCTCACCGAGGACAAAGTGGAGGGAGATCAAGGAGGAGGGGACAAGGAGAAGAGCTACCTGCTCTTCCCTCCCCTTGGGAGCAAGGGCATCGAGGTGACCAGCTGGACTGCGGATGCTTCCCGGGGCCTGCGGTTCATTGTGTATGACTTAGCTGGTGATGAAAGCTATGAGGTGATACAGCCCTTCTTCCTCTCCCCAGGAGCCCTGTATGTGCTTGTGGTCAACTTGGCCACCTATGAACCTCGCTGCTTTCCTACTGCTGTGGGCACCTTCTTGCATAGGGTGGGGGCCCGGGTGCCTCACGCTGTGGTGTGCATTGTGGGCACCCACGCGGACCTGTGCGGGGAGCGGGAGCTTGAGGAAAAGTGTCTGGACATTCACCGCCAGATCGCTCTACAGGAGAAGCACGATGCAGAGGGCCTAAGCCATCTAGCCAAGGTGGTGGACGAGGCCCTGGCTCGGGATTTCGAGCTGCGCTCTGCCAGCCCCCATGCAGCCTACTACGGTGTTTCAGACAAGAACCTTCGGAGGCGCAAGGCCCATTTTCAGTACCTGCTTAACCACCGGCTGCAGATCCTCTCCCCCGTGTTGCCTGTTAGCTGCAGGGACCCCCACCAATTGCAACGCCTTCGCGACAAGCTGCTCTCTGTCGCTGAGCACCGAGAGATCTTCCCCAACTTACACAGAGTCCTGCCTCGATCCTGGCAGGTGCTCGAGGAACTGCACTTCCAGCCACCTCAGGCACAGCGACTGTGGCTAAGCTGGTGGGACTCGGCCCGCCTGGGTCTGCAGGCAGGTCTGACGGAGGACCGGCTGCAGAGTGCCCTTTCCTACCTGCACGAGAGCGGCAAGCTACTCTATTTCGAGGATAGCCCGGCCCTCAAGGAGCATGTCTTCCACAACCTCACCCGCCTCATAGACATCCTCAATGTCTTTTTCCAGAGGGATGCTTCTTTGCTGCTGCATAAACTGCTCCTAGGGACCAGTGGAGAGGGCGAGGGGGAGGGGGAGAGTTTCCCCACCATGGCAGTGCCCACCTCGGGTCAGGACCCACTCCGGGCCACCCAGCTTCATCATTATGTGGAAGGCTTTCTGCTGCATGGGCTCCTGCCAGCCCATGTCATCCGGTTGCTGCTTAAGCCTCATGTCCAGGCCCAGCAGGACTTGCAGCTCCTCCTGGAGCTGTTGGAGAAGATGGGACTCTGTTACTGCCTCAATAAACCCAAAGGCAAGCCTTTGAACGGCTCCACAGCTTGGTACAAGTTCCCATGCTACGTGCAGAACGAGGTGCCCCACGCAGAGGCTTGGATCAATGGGACCAACCTAGCTGGGCAGTCTTTTGTGGCCGAACAGTTGCAGATCGAATATAGTTTTCCCTTTACCTTTCCACCTGGATTGTTTGCACGCTACAGTGTCCAGATCAACAGCCATGTGGTGCACAGGTCGGATGGGAAGTTTCAGATCTTTGCGTATCGAGGGAAAGTCCCTGTGGTGGTGAGCTACAGACCCGCCAAGGGGGTCCTGCAGCCGGACACCCTGTCCATTGCTAGCCACGCATCGTTACCAAATATATGGACCGCATGGCAAGCCATCACCCCTCTGGTAGAGGAACTGAATGTCCTACTTCAGGAATGGCCTGGACTGCACTACACTGTGCACATCCTCTGTTCTAAGTGCCTTAAGAGAGGGTCCCCCAATCCACACGCTTTCCCAGGTAGGTGGAAGGGTGTTGGGGTTCACTGGTGGTTCACGTTACATTGCGGGTTTGGAGACATTTGTTTCTCGTGTGTGGGGGTGCTTCTGTAGCCTCCTAGGCTCTCCCAGGTGGATCCAGAGTGGCTATGACAATCGCCAAAGCAACGTGAAACACAGCGGCAAGAGTCATTTTCTTCTAACAGGGAGACGCATACAGCCCAACTTAAAACATCTCCAAAGTCTCTTTTATTATTCTTTGAAAGTCAGCCACAGTTTGTAGCGGGAAATCCCAGGTGACTAGCACAGAAGCTGGGATGAGGGTGGCCTTAGCCCTGTGCTGAGCCTGGGTTCTCACAGCCATTAGACACTTGCTGTTGTAGGGAGGAGCCTGAGTCTGTATAGGTGGTCATAGTCTTTTGTTTAAAGTCCCAATGTAACCTAGCAAGTCAGAGTGAGGGCATGCGTTTCTTGAGACATCCGAAGAGTGTTCTGTAACCGTGGTGAGTGATGGCTGTGTCGTCTGTTATTGCATGCTTGCCTCTAGAGAGTACAGACTTGACCAGTTCAGGACAGAGCGGGCTCACTCTGAGGGGGATTTCCTCCACTATTTCCTGGTGATACTTGAGTTTCATTGACATTGTCAGATATGTTCTTCTGGTGAATGGGACTTTCCAATGGTGGTTCATAAGTAATGAAAGGGAAAACGAGAAAACCCATGGGTCTCCTAGGGGGTGTTTCCCAAGTCATTTTTTTTTTGTCTCTGTCTTTTGTCTTTTTCTTTTTTTGTGTGTGTCTTTTTCTTTTGTAAGCAGTTATAGGCAAGTGAGAAAATTTGAGGACTGCTTGTTTGAGATTTAAAAGAAAAAAAAATCCTCATTTTTGAAAGTGCAGCTTTAAAGGTGCAGCAGCACTGAGCAGAGGGTATGGATTGTGTCCACCCGCCCCTCCCTCACATATGCACAGCCTCCCGGTCCTCATCCATCATCTTCTGCGCAGGAGCAGTCCAGTCCTCCATCCTTCCACCCACTGGAACGAATCCTTATCTGGGTATTTATTCCTGTGGTTTTGGGCAAATCTGTTATGAATGACACATGCCCATCATGGTCGTGCTATCCAGGGTAGTTTCCTGGGCCACTGTCCTGGAAACTCCTGGTCTTTTTCTGCTTTGCCTGGGATTTTTTCTTTTCTTTTCCTGATTAATGTGGCTCAAGTCTTTAGCTAGGAACTGTTTCCTCATCGTTTGTAGTTCTGTGACAGCCGATTTGGCCGATAGTGTCCCAAGCATCCTTAGCACAGATCCTGTGACAATAGAACCACTCAGCCTTTCTCACCTTGGTCCCCACCCCTTGGGGTAGGCCAAGGGGTGACTGAATGCCACTCTGATCTTTGTCTTGGCGAGAGTGCCAACAAGAACGCGGCTGGCAATAGTATCAGGGAGGCACGGGACACCAATATTTCCGAAGGGAAAGCCTTTCCGTTGCCCTAGATCTAGGTTTAATTCTTCGGCGTGAAAAAAAGCCACCATATCGGGTTACCAGGCAGCGGAGCCAGCCATTCTGTATGATTACCTGGCAACTTGTCACAGGCCCCGACTCGGTGGATGCCTCGGTTGTATCATATATTTGCCATTGTCTTTTATTCATGGAAGCCAAACACTTTTCTTTTTCATGTTGCTGCGTTGCACAGAGTGGTTGGGCACACTACTCACCGCCTGCTCCACTGAAGGAGCGCTCTGGGACTAGTTCCTGCTCCACGCAGACGCCCGGTGTGAATTAAACTGACGTCATGCACGACAAAGGGAAGGACATAGTTGAACGCGGACCAATCTGGGCTGAGGAATTCTGTCAGTGAAACAGCGAGGCTAGCAGGATTTTTTTTTTTTTTTAACCCTCACTTCTGCTCTTAAATTTTCACCTTCATCTATTGCATAAAGGAGCTGGCAGTGAGATGGGAAAACAATAAGCAGGGGGCGGGGCTTGCGTCTTCATTTGCCTTTCAAATGAGGCACACCTCCTAGGCAATCCGGGTTATAAGAATTTTTTAAGTTGAGAAAGGAAAAGAGAAAAATGGTAAGAACACACATCTATATTGAGAAGCACGGCATTAGTTATTTTTTATAACACGTATGGAATATTTCTGACAGAAATGTTATTTTTTTTTAAATTTGTTTTCGCTTGTATTTTTCCCCCCCAAAAGTAGCAGAGAGATCAGAATATTTGGAAAACTGACAATATTGTTTTTCTTTACATAATGGTAGTAGCAGCAACAACAATAACAAAAGAACAGGAGTTTTTTCCTGTCATATTTTTTCTGTGATTCCCAACATTAATTAGTAGTTGCCATAATTTTTAAAGATCTGGTAAGAACCAAAAATAATGAAATCTAGAATGTCACATGGGAGAAATGACAACATTTGATGTTCAGTTATTAAAGGACACGCCCATAGGCGATGGGAACATATTTTAGCTTAGGAGAAGCTTTGAATCTGCGTGTAGCTTTCTGTCTTTCTATGAAGTCTTTTTATGTCTTTCATTTCCTTTCGGGGGACAGGAAATTGGTGACTTCATTTTACACTTAAAGTATCAAGTTTTCTTGTAAATTCACGATTTTACATACAATGGTTTAAAAACTGATTTTTTTTTTTTTAAAGATTTTTTGCTTTTGTCTACTCTGGGACATCAAGTGCCAATTCCCATGTTGCTTGGGACCATTAAACAGAAGCAGTCCCAACAGAAAGCATTAATACCTTTTAAAATGCTCTTATACGGAAAACTCTCCTGGCCCTGCCCAGTTGCATTTTCTGATGAGAGCTACTTAGCTGGCTGGATGATGCGGGACTGGATTCCTCTGGCTTTAATTTTGGAGATTCTTAGCCAGCAACCATGGGTTTAAAATTTCTCACAGAGAAGACCAATCAATCACACTGTCAAAGGGATGACAAGTGTGTTTCATTGAAGACAGTTGAGCCGACGTAGAGGTGTTTAAGTAAAGGTTTATGTTCTTTATCTGTGGATGTTTAGTCTACATGCTTGTCTGCATAAAGGAGAGGAGTTACAGACAGTTGTTAGCTGCCATGTGGGTGCTGGGAATTGAACCCCTGTACTTCAGTGCTCTTAACTGCCCTCCAGGGTTCTTCCAGAAACGGAAGACAGGTCTGTAAGATGGCAATCCCAGGGACCTGAGTTCATCCCAGACCCCACGTAAAGGTGGAAGGAAGAACTGGCCTCCACGTACATACTGAATCGTGTGCGCACACGTAAATGCAATAGTTTTCCAGAATATCACTGTGAGAATCGAATGCTTTCTCGGGGTGCCGACTCCTGCCTGTCCCACCACTCTCTTCCGTTTCTGCCCCGTAGCTGGTTCCATATTCTCGTTCCCAGAGCGCACTGCTCTTTCTATGGGGTGTTTGTTCACGTTTCATTCTCTTCGCCTGGCCGACCTGATGGACTGAGTGGCTAGAACTCTGGCCTGCAGTAGATTGCAGTGGCTTGATAGCATCAAACGCCCGCGGTGTGCTTTTAAGTTGGAAGAGTATGTCTTTGTCTAACTGATTTTGAATACAAGTTTTCACTTCTATTCAATTATTCACCCTCCAAGTTATACAGTGTAATTTTTTTTTTTCTTTGAGACAGGGTTGCTCTGTAACTTTGAAGCCTGTCCTGGAACTAGCTCTTGTTGATCAGGCTGGCTTCAAACTTACAGAGATCTGCCTGCCTCTGCCTCCCGAGTGCTGGGATTACAGGTGGGTGCCACCACTGCCCGACTTGAAGTGTAATTTTTAACAATAAGGAGAAAGCAATCCAGGAAGCTTAATTGTGTGGTTTTCTTTAATTTTGGCTACATTCATTCACACAGAGCCTGTCCATATCTCACAAGTGTCCTTTGCTCCTTCATTTTCTACACCTAGTGTAAACCTGTCTGACTGTATGCCCATAAGACAGTGTGTGTCCGTATGACAGTGTGTGCCCATGTGACTGTGTGTACCCGTATGACAGTGTGTGTCCGTATGACAGTGTGTGCCCATGTGACTGTGTGTACCCGTATGACAGTGTGTGCCCATATGCCTATCCTAAAGTGCCCATAGGATGTTGTCTGTCTGATAGTGTGTACCCATCTGACAGTGTCTGTTTGTCTGGCTCCATGTACCTGTCTGACCACTTGTGCCTATCTGATTGTTGTGTGTACTCATCTGTGTGTGCCAGTCTAACAGTGTCTGCTTGTCTGACTGTGTGTGGGTCTGAGTGTATGTGCCTGTCTGATGGTACATGCCTGAGGATGGTGCACGCCTGTCGTCGGCCGCTTAGCATAGTTCTCCTGTCCCAGGAGTGGTTGTGTACACCATAATACGCCTTTGATTAGATTGTTCACTTGCTTCCTCTATGTGGAGACCTGCCCCAGGCTTTGTGGTCTCCGGAAGCCTCTCAGGTGTCCCTCAATGACTGGGGCTTTAGAAGAAGAATCTCTTTGTTGCGCTGTCAAGTTCCCAGGTTGTACCGGATGGCAAGTCTGCCCTGCCCTGTACCCCCCCCCCCACTCAGCTGTCCCAGCTCTCCTGCTGGGTTTGGACTGCAGTGCTTGCCCCTGAATGGGCCCTTCATTGTGACTACTGGAGCGAAGCAAAGTTCTTGCCTTATTATATCTAACTCTTACAATGACTGGAATCTGAGCATGACCTAGTTGCTTGGATTGAATTAATCATTGTTTTGTAACTTCACGAAGGTTCTTCAATATCTTTTTAGTTTAACTTTATTAATAATTGATGCCCCTGGGTCTTTATTTTCCTAAACAGGCCTCTTTGAACTCAGTAGGACTTTGCTCCAAATAAAAAGAAAGACTGGAGAGGTTTTAGTAGGGCTCAAATTATTGTAAGATGTAGGTGTTTCAGTTCTAGGGTGGACTCTCAAGGCTGTCCCTGCTCAGCTACTTGAGAACTTCCCAGAGAGAGACTCTTTGTTTGTAACACAGTTTTCTTTCTAGTTCGTAGCACACTGCCTCCTGTTCCCCTGGCTCCCTTGAACCTGGCCTGGTTTAGCTCTTCCTTAGGTCACTTCATCTCATATCGAATACACTGATGGGGTACACTCAGGGATGTTTGGGGGGCCTAAGGGAGGATCTAGAATAATAGTGCTCTCCCTGTGGTTGGGAAGAAGTGCCAGTGTTTGCCCATTATGGGGAGGGCCGATTCTGGAGTGGATGTTGCTGGAGGTTTTCCCCGTCTTGCTCCTCAGCTCTCTTCCCTCCACTGCTGCGCCTTTCCCAGAGACCCAGCAGCCATCCTTAGCTTTTGTTTGAGATGAAAAACCAGAGCAAGTGCTGGTCCAGTCTTTGCTCTCTCCTGTCACTTGTGGCTCCCATGCCCTCATACCTGGTCTCTGCGGCAGGACACCAGGATGGTCTGTTTTGGGCAGGCGCCCTCAGCCAGGT
Source organism: Microtus ochrogaster (assembly GCF_000317375.1). NCBI lineage: Eukaryota > Metazoa > Chordata > Mammalia > Rodentia > Cricetidae > Microtus > Microtus ochrogaster. The sequence goes on from NC_022032.1 coordinate 11,307,448, forward strand.
CTCAGGTCTCTCAGACTCTGTCTTCCTGATGTAAAACCAGTTGCTGAGTCTTGCGGGTGTCAGTTTGTCTTTCTCTGGGAGTTGATGACCTTTCCCTCAGAGGACATGTATTCTCTAGTCTGTTCTGGCACTAATGAAACTGGCCTTCTTGTTCTCAGAATGATTGCTAGGGACTCAGATACCCGCAGAATGCATGCAACCAACTCATAGACCGAGAGACACCCACCCCCTTCTGAAGAATGGTACTGTGTCCCAGAGACTTTTCTCTTTTTTGCCGTCTGATGTTTTGTGTATTGGCAGTCATCTGGGCGGTACTGGAATGACGGAGCAGATGGGAGAGGGTCTCCACGGACCTGGTTTCTGAGAGCTCAAGACATGATGTTATCTCAATGATTCCAGCAAGTGGGGTTTGGGTTGTTCCTGGTGTTCTTTATCTGCAAGTGTATACGTTGAGGTTTTCCGCTTGATATTTCTAGTGTGTTTGTGGGTTTTTAATCTTTGTGTATAAACTCTACACTTCCAGAAATGGGTGCATGGATAAGGAGTAGATGATTAGGGTCCCCAGTTGAGTAGGATGTGGGAGCCAGCCGCCGAAAGCCTTTTGTGGCCTGACCTCACGTCCATTCTCCTTTCATCTTTGTTTGTTCATCATTCTCCTTTGTTTGTCACCCTAAACAAAGCAGATGGTCTCGCAGGTTTTCCTCCTCCGATCGACTCCTACCTTCCCCTTAACCCTGACTTCTATCAGGAGGAAGGGATCGATGCTGAGGAGTAGGAAGCCTTGACTGGTGGGGTGGAATGGCTACAGGAAGGCGGTTTTCTTCAGCTGCTTTACCCTCTCCCAGGTGATGCTGCCCCGAATTCAGCCTCCTGACTGGAGACCAGGGAAGCCGCTGGAGGAGTGACTGGCTGCGGTATAGACAACCCCCTGCGTACTGCATTCTTGGCAGCCACATCCATAACAATTCCCAGATACCCTTGCCAACAGGGCTGACTTATTTGTAGAGAATGAGAAGGAAAATTTTGGAGTTATTTTTGTTTGGGGCAGTAAGTGCTCAAAAACATGTCTTACTTATTTTTATTTTTTATTTTTTATTTTTTTTCTTCAGTGTAATATCCTAGCTAGAAATACTGGGTTTTGTTATTTTTCCACAAAAGGTAGAGAATACAAATACTGCAGTGAGGTGCAGTGTTCAGGGTGGTCAGAGCAGCCAGGCAGCTTTGTTGGATGCTAAGAGTCTGGAGACTCTCCTTGGTTGCTTCTGAAAAGTTCCTGCTGCTCCAAACCTTAGCCTTGGGCACCCGAGCTATTCCAGCGGTCTCTTTTTCTCATACGATTTGTACAGAGGCACTTGGTAGCAGAGCATGTTTTGGGGTGGGGTGGTTTCGTGAGTCACATGCTTGGTGTGGCTGCCTTTGCTGTTATTTGCTTTGTGTGCCTTCTCCCTTCTGTCCTCCTCCTCTCCCTCCTCCTCCTCTCCTTCCTCCTCTCCCTCCTCCCCCATCTCCTCTTCCTCTTACCCTCTTTTCCCTCTCTTCCCTTTCTTCCTTCTCCTCTTCCTCCTTTCCCCCTCCTTTCTCCTCCCCTCCTCTTCTCTCCTCTTTCCCCCTCCCCCCTTCCCTTTTCTTCCTCTCTTCTCCCTCCTCCTCCTTACCTTTTTTCTTCCTCTCAAGGTTAAATTTATCAAATGTAAGATCAACCATTTTAAATCTGAATAATTCCCTGGTATCTCCTACCTTCACAGAGCTTTGGAAGCATGACCTCTGAGCCAAGTGCTTGCATAGGCAAGGAGCACTGAGGCAGGACTTGGCATCCTTCCTGGGATGGAATGTCTGGGAATTCTTCCTCCTGGCTCCAGGTGATACGTCTTTGCAGGGCATGGCTTAGAGTAAGGGTTTGGGTGTTTCTTGTGGTTCCCCATTGACTGGACATCTCTCATATGACCATGTTGGGATCTTCTTTTTAGGATTGATGAAGCTGTCTAGTCCCTGGGGTCTGTCTGTGGTAGGTAGTCTTTACTGTGTATGTGTGTGTTTTTGGTAATTTTTAAGCGATAGATACCCGGAGTGCTTGGTCCTTAGGTCATAGGTAGATAAGCAGGTAAGGGCTGGGAATCTCTCAATATTAGGATATTACATACAAAACAAGTCATTAGCTTGATTTGACCATCGATCACTTTTGAATGCCTGCTGTATACAGACATTTGAGCTGAACCGGGAGTTTTAGGAGAATAAAATATGATGCATGACCGTGGCCATAGAGAGCTGGGGTGGGATCTCAACATGATGGTTGAGCCTTTGGCGATAGAATCTGACCATACAGAGAAGAAATCATTGTGTGCTTGTGAGATGGCTTAGCTTTTGGTTTTTCTAGGGGAAAAAAAAAAATCCGTTCATTTAGAATGAAGCCAACTCCCAGTTTGAATTTCCCTGAGGGAGAAGAGTGGACAGAGAGGAATGCCCACATCTCTCATTTTAATTGACTTGGATTTTAAATCATTTGTTGTGGTAACTCTGAGGCAGAGCCTGAGAGGATGCTAAAACCAGCGTCATCACCGAGTCTTTCTAAAATTTTCCAGAGCGATTTTCTTGTTCATCTTTTAGCTCCTGGTTTGGAAGGGTCAAGGCCATCGGTCATTTCCGAGGGCCTAAGACCGTGAATGCTGACTCTGAAGATGGTACACATTAAAGTGGGTGTGGTCTCATCCCTGACTGCTGCTTACAGGTTTCTTTGTTGAGGGAGGCTTTGGTGAGCTGTCTTCCTGTTATTAACCTATTAAATGTTGAGGGAATCAAAGAGTTAAACATCTCAGATCCTCCCTGCTCCCAAGGTGAGTCATGTGCCATTGACATGGTGTTGGAACCACGTGCTGATGAGGTGGCTCAGTGGGTAGCATGTGGACCTGGCTTAGGGTCACGGGGACCCATGTAAAAAGCTGCTTGTCTTGGCGTGCAGCTGCAATCCCAGCTTGCAGAGGTAGAGACAAGAGGGTCCCTGGGATTTGATTGCCTGCTCGTCTTGCTGAATTGACCTCTGGCCTCCACATACACATAAATACTCTCTCTCTCTCTCTCTCTCTCTCTCTCTCTCTCTCTCTCTCTCTCTCTCTCTCTCTCTCTCTCTCTCTCTCTCTCTCTAAGTTTTTTAAAGGTAACGGGGAGTGACAGTGTCAAACCAGAAGGATACTTTGAGTTCTCAGCTGGGTTGTTGTTGTTTTAATGGTCTCAGCTTCCGTGCCATGCAGGTGATCTATTGTGTGTGTCATTGTGACTGTATAAAGGGGATGGCTGGGGGACACCATGAGACTGAGTGTGTGCTGACTTTACAGCCTGCTCAGAGACTTCAACTAGCTGAGCTCACTCAGATCCCTGGAAACCTTATGAGATAGGGACTATTGTTGCCCTCCTTTTCCACTGGAGATGAGTTTGAGTAGGGGGTGAATTCCTGGTAAGAGCATTTTGGCTTTGCACCAGCCTTCTGTTTACCCCTCAGAGAGGTTTAGCTCCTTAGCAGGTGGCTTGCAGTGAATGTCTTTCATATGGCTAATAGCTGGGCCTGCAGGTAGTGCCGGTCAGCAGAGGTCATGGTCAGGGGTGTGAGCCACAGGAAAAGCATGCCATTGTGGTGCCTGCAAGACTGCTCTGCGGCTGAGTGTTAAAGAGAGTTTCCAGGTGACCACGGGAGGAAGATAGTGGGTCTCAGTATGTGAAGGGCACTGATAGGGTAAGTGGGTATGGCATGGAGTGTGTGCCCTACGTGTTTGGTGTTGAGTTATGATGAGAAGGGAACTTTATTTAAATGACATTTCTGGACCCATCAGCTTTGGGAGCGACCCATGCTGGCCCTTGAATGAGAGCTTTGAAGCACTTGTCCAGCATAGCCTTTGCCATGGACAGAGAGAGCTCTGCTGTGTCCTGGAAGAATTTGCAACTGGGACCCTAGAAAGATAGGTAGCCTCAGATGACCTTTATGGGATGCTATCTAAGTGTGACACTGGCCACTTTCTCCAGGTCAGAGTACAGGGAAGAAAGAGCCGTGGATTTTCCTCGCAGTGGATAGCTGCATGCCTTGGTAATCCGTAGGACAGTATGTGAGAACATTGATTTTCCTCGCTGTAAATCTTACCATAGCAGTCCCTGAGAAAGGTAAATTTGGATCTAACACATCTCCGCTCACTTTATGTGTTGCTTATGAAAATACTACTTTAATTAGCCTTGCTTCCCAGAGCCCTCTTTGATGCCTACTGTTCACGTGGATATAACTGATTTCAGGAAGACAGGCTTTCTTGCATTGATCTCTCTGTCATTGTTTGAGTTTGCCCTTACCTCTGGAGTTCATCCAAATGAACTGTATTGCTCTTTGACTGAAGTGCGTGGAAGCGCAAGATGTTTAAAAATATTCTTTGTATTTTTTTTTTCTGCTTTGACTCGGAACAAAGAATCTATGTTGCTTTCTTAAAATTGAAGCATTCTGAGCTGGTAAGATGGCTTAGTGGTGGAGGCGCTTGCCATGCAAGCCAGATGACCTCAGTTCAATCCCTGGAACCCAGTCGAAGGCGAAAGGAGAGAGTAAACCCCACAAGGTCATCCTCTGATCTTTCTATTCGTGCTTTTGCACCTTATATATGCTATACATGTACTATACACACTATACATACTATATACATCTACTATACATGTGTGCATGCACAAACATGCGTAACATGCATGCCATAATAATAAAATTTTATTAATTTAAAAGGGAAAGTTTTTTAAGAGAATAAAATTAAAGCATGCTAATACAGTGGTTGGAGGTGGAAGGCTGGACTCTCTTCTATTTCTGCACCTGTCAGAGTTGTGACTTTGGGAGTCACGGTAGTTTTTGTCCTGTGGACTGGTCCCAAGGGGGTGAGTTAATGCATGTATGTTGCTCAGAGAGCTGTCTCACACATGACCAGAACATCAGGGATTTCAACTACTACTGGACTGCCATTTCTCCAGAAGATCCCGAACTTTCAGATGTGCCTTTGAAAATTGGATAAGCCTGTGGGTAAAAATCCTTCTTTTTTCATAGTGCGGTCTTTTACAAGCTGACTTGCCCCATACTGTAACATATAAATCTGGAGGGCGAAGGGAAAAGATATCACTCATAACTGAAATGTACCACCATCACTCCACTAGTTTCTCCCAGGCCTTCCTTTAAGCTTAGGTTCTTAAAATATGTACTTAGCTCATACATATTATACAATCATGTATAAATGATTCAAGTATTGATTCAAACAAGAAACAAAACTAATGTCCATTACATTTCCGGGGATTTCTGCTTGCACAATAATTGTGAGCTCTTACATAATAGCGAGCAAGGTGATTTTAGCTGTTTATTTAGTCGTGTTGCCTTGGCTCAGCCATTTGGACTCCTGCTTTTTGTTGTTATAATTCTGTGTTGACCTCTTCCCTCTTTTTATTCCTTTTCTGATTTCATTTGTTTGTTGAGATTTTTTTTTTTTTTTTTTTTTTGCCTAGGATGGTCTCAATTTTGTAGCAACCCCCCTGCCTCGGCCTTCTGAGGATTACAGCCATGAGGTACCACACCTTGTTTGGTGTATTTCTTTCTGAAACTTGTTTTTGTTTTCGTTTTTTGGTTATTTTTTTTTTTTCTATTTGGGCCATGAACTTTTATTATCATCCATTGGCTTTACAGATAAAAGAACCTAACAGAAGGGTGTGAAAACTGAATCTGTGGTTGTGGTTGTCCCTGTATTTACACACAGGGTCAACACTGTCCCCACAGAGGGGGCAGCAGCTACCAGATGCCCTTTGCAGACAGCCCTGGGCACACTTGGAGCTGCAGCCTTCCTGCAGGAGCGCACCTGGTCTTTGCAGCTGCAGGAGCTGGAGCAGGACCAGGAACTGCCAGTGTGTGTGCTAGAGCAGCTGGGGTCTATTTGCAGTGAGAGCAAATCAAGGTCCAGTGGAACCAGCAAAAATCGGCCATGCTTTTGGAGGGTATGCTATGAGAGTTTTGCACTGGTATGGCCGTTTCCAAAGGAGGATCATTGAGTGGTTGGCAGAGAATTTCATGGCCTCAGAATACGTTTACACTGCTTTCCTGCTACCTGCCAGAGCCCTTCGCCGGGCTTCCTCTCGACTGTCCATCACCTTCACCATGCACTGAGATTTAATGGAAAGCAGCTCCTCAAGATGACTTAGCTCTGATTAGTGAGAATGTTCCCTCGTATTCATGTTGCCTAATTATGGTGCTACTTTTCTGAGTTTTCAGATAATATCTTTTGGCATCATCTTACTGCCTTTCAGTTTTAAAGAAATTATCACACACAGTGTTTTATCAGTTTAGATGAACTCTTCATGTAGTTTTGCTGTCATTAATTTTTCTTTTCTTTTTGCCTTTTTAATTATCTAAAATTTTTTTGTTTTAACTTTACATCCCCACCCCCCTCCACAATTCACTTCTCAGAGAACTTAAAAAAAATCCATAACATCATAGCAGAGAGAGAACAGAAGAAATCATACAGTGGTTCAAACAATAAGAAAGTAATAGCTGCTTATAGAAAGTAAAGTAATAGTAGAAACCCCACCCCATCATCAGCCTCTCTTCTTTTCTTATCTGTAGATATTCTTTCAGGATAACCTGACAGAGGTTATGCGTGCTCATTTTGCACCTTGCATTTGGTCACAATGTACATTTTAGGGGCTGGAGAAAAAAATATGTACCACTCTCCCAGAAGCCCGGAGTTCAACTCCTAGTACCCACATTAAATGGCTTACAACCATGTATAACTCCAACTCTGGGGGGGGGGGTCTGACATCTCTGGTTCTTGGGGCACCTGAGCTCAAGTACACATACCAACATGCATACCCTGTTAAACTATGTATTTTGGCAATGCTTGCCATCATGGCAGTGTGAAAACAGGCACACACGGATACACATTGCATATATGTCTATGACACATTGAATATTCTGGCCCCTTCTGTCTGTGCTGTGCAGACAGCGCATAATGACAGACCTGTGATCTCTTCCAAGCTGTTTTCTAGATTTTTAAGCTAGGAAGTTTTCTCCCTTTCAGAGGTTTAACAATGAGCTTCTTTTAAAAAAAGCTTTCGAGTTTATCAGACACCCTTTGTGCTCAGGACACTCTGGAGATGCACTTAGAATGGTGGGGCGGGAAAGAGGCTTGGGAATGAGGAGAGCTCAGCATTGAGATTTCAAAGGAGGTGACATTTCTAGCTGGCTTTGTGTGGCATGCTGGGATGCTGTTGGCTTTGAGCGTAATTATGCTTTTCACAGCTTAATTCACCCGTTATTGTATGATGCGGTATTTAGACGTAGATGTAATTACAAATCCCAAATGTTTATAAATAAGAAGATCACCGATTACAATAGGACTGTGGCAGTAGGCATAATGCTTGGCCCGTGTAAGAAATCAATGGAAAGTAATTGGTCATGAACCATGTCCCACTAACTCAAAACACTGCCCCTGCCTCGCTGCTGGGGGCAGGGTGGTGAGTCTGTCCCCTGCCTGGCCTCTGGAGTGCTACACCATCGCATCCTATAGAACCAGCACTGGGTGTCGGGTTCTCATAGCAAGTGGGGGAATACATTTTAAGAGGTTACCCACATGGTTTGCTTTTTTTTCTGTGCATAATGAAGAAGGAATGGGTCTAACCTAGAGCAAGTCAGGCCCTGGCCAAACAGGACAGAATTAAACTCCTACGTTTCAAAGATCCTTGCTGGCGCAGTTCGCTGGAAGCCAGCAATTTCAGAGTCGGCTTCTTCCAGCATGGGTTTCACCATATGTTCTTTAAAAATCCTCCTCCTCACGCCGAGAGCCCAAAATCAAGGCAGACAGTGTGGAGGGGAAGAGTGGCTCACATTTTCTGTGAACATTTACTAAAAAAATATATATTCACTGGGACTGGCAAAGCTGAGGTGACTTTGATTCAAATATTGCTCATGAATTGCACGCGAAGTACTAAAAAAGAAATGTGAATTTTCCAATAGACTTTGCTGTCAAAACTGGCTCCCCTGTCTGCCCAGAGCTGGGCTGTTTGGTGCCCGAGGGTACAGGAACAAAAAAAGACCTTTAAAGCCCTCCGTAGCAATTCATCTGTCCCCTGTCCCTGACACGGCTGGACCCCAGATGGCTCCGGAGTGGGACAGCCCTGGTTCTCTCCCTCTCTTGGGCGAAGCAGGTGTTCTTTTCAATTTATTTCTTATCTTAAGCCCCTGCATTTTTACAGATATAAGCAAGCCGCCCTCTGCTTCTCCCAAGGTACGATGTTTCATCCTTTCCTCTTGGTGGAAGGAAACCAGTGTACTGGTTTGCTAGTTGGTCATTTCAGGACCGTGGCAGGGGGCTGTGGCTCTGCTTCAGCGTATCCAGTTTAGCGCCTTCTTGAACACTGTGGATACAGCTGAGCCTTGTCTCTCGAACATACTACAGAATTCACACTTAGCCAAAAAAAAAAAAAACGAGGGTTGATTGTATCTTGTTGATTACCAGAGTTGTCCAAATTCTCTTGCCTAGTCAAAAAACAAAACAAAAGAAAATGAAAACAAAGGAAAAAACAAGCAACCCTCAAAACAAAAACAGAAGCAAACAAAAAAGCAAAAAACAAAAACAAAACAAACAAACAAACAAAAAAAAAAAACCCAGCATCAGCAGCAACAGCAGCATAAAATCCCAGACAAAACAGTTTCCAGGACTGGAAAAATTGTTGCACCTGCAGCCTCAGGTGTTCTGTAGGCAGGAAGCTTTGGGGTTGGGGGACTCAAATCACCCATCTTTTACCGTCCATAAACCTCCTGATTTACAGGGCCCTTTGTGATGCGAGACACGCTTACTCATGGGGGAATCTCCATTGAGATGATAGCGCGCCGGAAACCAGAGAGGAAGGGTGGAGAGTTAGAATGGTGTCCATTGTTCTTTGTCAGAGAAGAATCCCATCCTTTGACCGTGGACAAATATTTGCCTTTGAAGAATCTGGTGGCGTGTCGGTGGCTTTGTTCATAGCCCTGCACAAACACATGCTCTCTCACCTCTGAGGGTGCTGAGGCGTGAGCTCTGTGGATTTCATGCTTGGAGCCAGGCTGCATGCTATCCATGCTATGAATTGATTTCTGCCTCTTCCCCGCCTGGGGCTCGCCCCTCCTCCGACCCAGCTCATTTCTGTAAAGGCCCTGACTTGTCTCAAGGAGTCCACACGGTTTCCTATCCAAGTTGACACTGAACAAGTGTCTCTCTTGCTGCAGTCAGAGATTAGAATTGCCATACAGCTTTTTCGCTTTCAGCTAAATCAGCAGCAGAGAAAGAGCCCTTGCTTCTGTTTTGTTTACATGAAGTTCAAGGCCTTGGGCTGATACCTCTAGGAAGCTCCTTTGCATTGGAAAGCCTCAGCTTCATCCGAAAACAGGAAAGAAAATTCTCCCAGTCCCTAAGCATTTGTCTCTAAGTCACCATCTCCTTAGAGGCTCTGAGCACTAAGTAAATGAATAAGCATCCAGTCCCTAACACAGTTTCTGCGACGTGGTGAACTCTCGATAAATGCAGACTGTGGTTGCCATGATCTTTGTTCACAGAGGCCTGAGGAACCACTGATGCCTGAGAGGGCTAAACACTTTGGGCACACTGTGCGGCGGAAGTGAGGCTGTCCCCCAGAGCCTACCATCTCTGCTATTTCTGAGTAGTTCTTTAGGGGAAAAAAATTAGCTTCCACCTGTGAGAAGTGAGGATTCCTTTAATGGAAAGGGAGTTGACCTATGAGCCATTCATATGATTGTTTCCAACAGAGAGACTGGACTATGGACGTGAGTGAGGGCTCCCCAATGACGAGGCCCAGGGTAGGTCATGGGGCAGCGGAGGAGAGTAAAGATGGAGAGGAGGAAGAAGAGCGGGCAGTAAACAGCCACGGGACTCTGCAGTCAATTCCAAGGGCAGAGCCTTCTGAGACATGGGAGCCAGGTGCGTGGGGCAGGAAAAGGCCTCCAGAAGACGCATGCCCGTAGATGTTCATAGAGCCCAGTGGGGAGGACAAAGGTGGTGGACACTCTAGGAGCACAAGTATTCTCTGATCAACACTCATTGAATGCAAATGTGGTATGTGTGTGTTTTATTTGTGTGGCTAGAAGAGAACTCTAGAGTGCTGAATCCTGTGTTTCCCCCCTGTGAGGCAGAGGGGCAGTATTGAACGAGCAGCTGGAACAGCTGGGCTTGCGTGTCATAGGCACGATCATGGCAGAGGATGGAAGTTACCTTAGAGTGGCGTGAGAATGAAGTCCAGCGGCCACTTGAACTCATTCAGATGTAATGAATGAAAAGGGCCCCAGAGCATCCTTGGGGATCAAGGAGCCAGAGTCTGGGATGCTATGGAGGCAGACCCGGGTTCTTCCTCTGGTCCTGGCTCCCTCCCTAGGCGTCACTCTCCTTAACTGTCCTGTTCATGACCAGACCCTTTGATTTGAGTGGATGGTTCAGGATGCTCTTTAAGCGCCAGGAGACAGAAACGGGATCATTTATTTTAAAGACAGAAAAAAGCAGAAGTGATTGGATGACATTGGTCTCAACAGGACTGCTGGCCTGATTGGTTTATTTAGGGTTATTAGCCTCCCCGTCTCTGATGGATAACACATAAACTCCAGGAGATTTACGATCTAATGTTTGTAAGCTGCGCCATTTCTCAAAATTGGCAGGGTCCTCTAAAAATAAGAGACTTTATAAATAGCATCTGGTAACTTTTCGCCGATTTAAAATATGGAAAGGCTAAATGATGTCGATGGCGGCTCTCTTAGCATCATGAATTATGTATGCTGCAAACCGTGGCATTCTCTATGGCGGCCCATAACCAATCTTCTTTTGTTCTAGTTCGTTTTCAGCGGTGGTGCCTGTGAAAGGGAAGGTCAGATTAAGTGCGTTGAAGGGGTCTATTTGGGGTAGGACCATCAGGTTTGCTGTCTAAGCCGCTGCGTTGTTTTTGTTTGTGTTTTGTTTTTTCCATCATCAGATTTGGAGCGGCTGGGAGGAGGGAACCGTGTGCTGCTCACAGCTATGGGTTGGGCTAATGATGGAGTTCCGAGCTGGCATACTCCTCGGTTCACGGCCCCTTAGAAGCTGCTCCCCCCCTCCTCTGTGTCCTGACCAAACTCTTTACACTGCATGCAAAACCATGCTGGTTTATAACCATTTTCTCACCTAGGAAGTGAAACATATCGGAACAAATGATTAGGAATGTGTCCGTGGTCTTTTCTCATGGCGAATTTTCTCTAGTCGCTGGATGAGATTAGACAGGATTTCCAAATGTAAAATGCATGACCAGTGTGCCTCTCTCTGCTTTATTCTTTCTTTGCCTCACGAAGGGATCTGAGTGAGTCACAGAAGGCGGTGTGGAGGTTCCCCACATGAAAGTGGCCATGGCTGTAAGTTGAAGCCACTTGTGAGGATGCTTACCTCTTCCGGCAGGGGAAGCTGCCACCCAGCTGCCTGATGCAGGTGTCCTTTGTAATTAATTGGAAAGAGCCCCACCCGTGAGTCCCATCTTGGGTGTGTTGCTGTCATATCATCTGTAAAATGGTCTAAATCAAAGATCCAAGTTGTTGAAAGTGGCCTTTAATTGAGGAGAGCCCACAACCTGTGGGCCGCTTCTGTTTAGAAGCGTAGGTCTGTCTAGCAAGGATGTCTCTAAGGCATTTGTCAAAGAGATGCTGTCATCATTCAACACTAGTTTAAAAGTTCTGGTGCTCCTTCTAAAGGGTTCGTTTTGGATGTTTGGTTCCTACTGGATATAAAAAATCTTGGGAAGAATAATTAAGTTAGTTTATTGATTAATGATGCAGCATTCTGCTCCTATAATATAGGAAATGAGATCAGATGCAGGGTTTTCATGGGCAGATGGTGGCTCTCACGATATTGATTCTTTCAGGCCTGCTCTCATTCAGCTAGAGTTTTCGGTGGCCTTCCACCCACAGGCCATTAGCAGGTCCATCTTTGGAACCTTCCCTCAAGGACTTGGGCTCAGGCTGATCAAGGCTATATCACAATGCAAGAGGTCAGTAGACCAAATGCCGAGAGATTTCAGAGGAACAGGAATCCTTCCAATTGAGGGGGCCTGAGAAACCATTGTTCTGTTGGTTACTGGTGGAAGAGGCATATGGGAATAAATGCTCTTTTTTCTTCTACACAAACCATCAGGTCCCCGGGTTTTTAACTTGTCATAAACATTGTTTCAGTCATTACTACTTTTGAATCACCATGAGCTCATCCTAACCTTTGTATTACCTTTGATATCCTGGGATTAAACTAATAATAAAGGAGTAGATTACTGAAAATTGTTTTCTAAGGAAAGCCGTGTAAGGAGGTGAGTGTATGGGTCCTTTTATTTTTACAACCTATCAGGAATGCTTATTGTCGCTATCCTAGCCTTTGCTCAAAAGCGCTCTTTTTTGAGTGTGAGATTGTATTCTTAACTTCTGCTATAAAAATGTAGCGAGATGCGGAGATGGAACAGCATCTAGTTGGTCCCTTTGTACTAATTATGCAATTTTAGTGCTGTGGGTTTTGGTTAGTTGTGCTCTCTTTTGGACCAGTCTTGAAGTACTCAATTCATTTGCTCTGTCCTCTTGTTTTCTTCAACCCAAAGATGTACTTTTTCTCCGTCTGCATTACATTAGGAGAAGAGGACACAGCTGAGCTATACACCGAAACCAGACCATACCAGCTCACCTCCTTTTCTGTGTTACCTTTTACATTTGTGTTATTTACAAATGATGACGTTATGCCTTACAAATTGTCTTGTCTATCTCTACAGATGTCTCTACAGATGTCTCTACAGATGTCTATCTGGCCCAATCTTCTATACAAACTATCTTGTACATCTGTAGATATATATCCCCGTCCTCTATACAAACTGTCTTGTATCTCTAAAGACATAGACAACTACAGTTTCTTGATCCCTGAATTCATATCATAACTATTTTCAAACTGCCCCAGGTAATTGTTTATTAGGAGAAATCATAAGTCGAGAGAGATCCAAGTAGTGATAGAACATCCCCTCCCCCATTACCCCGATGTAATGGTGGGCGAGGCACTCACTTCTGTGTGAAGCCATAGGAGCCAGAGGAAAGGGGGTTCAGTGGCCATCTGGTATCACAGACCCCCTCCCCGGGTTTAGGACTACTTCATGCTAGGTAGCCATCCCTCACACTTTCAACCCCCACTTCAGTGTTCTAAAACAACAGTCACCATTAGAAAGGGACAGGCACAGGACCTGCAGTAGGACTGACTCCCAGGAGACTGTGACCATGGGCCGGTGGTAAAGGACATTGAACCTCATAGATTCCCTGGGTCCCCTTTTCTATATTCATATTGCTTGGAGAAAAAGAACAATAACATTACTTTAGCTACAAATAAACCTTCCCCAAATTGCCCTGTTAGATCTCAAGTTGCCAGAATTTAGGTTTCTTTATCATCACCATCTTTTTCAGGTTGGCTGGCTGGGTGATTTTTCCCCACAGCTCTTCTGTGCAGACAGCCAACTGGCAGCCTGGATAAGGCAGGTGGGGACCTCTGTTCTGAGGTAGGAATAAACCCTGCCCTAGTTTTTTTCACTCTTCCTGAGTCAAATAATAGAATTCCAATTGTTTTATATAAGAAGCAGCCTGCTGATGTTTTGGCCTACGAAAATTAAAATTTCCCTAGATACTTAATATCAGATTTGGGAACACAAAGTAGGCAGACTAAATGGCCAGGCAGTCTAAGAGTAGCAGCTTAATTTTCCGAATAATTGCTAGATATTTCTGGGACACCTCAGGCAGTTGAGGGCTTGGCAGGAACCTGATGCAGTAGTATACCTGTAGTCATTTTCTAAAACTAAGGGTTTTCAGAGAGAACTAATGTCTAGTGTCATCAGTGTGACTCTTCTTAGGGTTTTCCTGGGTGGCATCTCAGGGGGGTCCCATTCCATCTGAGTCAGGATGGCCCCAGCCCTCTTCTTTTCTATCCCCTGAACCCGTGGCTACCTATCCATTTTTGTCATATTCCAGCATTCCCAACCTCCATCTTTTAAGGTTATTACCTTAAACTGAGTGGTTCTATATTTTCTTAACCTCTCATTTTGAGGACAACCCTATCTTTTTATAATTTGATTTTTTTTTTTGCTTAAATGGAATCCTACTTGATTTGTTTAGAAACTGGATATCCTTTTAATATCTCACATGTGAGTCCTACATAAAATCATAAGAGACCTCAGGCAATCTTTTAGTTTTGAGAATATGTCAAGTGCTATAACTATATACGGCACCATCTCTTCTCAGCCTGTCCATCTGTCTGTCATCTGCCCTTTCTTCCCCCTTTCTCTAAAGTCTTGTGTTAGTTGCCTTTCTAGCTGCTGGGACAAAATATCTGACAGAAACAACTTAAGGGGAGAAGCATGAACCTGTCAGTCACCTTGGGTCAGCACACACACAGCGCCAGGAAGGAATGCCTGCCCCTAGTGAGCTACTTCCTTTAGCTAGGTACCAACTTCCTCTCCCCTGAACCCCAGCCAAGGACCATGCATTGGAAAACAGGAACCTATGGGAGACAGTTTATATTCAAATTTTTTGGCCAGCATGTAGGTGAGCTTGTACTAGTGACTATCAAGTGATCCAAGCCCAAGGACCTCAGTCCTGAGATGCAGCTGTTGCACGATAAGTTTCAAAACTGTCCTGTAGGTAGCTAAACACTGACATAAAATATTTGAGTATTTTAGGACAAAGAACGTTTTAGAAGTTACTGTGGTGGTTTGAATGAGAATTGCTCTCATAGGTTCATAGATTTGAATACTTGGTCTCTAGAGAGTGGAGCTGTTTGAAAGGATTAGAAGGATTACGAGGTATGGCCTTATTGGAGTAGGTGTGACCTTGTTAGAGGAAGTTTGTTACGTGGAGGTAGGCTTTGAGGTTTCAAAAGTCCACATCAGGCTCAGTTTCCTTCCTCCCCCATTTCTCTCTCTCTCTCTCTCTCTCTCTCTCTCTCTCTCTCTCTCTCTCTGTGGATGAGGTTGTAGAACTCTTAGCTACTTTTCCAGCACCATGTCTGCCTGAGCGCTGCCCTGCTCTTCATCATGATGACAGTAGACTAAATCTCTGAAACTGTAAGCCAGCCCCCAATTAAATGCTTTCTTTTACAAGAATTGTCTTGGTCATGACATCTCTTCACAGCAATAGAACAGTGACTAAGACAGTGGCCAATGAAGAGTTGAAGTCAGGGAGAAGGATATCTTACTGCTTGGTGAGCTGAGAAGTGGGCCATTGTGTTGGCCATGAGCTGTTTCAGTTGGTTTTGAGTTGGAAAGACTTTGTTTATTCATTTCACTGCCTACAGGCATAGGTGGCTCAAGTGAGGTCTAGACTCTGAACTGCTCCAACATGGTCTAGCTTAAGGATCATCATATTGGGGCGGTGATTCTCTAAGGCATGTCAGAAATAAATACATGTTTCTCTTATGGCCAAAACAGAGATTAGAAACCTTTCAGTGATATCGTATAGAAAAATTCCAAAACTAGAAACTAAGTATTGAGGGGGGTCATGATGGTAGTAAGAAGGGAAAAGTTGTGGCAGCCATATGAGTCATGGTGAGTGGGATAAGAAAAAAGAAATTTGTGCTAAAAATATAGGTGATGTCAGCTGGATAGGAATTCTTTGTGCCTCATGTAAGCAAGAGATTGGTGTGTGTAGAAAGAGCCTCTGGGAACATAAAAAGAACAAGAGATGATAGAGATGGAAGCCATATTGAATACACCTTCACTGAGAGTGAACTGGCACCTAGAAACCAGTCTATAGTCAGCAAGTGATTTAAAAACAAGAGCTCTAAGTTGGAGACCTCACTACCTCTTTCTACCACTTACTTGAAGCTATAGTTACCAAGACAGTATGATACTAAATATAGACAGATAGGCCTGAAATATGTAGCCCATTGATTTTGGATAAAGTTATGAGTATTGTATGAGAATGGGCATTTTCAATCAATGAGGCTAAAGCAGACAACTGTATTCATAAAAAAAAATAAGCCTTGTCCCATAGCGAATACACAGTATTAATTTCAAATGGATTACAAATCTAAAATATCCAAAATTATGAGCCTTCCTAAGAATATATATGAGAAACATTTGTGTACAGGCAAAAACTTATTATTGTGATTTTTTTTTTTTTTTTACAAAACAGACCTCAGTTTTTAATAATTGTTTGGGGTTCACAGCAAAATGTACTTAAAGGTACAGTGATTTTGTTTATGCTCAAATGTCCTCAAACATGCAGCCTTCAGGGTGAACATGCTACTATAACAGACCTCTACTAAAAAGGTCACTGTCACCTTGATTTCATAGTTCATGCTAGGCATCCCTCTAGGTGTGTTTCCTATATATAGTGGAAAAACGTACAGTGCCATGGATCCACCCTGTTTACAGGATGGTTTTCCTGCCCTAGAAGTCCTGTGTACTCGGTCCATCCTTCCTGCCTAATAGCAACACTAGTTTTTAAATGTAGAGGCTATCTAAGAAAAAAATGTGGTTATCAAAATTAAAAACTTTTGACTCTTAAACAAAATGTTAAGAAAATGAACAGGCAAGATACAAACTAAAGGGAGTATGCTTGCAAAACACTTACCTGGTAGAAAAAAGGAAGGAAAGAGAGAGAGAGAGAGAGAGAGAGAGAGAGAGAGAGAGAGAGAGAGAGAGAGAGAGAACTACCACCCTTAAAAAGTAGCCAAATGGATTTGAAGAGTCTCGGCCCTATTCCTAATGTGGTATTGGGAAGTGGTTGTGTAAGACGATGCCATTAGGGAAATGTAAACCTAGGAGGTGCCACTCCATACCCTTGCCCTGGCTGAGATGATTATGAAATGTCAGGAAGGTGTATAAAGGGGACTTCCACCTCGTGATGTTCGGAATGGAAAATAGTGTGGACACCGTTTGAAAATCTGTTAGTGTCCCACAAAGTTATTCAACACAAACTGCATTCACCACGTAGCCCAGGAATTCATTCCTTATTGTTTCCTCAAGGGAAATAAAAGCCTATGTTTAAAGACGACTTACATAGATACTCCTACGAGAATTGTTAGTTTGTTGTTGTTGCTTAATAATCATACACCAGAAATGGCATCCTTGTTGAATGGTGAGAAACCGTGGGCGTGTAGCTGTGAAAAGCAGACAGTGCTGAGAAAGAGCTTGGATGCATCTCAGACCCATAATCCTCCATGGCAGAAGCACACACAGAAAAGCACATTCCGTGTGCTTTCTCTCATGTGGAAAGTTAGAAGATGCAAAGCTGTCGTAATGACAGAAGGCACTACAGGGACCGATGACATAGGGAGGTGTCATAATTTAAAACACGGCAGAGACGGCATCACGTGACTGGGCTCACATGGAGGGTTTTTTTGTGGGGGGAGGGAATGGGAAAGGGGGAAGGGGAGGGGGGAGACTGGCCTCTGGAGACAGAAGCCACAGAATTGAGGAAAGAGAGGAAGAGAGAGACAGAGACAGAGAGGAGCAGGCAGGGCCCACCTTTTAAAGCTAGCGAAGCACATGCGCACAGACACCAAGCAGCCAGGCCCCTGAGCAGGCCAGAGTACTGCCTGAGTACTGGCAAGCGCATCCTGCCAGGAGACAGTCCAGCATAATGCCTGGACTAACATCCCTCCCTTTTTGTTTACTATAAGGTGAGTAGTTAAAGGGGCAGGGATGAGGGTGCAGGGGTACAGGGAACTTTGGGGGTACATGGATGTACTACATATCATGATTGTGTTAGAAACTGCAAGACGAAATAGGTTTATCAAAACTCCTCAAATTCAACAGCTAAAAATTATTGAATTTTATTACATATACATTATACCGTATTCAAGTTAATTTAAAAGTTATGGTCTGGTTAACATAATTTCCTTAGGTACTCTGACGGGCCCCCACCCCCAACATTCACTTGGCCTATGTCTCTGGCTATATGTAAAGATTCCTATGTAAAGATTTTCCAAATGGAATATTGTTATGAGAGCCACACTGACATCTGAGATTGTGTGACCGTGTTCTCCTAGGTTGAAGCAAATGGAACCACTGATATCCATTACTCTTCCAATTTTTTTTTCGACTTTTATTTATGATTATTCTGTCCTGGGGACACACATACTGCAGAGGCCCTGTAGAGGTCAGACATTCCTCTCCTTTTGCCCTCACTGCTCTCAGATGGTCAGCCATGCAGGGCAAAGCCTCATTGCCTCCTGAGCTACCTCACTGGTCCCAGACTGCTGACCAAGTATACAGCCAATTTGACCCACAAAAGCAGAAAGTCCAGGATTTTTGTTTGCTTTTTAATGCATTGCCATGACTTGGCAAGATGATCATACCTCACGACTGTAGTGATTGCTAAATTTTAGGGTACTTTTAATTGTGTGTGTGTGTGTGTGTGTGTTTGCACAAGTGTCTGCATGTACTACAGAGACAAAGGGGAGGGTGTTAAATCCCCTGGATCTAGAGTTATATGTGGTTGTAAGCTGCTTAATGTGCGTCCTGGGGACCAAACTCAGGTCCTTTGCAAGAATATTTTAGCCCAATTTGGTGGAGTGTGTGTGTGTGTATGTATATATGTATGTGTATTTAAAAGACATTCTTAATGCCTTAGGGTTTTTGGTTTCAATTTATGTGTTTTATTCTGCTTCATTACATTTTAATTGACTTCAATATATTTACAAGATGCACATGCATGCGCATGCACACATAGGTATCTTTCAGGGCATTCTACTTGGAATCCACTTGATTGGCATAAAGATGAATTAGATCTTGTCCCACTCCCAAACTTAGATATGATTAAGTTAAAAGACGTGTGTAGAGTTTTGTCATTATTAATAAGCTATTATGAAATATAGTTTTCTAGTCATGGCGTGTTTGTTATCCTTACGAGAATTGTTTGGGCTTCAGACGGAAGCAATTAGCAGTTCTGGATTTGCATGCATACGTCTGCACAAACATGTATGCACATGAGCCTGAAGAAATGGAAGGAAGGTTGATGATTCAGTTTTCATGAAAATTAAAACAGTCTGCCAAGAGCAAGCGTTGCTCTAAGCTTTCCAGAGAAGTCTGTGTGGTTTGTCATTACTTAGAGGGTGACCTCACCCTGGCTCCTCCTTTAGTTCCTGGTTGAACACATTGAGCATTAGTCCTATGAGATGGTTTGGGATGACTTCACGGTATTTCATTTGGAGGGAAAATGACCTTGGGAAATTGGCTGTCACTTCATTCTAAAACCTTATTTGCCACTGTGAGGGCACAGACCACCCTCAACTCCAAACGAAGAGCCCCGGAAATGATGGGAAGCACGCTCTAGGGAGTTCAGCTTGATGCCATGTTTTCATAGATTGCTGATAGGGATCCATGCAGCAAAATGGAAATGCATGAAATGTACCCTTTGCCTCCCCAATGGTGGTGTATGCTCTTCTCTTTTTCTAATAACCGTGTATAGGTCTGAGGACGCAGGTGGTGATTATTATCTGTGTATGTCACAGCAGAGCCCAGCAGTCAGGTGACGCTGTCCACACATGGTACTCAGCAGCCTGTTGTCTTTGGATATGGGCCACAGAAGAGAGTGTGCCCAAGAAAGATGCTGTGCCAATGAGAATTGGTTTCCATGCTTGCTCTGGCTGCTTCAAGGATTCCTGGGTCTGCCTGTGGGTTCCCTCTGACAGTGCCTTGTTCTGGATTAAGGTTTGTACTCTGGGAGGGAGCAGCTGTACCTAAATTAGTTACTTTGAGAGGCATTTTCTTTCAGAGGGGGCCGCTTTGAGGCAGACTTTGGTGCTAGTTAAATGTGGCTTCTGATCCTATAATCTTGACCTAAGGCAGTGGATCTCAACCTTCCTAGTGCTGTGCTCCTTAAATACAGTTCCTCACGTTATTATAGTGACCCCAACCATAAAGTTATTTTTTTTCTTGCTACTTCTTAACTGTAATTTTATTACTGTTAGGAATTTTCATGTAAATATCTGTGTTTTCCAATGGTCTTAGGCAACCCATGTGAAAGGGTTGGAAGGGTTGTTTGAACCCCCCCCCCCAAGAGGTCATGACCCACAGATTGAGACCTGCTGAGGCATATAATATTTAATTATTTAATTAAATATTATATAATTTAATATTTATTTAAATTATTTAATCTCTTTGAGTTGTTGCTTTTTTATTTGAAAATAGGGATAGACTGGTTAGAATGTGTAATGGGTTTCACCACTCGTACCACAAAGAGAAACAAAATTAAGTAAGGGTTAGTGGTATACCTCAGAGGTACTGTGAAGCCCTCCCTTTGATCCTAGCCCTGCCCAACCCAAACCAAAACAATTGTCAGTTAAAACCAGAATAGTATTTAAAGCTTATCACTTCATTAAATTGACTTTTTTGGTATATAGTTATGAATTTTAACTCATGTTTATATTCCTATAACCATTACCACATTTGGAGTACAGAATGATCTTTTATATTAAAGAAATCCCTCCCTGTTGTCCCTCTGCCATACTATGACCTGTCTGTCTTACACTTACTCAACAAGAGGCTTAAGGTACAGATTATTCTTAGTTTATAGTACATATTACACAAAACCTTTCTTAGTAAATTAAAACACATATATTATAAATAAAAATATGTAAAATATACAAATATATCTGAATATATATTTCTATATCTGACAGGAAGGAGATGGCACTATGTACATTTGATTTTCTTTCCTCTCCTTTGCCCAGAGAAACTGGCACAACCCCATACCTCCTTGAAGAAGTTGAAGCTGTAGAAAGTCTGGCTCTATTCTCCCCCTTTATATAGTTATATAGGTTTTTTTCTAATAAAATCACACAGAGTCATGAAATTCAGCAAAACTATTTTGGGACTGGGACTGGGTAGCTCAGTGACAGAGTGCTTGCCTAGCATACACAAGGCTCTGGGTTCCTGGGTTCAACATCCAGCATCGTGGGAAAATACAACAAGTAAAACAATAAAAACACACACTCTTTAGTGCCATACTTATCTTCAGCCCCAAGGAATGTTGGAAAACATGCAAAATATTACAAAACAGTAAAATTTGTGTGCAGTTTTGTTTTACCTTTTGAGGCAAAAACTATTTTTGATATAGTTGCATCCTTTTCTGTTAGCTAGACCTAGTTTGTGACTATAGACTCCCATAAAGTCAGTCTGTCACAGTTGTCCCTTTTAGCTTTCATAATTGGATGTGCTATTTAATTAATTAGATTTTCTTATATTTAATAGCATTTTAAACATTAAATTTAGATGCTCTTTCACTTAATAGAATGATGAAAGGGTCATAAAAAAGTATATAATTAGTAATTTTGTATATTTAGATTTTAATAATACAAGGACTCCCAAGCTCATTTTCTTGGTTTTAAAAAGCCAGAATCTATTTCATGGTGCTAGTAAAGGGTTAAATAAAATCATTTATGTGAAATGCGTTAAGACAATGTTTGTCATATAGCATTTGAAGCATTTCCTTCCTTCCATTTCCAGTTTCTTTCTTTTCTTTTTATTTTATGTGTGCAATATTTTGTCTGCCCAAATGTCTGTCCACCTCTTGTATGTCTGGTACCCACAGAGACACGAAGAGGGCAGATGCCCCTGCATCTGGAGTGATGGACAGCTGTCCATGTGAGTGCTGGGGATTGAACCTGGATCCTCTGGGAGAGCAACCAGTTCTCCTAACTGCTGAGCCATCTCTCTAAGCCACCCTTCCTGGTGTCTTCATTGCCTGCCCCCACTTTCCATCCTCCCATCCCTCAGTTGTGTTCAAACACTGGATGGCTGTCACTTCGAAATAGACCACAGGCACCAGATTTGTGGATCCCTCATACCCTTTTGCCCTTGAGTTGGAGCATTTTCTTGTGTGTTTCTTGGGTAGCCAGGTTACCCAGGTCTTCCTCACAGTGACTTCTGGGAAAGGAGTACTGGTGGGTGGGAATAGCCTTGTGTGTCTCTGTCAGCCAGTAGGGGCGGGTCAGCAGGTGGAGTTTGCACTTAAGTAAAACTTTAAGCTGTAGCTACTTGAAACATGAATTTCTAAAAGCTGCTTTCTGTTAAACAAGCAGTTAAGAGGCAGTCAGATATCAAGTGAATTTAGAAAGTCCAAGACTAATCTTGAACTTACTTTTAATTAAAATGTTCATTTCACTTAGTAGTTGTCTGTACCTATTTAACAAAATTTTATACACATACTAATGTTTTATATATGTATATATATACACACACACACACTGTACACACACACACACACACTGTACACACACACAGACACACACACACATTTATCCATACATATTAATGTGGTTGAAGGGGCTGAGTAAGAGAAAGTCCCTAGACCCAGGAAATTGGCTTTGTTTCAAAGTAGAAAAGGTGACACATGATTGCCTGGAGGCTACCGCATTTTGGAGTCAGATACTTAAGTTACTCTACTGCCTAGCCTGTGTTGGTAAGCCGTGAACACCCTTGACTATCTATTGTACACTAAGGGAAGAGGGCCACCTCTGGAATTTATTTGTTGATCTCTTATGAAATTTCTATTTAAACTTTACTCCTTGGAAATGGTGAAAAAATTCCCTTTGCATTCTTTAAAATGGGCTGAATTTGTTTGGGGCCCTTTTTTGTTCATCTTAGAATTTGTTATTGCTATTTAAGATGTTCTCCTTTTTATTGCTTTCAAACAAAATTATAAAAAGGTTCTCATACACAAGCATACATAGTGAGGTTTTTTTTAAATAAAATATCTGGTTTGGGGTGAATTATAGTGCTGGGTCCCTAAAAATGAGAACTCAAATATACTTTCCTTTATCAATTAGAGTATTGGAGTAGCTGGAGGGATGGGGTATAAACAGAAGTATGTGGTTGCAATGTTTCCTGTGTGCAGTAATAAACGACTGTGTGTTGGTGGGGACCCTGGCTCCTAGAGTTGAGTATCTGTGCACACCATTCATTGACAACAACTGTTGGGACATTTGCAGTGATGCTATATATGGGGGACTAAGTTAGTACTCACATGTCCCCATCAAGATCTTGTAAGTAAAATAGCATGAAACTAATTACTCAATTACCAGACTCGAAGTGCTGGTACATCTTTGAGCCTTGCCTGTTGCTCATACCTGTCATCCCGCTGTAACTGCGCTCTTGGAAACTCCAGCAGGAAGTGGGTACACCACCTGTCACTTCTGGCTTCTTTTCTTCCCTGGCATCTTAGGAGAAAACACAGGTTATAGAGAGTGAGCTCCAGATGAGGTGGTGTGATGCAGCTCTTCGGGAGGCCCAGGGTGCCTTCCAGGTCAGCTATTTCTGTGCCAGGCTGTGCACATCACACCTGCCCTGACATCATGATAAGGACTAATGCGAGCTTGGAGTAGGTCATGGCAACACTACTCTTGCTTGACCTCACCCGAACAGTCCCCTCTGGTGCCTTGCCCATCTCTCATAGCCACTGGAGTAAAAATAGCTGGAGAGGTTCCATCTGTGGGGCCCAAATCTCTCTGCATGCAAAAATGTGTGGGAAATCCTTCACTTTCAGCAGCAAAAGTGGTGACGACTAGCTTCTAGAATGTCTTTGAGTCAGGTGACCATCCAGGCTGTCAATGCTAGCTTTCAAAATAGAAAATGATTCATTTTGCATGTGTGTTTGTGTGTGTGTGTGTGTGTGTGTGTGTGTGTGTGTGTGTGTGTAGTGGGTTTGTTTTTGTTGTTGTTCCTTTAGATTTTTTTAAAAAATTTTTTAACTGTTGTATGGATGTGTGTCTGTGTGGGTTATGTGAACATGAGTGCAGTTGCCATGGAGACTAGGAGAGGACATCAGAACCCCCAAGGTACTGAACATGGATGTGGGGAACTGAACTCATTTCCTCTGCAAGAGTCATTAGGATATACCTTCAACTACTGAACCGTCTGTCCCGCCCCATCCGTAAGTTTTTCAGTATGTTTAATGACAATGTGCTCTAGGTCCCTTCACATGACCTTGGCAGTAACATCCTTCTGACATGGATACAGGCAAAGGGCCTCATTCATAGATATTTTCAGTTACTTGGGTTTTAAGGATTGTACATGAAGTAGGTGTGGAATTAGTAATTACCTGTTTTTTACTAATTGAAGGTACTAATTGAAGGTACTAATTGAAGGCATGTCTCTTGCTTGCCTATACTGTTAAATTTGAATTTCTAATAAATGATCATTTTTTTAGTATTAAAGTTGTCATGAAATACTCAGATTTGATTGCTCGCCCTACATTATTATTTGCTATACTACACAATTCTATCTAATGTATATTACTTAGAAACTAATTTTTAAATCCAAAACAAGGCATGAATTTATAACATATCCCAACTAAGGCATATCAAGGTGTTTGGAGATTTATGCTGTCCTGTGGAAGGCAGGGTGGGCGCTGCAGATAGCATCATAGCCATATTAAGCAAGCCCTGAAGTGAGGATGGACTTTGACCTACAGCAACTATGTGACCTTGACACAGGATGTGTATCAAGGGCCTGAGTTTTCTGTGCTTCTAGCTTTCTCTTTTCAGGCACTTGCAGCACCAGAGATTTGTTGTTTTATAATGAGCAGACATCTCTGGCAACAGTGCTGATTACCTAACAAGGCAGGTGTGTGGGGCTCTGGAATTGTGATTAGAGTCAGGTTCTCCCCT
The DNA here is from genome assembly GCF_000317375.1 of Microtus ochrogaster. Lineage (NCBI taxonomy): Eukaryota > Metazoa > Chordata > Mammalia > Rodentia > Cricetidae > Microtus > Microtus ochrogaster. The sequence goes on from NC_022032.1 coordinate 11,332,122, forward strand.
CAACCCCCTTCTGCCTCTGTTGCTGCAGATGAGGTTCTCAAGATAATGTCATATATATGCATATATATATACACACATATATGCATATATACGCACACAAACACACATATATACGTACATTTATACACACAATATATACATATACACACACACACACATATATATATGTATACACACACACACATGATTTTTCAAGACAGGCTTTCTCTGTGTAGCCTGCCTCTGTAGACCAGGCTGGCCTTGAACTCAAGAGATCTCCCGAGTACTTGGATTAAAAGCTTGTGCCACCCCTGCCTGCCTGACAGTGTCTTCTGTTATTCCTTAATTTCTGATCAAGGCAGAGCGAGAGGGCATCATCAATTGAGCTAGAGGGATATAGCCTCGAAACACACTATAGCAACATGGGTGTTTTAAGCCTCACGTTCTCTCTGGCTCTGTTGCACGTGCATGTGTGTGGGTGTCAGGGGAGATGTGTGGATGTGTGTGTGTTGGTGCACATAAGCTCTGTGTAGCTCAGCTAGCCTGAGTGGATGATGGTAGCCTCATTTTTATAATAGGAAATAGGGCAGGTGGGAACAGCAGGGACAGAGCTGACGTAACAATGAGGCAGTCACTGCTGCTGCTGATAGTCAGGACCTCAGTCTGCTGCATGTGTATTCCGTGTCCCATGCACCTCCCCTCCCCTTCCCAACCCCAGAGGAAGACTTGGAAATGTGCTGGGTATAAATGTTTTTATAGCACTATAAACAGTCCTGACCTTCCCCATGTTGGAGAATCAAACCATTCTCCTGGCACATAAAATTGACTCGTTAGGGCTAAAACACAATGACAACCTTGTATTAGAAAGCATATCAAGACAGCTCTGTTGTCACCCACAAAAGAGCTTCACGTGAAGGTGTACCCTGTTGGCTGTTCCCTAGTAAGGAATATAGAAGCAAAACATCTGTTTTCTGAGCTTCAGAACTCAAATCAGTGGTCATTAAAAGCATCAGTGGCCTCAGAACTTGGAATCTTGGCTTTGGTGGGTGGGACAGAGGCCAGAGAACCCATGTGCACAGACATGAATGTTGCCATTGACTTTAGAGCCCCCACCCTGAGTTTTCCAAAGTGGGCTGTGTGTTGCTGTTTTAAGGGACCATTCAGTTCTTATTAATGATCTGCTTGGGGATAATGAACTTCATGCTGAAGCTGCACTCTGTCAGAGAAGATACTACATCATCAAGTACGGGGATGGGGGATGGCAGACACGACGGCTCTCCATAAGCCAGGAGAAGTCTTGTTTTATGGAAGGTTCGAAGCATTCTGTTTCTCCCATCTATCTATAATAGCACGAATGTTATGGTGAGGTGAACTTGCAGTGTTTGTTTAAACACATTCTCTCGCTAAAGTGTTGGTGAATGGAAGAAGAAAATTAAGGCAAGAGGATGTTGTTAGTGAATGGAGATTTGCTTCGAGTTGTTTTGCAGGGGAGCATGTGAGCCTTTAACTTCCTGTTCTCCAATTGTTTGCCAGCTCCTGAAAATACTGCTTTGCAGTACAATATGGTCTGATAAATTTGCCTAGACAGCCAAATAGGTTTTCATGTTTAAGTAGCAACTCTACATTTGGATTTGGAGAGGCGTTTAATTGTACCTAAGTCTCATTTTTTTGTTTGTTTGTTTGTTCAGTTGGCTGGGGTTTTTTTTGTTGTTTTTTTTGTTTTGTTTTGAGACAGGAGACTTACTTTGTAGTCTTGAAATTCACAAGATAGCCCAAACTTGCCTCTACCCCCTGGCAATTCTCCTGCCTCAACCTCCTGAGTGCTGGGATTACAAGAGTAAGTCATCATGGTCTCTTTTTCTTAAGTATTACTGTTACATATAGATGCATATATAAATATAAATTGAGTATATATATATATATATACATACACACACACACACACACACACACACACACACACACACACACACAATATGCCAAGTCTCTTTAGTATTTTTTGAATGTATATGTTTTTAAGGATGACCACTTGGAACTGGATAACAAATTAGGAGCTGATTCCTGAGGACAGTTAATCCTTCTTGTCTCAGGTTGTTAATTGCCTATGTTTAGGGTAGGATCCCATGAGATTTCCCTCTTCAGAGTTAGCATGTCTAGTTGTATTGTCCTTGCTCAAGTCTTGTTTAGGCAGCCACATTATTGATCTTTAATGGGTGTTAGCATCCCTGTCATTTCTAGGGGACATAAACTCAAAGCATTCTTCCTGGGCTTTGATGTTACTTCTACCTTGAGACAAGATCTCACTATGTAGCCCCGGAATTCTGGAACCTACTGCATAGACTTGGCTAGCCTAGAACTCACAGAGAACCAGGAACTAAAGCCATGCTTGTCTTTAAGTAACTGTTAAATTAACCTTTACCAACCAATAGAGCTAATAGTTTATAAATGCTAACCAGTTTCCGAGCCTGCATCTTTCACTACAGCTAAGTGTTTACATTTTGACTTTCAGCTTTGGTTGCTTTAAATCTAAACAAGACAAAAACGGTTCAAGGAAAAATGTCTTCCTGGGAGAAGGGTGCTATCAGGTGTCAGTGTTGCTCACCATGACATTTCAGAGTGGGGAGGCTAACGTTGCTCATTTCCTTTATCTTTCTGGAAGGTTTCAACCATCCCGAGAAAAGGCCGGCAGCCTCTCTGAAGAACTAGTTACTCTCTGTCTCAGAGGATTTCAAGGAAAAGTACATTTTCTCAAAATGGAATTTTCCCTGGGTCACATCAGGCAATGAGGGCTTTTGAGCTGTGAGGTCTCCCAAGACTTGGTTGCCCTTGCTAGAAAGTAAAGCTATCTCCCCTTATCTGTCTGTTGTTTCGGCAAAAGGCTTCACTTGACACAGAAGCATAGCTTCCTTTGGGCACAGTAAAGCCGCCGCCTGGGCTGCTCGTTCCTAGATTGCAGTCGGTGCCAGACTCGAGCTGAATAACAAGGAGACAGCGAAGAAGAAGTAAATAGGGCCGGGCAAAGACCTTTATGAAATAACCCTGCCTCCTCCTTCCTTACAGGCACGAAAAAACATGCACACACACGCACACCTGCACGTCTGTGCTGGCAAAGGAATGGGAGTCAGTGAACTGTGGACCCACAAGGTTAATCACTGTAAAAAGCTCCGTGCCTTCCCCGTGCTGTTGGGAGGAAGGGTGAATTGGCCACTTAGTAATTAAGAGGAAATAAGTATCACGGTGGTTGGAGTTGGAAGTAAATCTCTCTCCTACCTTCAGTCTGCGGGGTGGGGAGAGCACGCTGATGATCTGATTCAGCAGTCTCCTAAGCCAATATTACAGGAAGCTGCTTGGCCCTGCTTGGGGAGAGCCCTGTTCTGGACAGTCTTCCCTTTGTGCTCAGCAGCCTCCTGCCTGCTGGTGCCTTCCCAATGGGCACGCTCTGCTTTCGTTTGCTTTGAAAAGGAAAGGACTCGTGTGAAGACCAAAAGTTGGGTCCTTTCTCTGTCGAATAACTGAGTGATTGTTTAAATATGACCTACTCTTTGGTGCGTCAGGAAGCTACCCTTCACCTTGTGTGGCGTTCTAATAGTCTCGCTCAGGTTAAACGGTGACGTGATGTTGATGTCCCCATGAGTCCCTTTCGCTGTCAGACAGTGGCCCCTGTATTAATGGTTTTTCCTTTTACTGGATTGGGGGACCTTTTTTTTCCTTTAAATCTTCTTTATTTTGAAGCCTAATTGGCTTGCACATTGTAGAATAGAAAGGAGTCGCTCCTTCAAAACGGCTAACGTGGGTCAGCTGCGTGTGAATTAAGGTCGCTCTCCTTTCTCTGAAGACCCGTGGGGTTGCTCTTATGGTAAATGTTGTAGACATTTCTGTAGGGCACACGTGGCAGTCTCTGATCCTTTGGTGCCATGGTACTTGTGGATTGAGCAGCAGCAGCAGAGTGGATGAGAAGCCATCTTATAGATTGATTTTTGAAGACAGAGTTAATGAACCAGTTGCTGTATTGGTTCTGGGTCAGGCAAGAAATTAAGAAAATGAAAAGACAAACCCTAAAGGAAGAGTTGAAGGTTTGGGGTCTGAGCAAGCAGGATGATGAAATTGCCTTTATTTATCAGCCTGTGTTCTAGGGAGGAGCAGGCCGAGAGCAGAACATCCGAAATTAAGTGTGACACCTGCTTGGTTTTCGATGTAGGAGCTATGAAAAGCTGCTCTTTTCTAAGTCATCTTACTCTGTTCCCATGGAGATAAGCATGCTTCTGTTTGTAGTTCCCGGGGTGGCACTAAACTTAAGGCATGGAATTTTTAAGTCAAGGAAAGAAAAACTCAGGGACGAGACCAGAAGAGTTAGTGAGGAGAATGTTTTCCCAGAGCCTGACACAGGCCTGGAAGGCACCTTCGAGAACCTGTGCATGCCTGCGTGAGCTCACTCCTACCCAGGCTCACGGATGGGGCAACGACTGAGCATGCTCCCTGGTAGAGCGGTGGCTAACCAGAGCACTGTGTGCTAGTATCGATGTCACTAAACAGGAGTCTGGATTTTGTTCTTCTTAATAGATCAATCAGCCATCATTTTATCAATATTGATTATTCACGGGAGGGCTCGGTTGAAAGCTTTCTAATTCTGTTTTACATTCTGGGAATTAAATCCAGAATCGCATGCATGGTAAGTACACAAGTCTGTGATTGGTCTGAAATGCTAGCCCTTAAGCTTTAATTTTTTGTGGAACTATTTCTGACAGTGTGTTTATGATGAGAGAGTACGAGTATGGCCCAGGTCTATGTGAAACATGCCTGTGAAGGTGTGTGTGTGTGTGTGTGTGTGTGTGTGTGTGTGTGTGTGTGTGTGTGTGTGTGTGTCTCTGTGTGTCTGTGTGTGTGTGTGTATGTGTTGTGTAGGAGCACACAAGTGGGAAAGCAGGCAACAAGGTTGGGTCTTCTACTCTGTCACTACCTGTTTTATTCTCAAATGACAGAATCTCTTACTGAAACTGGAATCGGGCTGCCAGCCAGCAAGCTCCGGCAATCCTCTTATCTTTGACCCGCACAGGACTGGGGTAACAGGCAGGTGTGTAGCCATGTCTAGCTTGTTATGTGGGTGTTAGGGATTCAAGCTCAGGTCCTCGTGGCTTGTACAGCAAACACTTCTACCCACTGAGACATCTCCCTAGTTCCTGGTTTTGTTGTTGTTTGTTTTTGTTTTTTTTTAAGTTATACATCTGCATCTCATTCATATCCCTGTCTCTTTGTATCCACCCTCCTCCCTCGCCACCTCCCCATGGAAATAAAATAAAATAAAATTTAAGAGAGAAGAGAAAAGAAAGAAAGAAAAACAGGAAGAAAAGTCTCATTGTGGAAGTTATACTGTGACACGGTGAGTCACTCAGTCCATATATCTTTACCTGGAAGTGTTCATTGCAGAGTCCATGGTCTGGTTTGAGGCCTCTGTTCTCTGCTCTACCATCAATACCGAGCCCTCACTGGGACTCCTCTTGGATACCCTGCTGTTGCCTTGTGTTATGGAGGTCCTACAGCTTTGGTTCTGCAGGACCGGCCCCTTCGTATGCTCCAACAAATCTTAGAGGGGGTGGATTTTGGGGTAGACCAACTCACAGCCCCGGTTGTGGGCCTGGGTGGTTCCAGGGTTGGTCAGTCTGCCAGCTCTCCCCAGTCCTTACCACCAAGGTGAGCTCTCCAGCGTTGCCCCGGCTAGTTTGTCCTACGCAGCAAGGAGCAAGGGGCAGGGCTCGCTCTTCTGCTTCTACACCCTCAGGACTGGCTTTTCCACACCTGCACCATCAGGGCCAGCTCTACCATGCTGCCCAGTTAAGGTGCAGGGCCTGCTCTCCTGAGTGCTGCATCCGGTAAGGGGCACGGACAGCTCTCCAACCTGCTGCAGGTGGCAAGGTGTGTGTGGCGGGGGCTGGGGGTGGGCATCTGTCTCTCACTCAGGCCACTGTATAGCAGATGAGGGGCAGAGCCAGAGACCCTACTCTCATGTCTTCAGGGCTGGCTCACCTGTGCCCCTGTCAACATTACCAGCTCTTCTGTGCTGCCCAGGTGTGGTGTCATGTGCAGGGCTCGTTCTCCCGAGTGCTGCAGCTGGCGAGGGGTGGGGTCAGCTCTTCCCCGCTTCCCGCAGGGGTTTAGGGGTGAGGGGGGGGGGAGCTCGTCTTTCTCTTACCCACACCACCACGTGGCAGATGAGCTGGCAGAAGATCAGCTCTCCCACTCTCGTGCCCACAGGGCCAGCTCTGTTGTGCTGCCCAGGTGAGGTGTAGGCCACTCTGTGTAGCCCTAGCTGTCCTGGAACTCTCTCTATAAAGACTGGCCTCAAACTCAGAGTTCTGCCTGCCTCTGCCTCCCGAGAGTGCTGGGATTAAAGGCGTGAGCCCCCACCCTCCCCCTTAAAGTACTTTTTAAGAACTCCACTTGGTCTTTTTCTTTTCAGTTGACAGCAGGCCAGTCACACCCTTAAGGGGAATGAGCATCTTTGTATTCAAGTATACCTTGGTCCATTTTATCTGGTCTTGTAGGTTCTCTCTTATGTAATTAAAATGAATTCTTCTGTTTCTTCCTGATGTATTTTCTTGCTCTTGTTCACGTTTTCATCTCAAATTTGCTTTGTTGTGCATATCATATTTAAGTCACCCTTTAAAATATGCCAATGACCTAAATGCCCGGCGTTAGCACCTAAACTTGCTTCTTGGCCAATGGCTGTGGAGCAGCAGCCTTAGTGCCAGGTGCAGTGGAAGGGGTTCAGGCGGCCTCAGTGATGAATAGAGAGGAGTGGCCCTGCACCTCAGGAGTGGAGAATCCGAGGCTTCAAGGATGGAAGGATCCAGTGTAAGGCACGTAGTGTCGTATGAACATCTAGTGTCGTATGACTTGAGGGCAGGCGATAGAGAGTCGGAGCATTAGAGGGGGTGGGCAGTGTGGAAAAGCCAGAGAAGGTGGCACCCAAAGCATATGTCTGTGCTTTTATAAACACCTCAGCTTTGGATGTAGTCCTGACTCCTCAGACACACACACACACACACACACACACACACACACACACACACACACACACACGCAGACTGTCTTGTTCCAGATCTCAGATAAGATGTGAACACAAAGTCGGGCTAATTTTAAACAATGATGGGAGTGGCGTCTGTGCCAGTGCATATTTTATTTGCATTTTTGTAAAGGAAACCACTGAAGTGTGAACAGAAGTGTATTTTGAAGAAGAGCGCATTGTTTCCTATAACGACATTGAAACTGTCTGCTGAAACATCTGTGAGGTTTTTTTTTTCTTTTTTTAAAATTTTCCTTCTGTTTTTAAGAGAAATAGTGATAATGGAGCAGTGGCTATTTGATTTAGGGTCAGACAGTTTGGGGCAAGATTCTGGGGCTTCTCCTGGCTGGTTACTTCCATCTCTTTGGATGCCAATACTGAGACTGAGATCCCCTGTCAGCATTCCCAGAGAAGTCTATAAAAGAACAGATGCTGCAGGGGTAGCGGCTCTGTGTCCCTGTCATTCAGCATGAGTGACACCCGTGCAGTTGGAACCCCAGAGAAGAGCAGACTACAGACTACTTCAATTAAGTAGACCTTATCACTGCCTAAGAAATGGCGGAAATAGCTTTCTGCTCTTTGCCTTTTACCGCTTTAGGCAGGCAGTTCTGCTTCAGAGATTATGAAAACGGATAGTTCCTGACTTCTTTTTCCCTGGCCGTAGTGTGACAGTTAGATTTAGTAGATCTCATTTAAGGTCAGGAATGTCTGCATGAGGGAGCTGATGCTTCAGGAGCGGGCACAGGGGGAACGGTGGTAGATGAGCAGCCTCTGCCCTGCCCGTCCCCTGCCTCCATCCTGCTGGCACCTGCCACCCTAGACTCATTCACGCTCTGTGCAGTTCTCTCTCTGGAGTGGGAACCTCTCTCCCCTGCTTTCTTCTCTTGTTCTTTGATGCACATCAAACCGCTGCTTTCTTGTTTGTTCTTTCATTAGTCAAAGCTGCTAAGTTGTCCGAGGTACAAGTGAGGAAGTGGAGAGATGATGGGGAAGGTGGGCATGTGTACCTGCATGCCCCAGAGCACTGGGTGAGAAGGACAGTCAGCCGTGCAATGCCCTCACATGGCTTAGGGATGGGTTATGTGGTTAAGTGGTTACTGAGCTTGGTGAGTGCTTCTCCATCTTTACTGTGCTGGGAGAGGGAGGGAAGCTGGGCAGATGGTTCAGTGGATAAGAGTGCTTGCAGCACACACATGAGGACCTGAGTTTGTATCATGTTAAAGACAATATATAAAAACAGCTAGGTGCGGTTGCATGTACCTGTGACCCCAGCTTGTGGAGGCTGGAGCCGCAAGTATTGCTGGAGTTTGCTAGCCGCCAGCCTAGCTCCACGTTCAGTGAGAGACCTGTCACAAAGGAATGACCCAGGGAGAGGCAGAGCAGGGCACTTGGCATCTTTCTTTGGTCTCTGCATGTACACAGGCATGTATACCTGCACTTCAGTGTGCATGTGTACACTACCCATATACACTAAAAACACACATGTACACACACACAAAAATGCAAAAAAAATATATATTCTCAAAACTTTTACCCTGCTCACCTAGTGCCCTCATATGGGGGTCCCCAATCAAGGGGTCAGGACCAGGGCTGCCATCCAAGGTCCGTGTTTCTGAGCAGCTCCAGGTGAAACAGCTTCTGTGCCTGTGGTGCAAGTATTTAGCAGGATTTATGTCTGCCTCCAAGTCACTTTGAAGCTATGATTCACTGTTCGCAGAGGAAGTGATAGTATCTAAAATTAGGTTCTGCAATTGTAGCCACTCCAGCAGCCAGGGTGGGGTGTGCTTCCCCTTTGGGGGCTTCCCTTGAAAACCTGCACCGGCAGTTTTGTGGCTCAGGCCGGGTCATCGCAGAGGAAGAACCTCTTTGTACTCTGCTCCACGTTTTTGCTCTAGAGGCAGACCCTAGTTATTTTTAGCCTTATGCCTTGCTGAGACTGGGGCGAGGTTTATTTCTAGTACTGGTACAGAACACACATCCTTTTTAAAAAATGCATAAAACCTCACATGGAGTTGCCAAAATAGGATGGCATATTTTACAAAAATATGAAGTAGCAGAGGGAGTGGCTTGCTTTGGGTAAGTGCGGTGAGGCTGGCTTTTGTCTTGTTCGGTACGGTAGGGAATCCAGGGTGCTGTGGCATGAATGGGATTTTGGGGGGGCTGTGAAATGAGGTCTGCTTCCTAGGACGTTTCAGGTACTGCCAGTTCCCAAGGCCTCTTCTGCTTGGTGTGCTTGCTTCAGGACAGAGTGGAGCATTTGTCTGTGATGAGTTCATTCCTACATATGAGAAAAAGCAGGAAGTGCAGCCCCGCATTAGTTACTGCTTTCCCTTGTCAGTGTGCTGTTGGGGCTGGAGTCCAGATACAAATGTGTGCTAAGCATGTGCTCTGCCACTGTCCAGATACACATGCTAAGCATGTGCTCTGCCACTGCCCAGATACACATGCTAAGCATGTGCTCTGCCACTGTCCATGTACACATGCAAGCCCGATGGTCCATGAGCTATCTGCTCCCGTGTTGTTAGAGCAGTAATAAATGTATGGAGCCACGTGTATGCACACAGCCCCACACTGTGGAGCACTGAAAAAAAGCACCATTCTCTGCCATTCCCTGCATGCTGCATGGGACGGACTCACAATGTTGGATGAAAAAGCCGACTCATGCTTTATAGCATGCATGTTAAAAAACAGAATTTAGAAGCTGGTATGTCAGTGTATGAAAAGAAAAAGTACTGTCAACATCATATTGGCATGAAAATGTCCTTGTGTAACCTGGTACTATGTGCAATGAAAAAATAGAGCAGAACAATTAAAAAAGAAAGAAAGCCTGAAAGAGGTCTATTTTCCTTGTGAGTAGGATGTCACATCTGCAGTGCAGCGTTGGTACGGGGTCTTCTTTGAACAGAGTTAGCATGGAGCAATGGTTCTCAGCCTTCCTAATGCTGCAACCCTTTAATACAGTTCCTCATGTTGTGGTGATCCCCAAGCATAAAATTACTTTGTTGCTACTTTATAACTATAATTTTGCTACTGTTGTGAATCATAGCATAAATATCTGTGTTTTCCAATGGTCTTAGGCTACCCCTGTGAAAGGGTCATTCAACCCCAGGGGTTCACGACCCATAGAGTCTCTTCTATATTGTCCCTGACTTGCCTGCTGTTTTTTCTCTTCAGCACCATGGATTTTGAGGGTCTAGCCCTCCTGGCTACAAGGTGGTTACACTCTAACAGACCTCACATCTGTACTTCCACGAAAGACAGGAGTATAAGGGGGAAAAATTAGTGAGATGGGCATGTCTCGTAGCCTAGAAAAGTATTGAGAAACCACCAACCTCCTTGTACCAATAACGCATTGGCTAGAATTACCCCCGTGGCTTCCCAGACCTGCAAGGGGCTCTATGAAAGCAAAGGTTTTCATTAGGTGTGTGTTCTGTCTTCACACACAACCCAGGGTTCAGCAAGGGTGGAAGAGGATGAGAGGGGTTGCTAGGCAGGCAGGAGAGGTGCGGGATGCAAACAGCCTCACGGCTGGGCTGTGTCCATTGACACTGTCTCTGGAATGTACCTGAGAAACGGATCAGCCCGTTACCTCTGCAGAATGGCCGCCAGTCAAGAGGAAGACAGACAATTATTTTTCACTTTATATTGTTCTTTTCCACTGAGATTGTTCTTTTAGACAATGAGTATGTTAACTTTAAAGGAAGGAAGTTGATATCAGTCCATGGCCAGAATCCATGGGGGGCAGCTGTCCAGTTCATCTGGTATTCCAAGCTGGGTCACGGATGGTGTGTTTTAGCTTCAGCCGTCCAATCAGAGGTTGCCTTAAGTGCCGCTGTGGTTCCCTCTATACTAGACCTGCCTCCAGCTAAGTGCACAATCCCAGGGAATGTCCGCCACCCAAACAGTTCCTTACTGTGTGCTGGGTTCCTTTGTGGCCCCTCCAGATGCCCGTGTTGAAGATATGGCCCCAGTTCTGAAGACTGTGGTTGGTTTTTGGTGGGGGAGATCTTTGAGGAAGTAATGAAGGCTAGGATCTCCCTTCATCCAGCAAGGCCGCTCTCCCCATAAAGCCGGAGATGGGCTATGCTATACACAGAGGACGCCTCCCCTGCCTCCTAGACACAGAGAAAGACAGACGAGATGCTGTTTCCCAACTAGCCAGAGAGGCTTGCAGAATTCAGCTCTGCCAAGCATCCGTCTCAGTGAGACACTGAACATCCCAAGCATTCATTCCAATGAGACACTGAACATCCGTTAAGTCCTGCAGCCTGCGGACTGCCCCAACAGCCCGGCACGGAAACTCAGGCTTTCGCCCTTCCTGCGTTAGTGAGGGTGGTTGGTTCTTCATGCTCTTTTCTGCTTTGTGTTCTGTTGTTTGGGAAAATTGGGATGGGCATGAGAATAGGACATGGCCCAGCAGGGGTTGACCACTGCTGTACCACTGACCATCTCTAATCCAGGAGGGTAGCTATGTTTTGCTGGTTCTCTGGGACAGCATGGATGCGCACTAACCCTGGCTGCCACCTCTGCCCCCTTCCCTGGTGTACACAGGGAGTCTAGCCTATGTAACACTGACTTGTGGGTGAGGAGCAGGAAAGCAAGCAAGCTTTCTCCAGGGCCTTGAAGCTGAGTCCTGGTTTTCTGATTCCTCTAGCCTGCCTACCTGAGGTCTGATGCTGAGTACTGGTTCCCTGGTTCCTCTAGCCTACCCACCTGTGGTCTGATCCATCCGTTTTCCTAGCTTCAGAAAGCACAGGTTCTCCCCTGGGTCCTTGTCTGGCTTCTGGATGCTAAGTCTGTTCTGATCAGAGATGCTGCTTCTGTTAGAGATGGTCCGTATCTCTGCAGTGGGTGAGTTACCTGGACCTTAACTAGACCTTGGTGTGTGTTAGGCAGGTAATCAGCCACTGAGCCACAGCCCCTGCCCCCACCCCCCAGAGTCACCTTAGAACACATACTGTCAGGAGGCACCTTGTGCTTTCCCCTACCTGATCTCCTTCCCTCAAACCCAAAGGTTTTCCACGTGCTACCAAGTACTCTACCACCAAGCTATATTCCCGGGTCTTTTCTGTCTCTGGGTATATGACAGAGTTACACAGTATAGTCTCGGACTCACTGTGTGCCCCACGTTAGTCTCAAGCTTGCAGTCCTCCTGCTTTAGCCCCCAAAGTAGCTGTGAGTACATGGGTATTCTGATGAAGCAGAAAGGTGTTTGTGTGTGCATGCATGTGTATGGTGTGTGTGCGTGTGTGAGTATGGCGTGCATGCGTCAGTGTGTGTGTGTGTGTGTGTGTGTGTGTGTGTGTGTTGCAAAGTACTAAAGCCCTCCAAACCCTCATTCCAGCACTCTGGTTTGAGCTGGTGCCCAGTTAGGGCCAGAAGACCCTGCCATAGCCTGCAGTATTCTAAATTAAAGGAGACTAATAAGGGGCCTTGCAGGGGCATCCTGTGTACTGAGGGTAGTCAACCAGGATCACGTGCCCGGTGAGGATAACTAAAGATGCTGGACAGGATTGCATGCCCAGCAAGGAAAACTAAAAGGACAAAGTGTGGAATTTGAGCAGCTAGCTTCTTCAGGGAGGTAGCCTTCTTCAGCTTGCCTGCTGTTTCCTGACTTCCCCCAAGGAAGTGGGGCTGGAGTGAGGATGGGGCATCCTGGCTAGTCAGGAATCAGAACAGAGCAGCACTTCTGTAAATGTTTAGGTCTGGCTCAGGGGTATGGAGCGGTGAGCTCCTGTTCTGCTCAGTGCGGAATGGAAGGAAGGTCCTGATACAGAAGAGCTTATACCCGTGATCCCAACACTGAGGAGGTCGAGGCAGTGTGGGAGCAAACAAACAAACACAGTGATTTCATTCAAGTGAAAACTTAAATGTCACCTTTTCCTGGAGGGAATAGGTATGACTTGCTGTTGTTTGTGTCCCTCTGGGGACCTTGGCTGTGATGGAGAGCAATGACCTGCCTTCTGTGTGAGCATTCAGCGTACACGATAAGCACCATGGGGTTGAGCTCATATGCTAAGGTGGTAGACTTCCCAGCTGTTCCTTTTCTTTTTCTTTTTCACCTGGCCATAGCCACTGTGGGTCTGCTTGAAATGTCACAGGTCGCCCTTCTTGGGAAGCTGAAAGGCAAAGGGTGCTGGTGGAGACCGTGAATGGCAGGGGGTGACTCAGGGGAGCCAAGGATACGTTTGTGTGCTCAGTTTCAGAGGTTGCTCTACTTCAGGTGAGTTTGCCAGGATTTGAACTTGAGACACCTAGAAAATCAAGTAGCAAATGTATATGCATGGTATTTTAAGCCATCACTGACTACTAAAGTTGAATGGCCCTCAAGATAAATCAGTTCAGTCTCTTCCTTTAGAGCTAACACTGAGGCCCCAGGGTGCATGGTTTGCCAGAGAGGAGTTAGTTGCAAACCAGTACCAGAGCCCAGTGCTGAAACCCAACTTCTGCCCTTTCTGTCTTTGGCTCGAATGCTTACCAGGCTTACTCACCAGGGTTCCCTGGGTAGAAAAGAAAAAAAGTTCAGCCTAAAGCCAAGGTTTCAAGAGTTTTTTTGTAATAATTTATTAGAGCCACTAATAATTTGCAAATAATAACAGCTATCAAGAAAGGCACACTCTCCGTAAAAGCTGCCTTTAACTAGTGTGGTCTAGTCAGAACAGATGGGCTAGCCTGAGGTAGGTAACCAGGGTTCTGGTGAGGGGAGGGCGATCTCCAGAGTCTAGAGACAGGAAAACACACAGCTTTTCATGGGGGCTGTCCCATGTCCCATGCTTCTGTCCAGCTCCTCTCCCCTGTGTACTTCATCCCAGGTCCAGCATCTGTCTCCAGTGCCCTCAGGTTGTGGGCACAGCCTGTCTCTGTCTCCCTTCCCCCATCCCTGGCCTCTCACTGTGTTGAAGATCCTGTCCCCAGCTCACTTCTCTGGCTTCATCTGGGCCACTTGTCCCATTTTAAGATTGGCCACTGTTCCCATCTTGGTCCTCAGCCTCCGCCTTGGTTCAATGACTCCCACTCTGGTCCACTGTTTCTGGCTGAGCCCAGTGTGTCCTTATCTCAGCCCTGACACACACACACACACACACACACACACACACACACACTCCATCTGAGCAGTGGCCCTTCTCCATTTCAGTCTCCTGTCCCCTACCCACAGATGAGTGCACGGTCTCCATCTAAGTCACCAGACTTGCTGTGTCCTCTGCCCCTGTGCCATGCTTCTGAGTCTCCTGCTGCGAGCATGGCCGAATTGCAGCACCATCTCTGTCGCTCCCCAAGGACATGTTCTCTTTCTGCCTTCTCCCCAGACAGCTCTCTGCAGCCATACTGGATAGGAACACCTCCTCCTGCCTCTTCACTTCGGTCACCCCACCCACCCCCAGATTAATTCTGCCTCTCACTCCAGTTTCTTGCTCTGCTGCAGCTTTTCTCCCGCCCTGCCTGTGGCTGCCACTGTGGTCTGTTAGAGTTCCACAGCCAGGGTTACTGGGAACCCCTGTTAGACACTTGACTGTGTTAATCCTATCCTGTCCTTGCAACAGCCCCATGGGCTCTGCGGTGGAGATGCAGAACTCAGGGTAGAGCTGTGAAACTCATTGCCAGGGACTCACTGCCAGAACATAGTAGATCTGGGAGCCGCTCTCTGCTGATAGTAGTGCCCTGTCTGTTGATGCAAGAAGGGTTATCTGAGGCTCGTCAGCTCCTATTCCAGCAGTTACCCTTATCTGTAGGCCACTTGTCCCATTTCAGCTGTCCTTCCAAGACCTCCGGTGCCCCTAATACTTCTCTGAGGGTGCCACTTGAAGCCAGAGAAGCCGGAGTTCATCTGTGCTGCCTATGCTTGGGTGCCTGCTTTGCATCCACATTCTTGTGCCTTGGGCTCCCTGTAGAGTCAGCGCAGGCCTCTTGAAAAGCACCGCGGCCTTTCAACAGTCAATATGATAACAGGACTCGCTGCTAACGACTAATGGTCAGGGGGATTCCCTGATGGAGGGTTAATTCCTATCCCAGGAAGAACAGACAGACAGTGGCTTTTTTTAAAAATGATATTCAAACAGTGCACAGTATAAAACTTAGCAACTGCTTCTTTGTGGGATTTCCCATTTGACATTTTGGACTGCAAGTAAAAGGAAGGGAAATGGGAAGGGCCCGAAGCCAAGTGCGACAGTACTGTGAGAACCCAGTGTCTTTGGCATCTAGGTGATTTCTAAGAAATTTGGGTCAGGAAATTGCCTCCCGCTCACTAATGGACTTCTCCGGCTTGGATGTGGGGAGGGGCTTCTATGCTGAAGTTCAGTACCCCATAGACACATCTGAGGAAGTTTTAAACCATTGCTGCTGTCTAGCAAGGTTTTTAAAAGCTGCGCCCCTCTCATTAAACAAATAAATGTGGGGCTCTGACATAATTGAACAGTGGGTGACTCATTTGTATTCCCAAAGCCCTAGTCTCCAGAGAGACTTACAACTGCCCAGAAGCCCGAAATTCTGTCTGGAGGTGAGCGTTTCTACGCCAGCCTTCTTGCCTAGATATACTTGTATTCTCCGAATCTGCCCCGCTGAAATCTAAGAACCAAGAAATGCAGGGTGGAAATAGGCTTAGTGCAAGCACCCTTCCATTTCCCCCACCCCTCCTTATTAAGATTCTGGGATCTGCTGCCAGGTGGCCTGAGAGGCATCTGTAAGCTTCCAGAGAGGCCGCTAATCCCCTCCACCCCCACCCCGAGGTCATTCTGTATCCATCTGGCATCTGCTTCTGCACACCCAAGGGATGGGCAGGGAGTGGCTGCTGGGCCTGCAGACCCCTGGCAGGTGGAGAGTGTGTCCCTGTTACAGTGGCCAGCTACTGTCCCTGCTCTGATGCCCTGACTGACTCTGCCAGCTTCTAGAGGTAGGAGGGGGAAGAGAAGGACCATGAAACTGAAAGCTTCTGGGTTTTTCTTTAACACTAGTGCTATCTTGTCCTCATCAAATGTGTGGTTTGGGTTGGCAAAGTCATCCAGAGTCATTTGGGCTGTTTAATTCCATGCTACAAACAGCTCTGCATCTTTTGCCTGGAATCACATCCATGCTTGGCCAGAACCATCATTTACGAGTCCAGCCAGAGGCTAGGGGATGACCAAGGGACCACAGATGTAGTCCCATCCTAAGAGAAGAGGCAGAACCCAAGGAGAGCCTGTGGTGAACCATAGGGTTGTCCTGACGACATGAGGATTCAGCTCCATGGAGATGGGAGGCTGATGTTTAGGAAATGGGGAGACTCATGTATGCCCAGTTGTTTGTGTGAACGGCTGGGGTGTGCATTGAGATTAGGTGATGGAGGCTGTCAATCACAAGTATACTTCTCTGATGGCAGTGTGTGTCAAGGAAACGAACAACAGTTGCAGCTATAGCCCTGGTAAGAGTGTATGAGGAAGAGAAGAAATCAACGAAATGCCGCTGTGGATGGAAAAAATGAAGAAGAGTAAGGAAGGACATATACATCAGGCAAACTTAGGAAGCAGAGGAAAAGGAAAAGTTAAAAAAAACCTGCCTATTTCGTTGATTTCTTCTCTTCCTCATACACTCTTAGCAGGGCTATAGCTGCAACTGTTGCTCGTTTCCTTGACACACACTGCCATCAGAGAAGTATACTTGTGATTGAGAGCCTCCATCACCTAATCTCAATGCACACCCCAGTGAGAAAGGAGGGAGGAAATCTTGTTCAAATGAACAGAGAACTAACTAACTAAGGTAAACGGACTAAGGCAAAACATTGTCGCTAACTAAGGCGAAACATTGTTGCTAACTAAGGTGAAACATTGTCGCTAAGGTGAAACATTGTCGCTAACTAAGGCGAAACATTGTTGCTAACTAAGGTGAAACATTGTCGCTAAGGTGAAACATTGTCGCTAACTAAGGTGAAACATTGTTGCTAACTAAGGTGAAACATTGTTGCTAACTAAGGCAAAACATTGTTGCTAACTAAGGCAAAACATTGTTGCTAAGGCAAAACATTGTTGCTAACTAAGGTGAAACATTATTGCACTCAACTTTTTCTTTTTAACCTTAGGTAGGAGAATGTTCGTGAAAAAAAAAAAACCCTGCCTGTATTAACTTATGTATTTAAACTAGCATATATGAACAAACCTTCATGGTAAAACATTTAAAAGATAAGCAATGAGGCTGGAGAGATGGCTCAACAGCTAAGAACTGGCTGCTATCCCAGTGGACCTGGGTTCAATTCCTAACACCCACATAGTGGCTCACAACTGCCATTAACTCTAGTTCCAGGGAATCCAGCGCGCGTTTCTGGCCTCTGTGAACACCGGACAGGAGTGTGATGCACAGACATTCACGTAGGCAGAATGCCCATACCATAATATGAAATAACAATATTAATAGATAAAACGTAAGACAAATCATTTATATCAGTTCCTTTGACATTTTTATGACCGTCATACCTGATGGAAGCCGGCAGAAGGAGGAAAGGTGGACTTTCGCTCCTGTCTTAGAGAGTTCAGCCTGTTATCCTGGGACGGGCATGATGTAGCAACCCGGTTTATGATGCCCGAACACAAGGGAAAGCTATTTGTGCCACAGTCAACCAGGAAGCCAAGCATAAGGCAGGAACTGGGCCAGGTATAAGTTTCAAAGGTCCTGATCCAGCTATCAGTCCTCAGTTGTTGGCTCAGAACTCAGTCCTTCAGTGAACCCTCTGGACTTTGCCTACAACTTTTGTAAGTAGACCCCCAAAGCCAATATTCTGAAGTAGAATTGCCGAAGGCCTTCTATGGAGGAAGTATACATATCCTTCCCTCCAGAACGGAGGAAAGAGGGAGACCAGGCACAGAACAGTGGCTTGATAAATGTTTCCTTCCTTCCTTCTTTCCTTCCTTCCTTCCTTCCTTCCTTCCTTCCTTCCTTCCTTCCTTCCTTCCATTCTTGTTCAACTTAAATGTAAAAACCCAAGTTTCAGTAAAAGTAACTTCTGGAAACACAGTCATCATTGCAAGGACTTCATTCAAGGTTCCCACTTAACTTCTCTAAAAATCTCTGTGTCTACCAATTGATCCCGTTCTACCTCAAAAGCAGCCCCTACTTCTGCAGACAGGCTTACCTACTAAAGGTCCCTCGGAGCCTCTTGCTAGAGAACAAACATTGAAAATGTGAGGGGTAGGGGGACATATCAGAATCCAACCATAACACTGTTCTAGGGAGGATCCAGAAGTCTATGAAACTCATTCAATTGTTGATTTAAACAAATTTCTTTCTTGTTTGTTTGGTGATTTTGAGACAGGGGTCTCACTGTGTAGTTTTGCTGTCCTGGAACTCATTCTGTAGACTAAGCTGGCCTTGAACTCACAGAGGTCTGCCTACCTCTCCTCTTGGGATTAAAGGCGTGTGCTATGATGCCCAGCGAGATTATTTTGTTTTATTTTTAGCAGTACAAAGCTATAAAAAGTACAAA